>NW_024104162.1:1630185-2113030 GCF_003945595.2 Pipra filicauda
CTTGAGCAATTACTGAGTCAGTGTAAAGATTCACCAAGTGTGAATCTATTTTTTATTAGAAGTTGATTTAGCTTAAACTCTACTTCCAAAACATACTTCACTCCACTAAGACAAGAGAAGATGTTACAGTCTCATAAATACTGCATGCTCAGGCATCCCTTTGATTTCTCACAGGGAGCCAGGATGCAATAATTGCTCTGCTAAAGCCTGGTGTACACTCTGGATACCAGCTAGGTGAATTCCTCAGACCCAATCCAGCTTTCTCAGGTGCCTTTTCATTCACAGCTTAAACTCCACAAAATAATAGGGCAACAAGTCAGCAGTTGCTTTTCATTCATTTTTTATTATGTTAACCTTGGCATGGGGGGTGGGGGGTGTGCTACCTATGGGAAGAAACCTCAAATTCCTGAGGGGTTCAGGGAAACTGGGGAGAAGGGAAGGAGGGATCAGCTGATTCTTCACTTCAGTGCAGTGGAGAGAGTCTGGGCTTGGAAGAAAGGGCAGGCTGGACCACAGTTCTGCTGTCTCCAGATTTAGCTACACAGAGGTTGACAGGGTATCAAGGACATCGTGTATCTGGACTGACCAGGCCAAGCTCTCAAATACAGGATCTCCCCCTTGTGTCCTAACAAAGGTCATTTTCCTTGAGATGCTATTTTTAACCTGAATTTTAGAAAGAGATTTTTTCCTCAACTCCCTTCACCCCTCTGTGGCCCTGGGAACTCTGATATTCCCAGCACCACAGCAGGAGAGGAGCCTGTTCCTGGCGTCAGATTTCATGGGTGGCTGTAGGGAAGCAGTAAACTGTTCCTGGCAGATAAACCATGAGCAGGGGAGGAGGCTCCTTTCCTTCTTTTTTTTTTCTTAATGCAGTTATTATCTGATCTGTATCCTTTAAATAAATATATGTCCTTGCTTCTACCAACTCTGGAGCTGGTTCGTGATAACTCTTTAATTCCACCCATCCATGCTTAGACAGTAGCCAGCCCAGCAAATGGTACACCTCCAGGTACAGCTCCCAGGGCTCTTGTTAAGACTCATCTGACCTAAATCTCACTCATTATAAACAACCATAAATGTTAGTTTTGTTTATTTTTTTTCCAAACAAGAGAAGTTACGGGAATATGCAATTTTGCTTTTGCCATTTATAACTAACACCCCCCCCAGGGCATTTAATATAAATGACAATGAAAGAAGAATAAAATAAGGTCTGGTTTTGATTTCCTTTTTATTTTTATATGGCTCATCTCTGAGGTTTTGCATTTATTGTTATTATTGTTAGCACATTCTTTTTTTCTTTCCTCAGTCTTTGTTCACAGATTTGTACTTGAAGAGCACATTACCTCACTTTAAAAAATAGGGTTAATAGCTGCCTCTTCTTAGAAAGGCTTGAGATTTCTAAGTATATGTAGATATGTAAAAATTAAAGAACTTGGTGAAACGTGAAAGGCCTGAATCTGTGCTCAATAAATGCTAAGCACTTACCAGTATTAAATGACAAAACTCTTTATTTGGATGCCTTAAGGCTGGGAAGCTATGTTAGCTTCAGGAAACCTTGCTGTGACAATTTTTATAAGCAAGTATCATATACCACCAGCAGATCTCACATTACAGAGTTGCAGCATACGTGTTGTGTACAATCTACAGTGACTGGGGCACTATTAAAAGATGTGCTTATAAAATTATATACCGTATTCATGGTATTTACCCCAAATGAGGGTGCAAAGCAAGGGGCTGGGGTGCTCCTCCGAACTAGTATCTGAAGATCTTTTCGGTGTTGCTTCAAAGCCTGAAGTGATGCACATCTAGACGCAAACAGCGAAGTTTGGTGTCAAGATCCCAAGGAGCGGTTCGGACCGGGATGCCCAGGAGGCAGCAAGACTCCACGGTCTCCCCTCCCTGAAATTCAGCGCGAGAAGCCGCCCACGCCCCCGGGGTGCCCCCTCGTGTCCCCCAGCTCGCAGCAGGCAGCTGAAGGGTCGCTCCCATGGCCAGAGCCCAGTGCCGGGGGCCTGCGGGAGCGCTGCTGCCGCTCCCCCCGCCCGCGACCATCCGAGCACGGCGGGGCGGCGGCTGGGCGGGCTAGGACCCCCCTGGGCACACCCGGGGAGGGGGCGGCCGTGCCTCCTCCCTCCCCCCGGCCCGGAGGGCACCTCGAGGCTCTCCCGCTCCCCGCCCAGCCCAGCCGAGGGGGCGGCAGCACCGACCGCGTCCCGGGCGCGGCACCGCCCGCCCCTCCATCCATCCATCCGACCACCCACCGCCCTTCCGCCGCTGCCTCCCTCCTTCCCGGGAGCAGCCGGTGCGCACCGGGCGGTGGAGCCACCGGGCTTCGGCTCCGCCGGGGGACGCGGGGCGGCCGCGCTTGGCCGCGGCGGGAGGATGCGTGTGCGGGGTTGGCGACCTGGCATCGCGTCGGTGCTTGGATCCTCCCTCCTCCTTCTCCTCCTCCTCCCCTCCCTCCCGCTCCCCGCCTGGCAGCGCGGGGCTGGGGAAGTTGCGCTTCCAAGCGAGATGGCTTCGCAGCGGCGATCGCTTTGAGAAAAGGGCTCCCCCTTCCTCGCCTCCCCCCGTCGCCGCGGCCTCCGAACTGTAAGTGGCAGGAAGGAAGTAAAGTTGCAAACAACCTGCAGCGGCAGGAACTTTGTGAGCTGCTCCAGCTGCATGTGTTCAAGGTGCCTTTGATGTACGTGCAGCAGCTTCTGGAAAGTGGACTGCAGCTTTCCCACCCGCCAGCCCTCCCTCTCCCCCACCCTTCCCAGCCTCCCCTCCCACCACCGCCACTTCAGCCCACACACGCAATTTGTTTGAGAAGGAAAAAAAAAAAAGTGATGAACAAGAAGTGGTGAATTACCCAAGCGACTTTCCTCAAAGAGCGAGCGAGCCGGGGAGAGGAGCCGCGGCGAGCCCCGCGCAGCGCCGGGAGGGACCCGCCGGGCGCCCGCCGGGGACCGCGGGGCTGCCGGGGTGTGAACGCGGCTCCGCAGCGAGATGCAAAAAGCCTTATCTGCTTGCGTTTGACTTGCGATGCCGGCTCCTCACTAGAATGCAAACCCTTGCACAGGATGAAAACAGGTTTGTGGCAAATTCTCCTGGAAATGTTCCGCTCCCTGCCGCCGCCACCTTCCTGTCTGAGATGTCAGAGGAGATCTTAATGATGACACGGTGGCAGATACCTCTGCTGCGTACCCTCTACTGTTCTTTGGAAATGTTCAGGCAGAGGAAAATCTTTTATGCAGCTGCCTTTTCATATCTGTAGCGACTGCTGCACAATCTGCACTTGATTGCAGTTAAAATATTCTCTTTAGGATCCGTTTGACAAAACGATGCAAAATAAACACAGATGGGAGAAGTGGGGGAGAGAAAGCTATAATGAAGTACTGGTGATGGATTGATTTTCCCTTCTTCCCCCCCTCCCCCCAATGCTCTACCCCCAAATGTGAACCTTTTCTGAATGAAAACATTGCTACATCTCTGTTTTAAAGCAAAGATTTCGGGGGCTCTTTGGCTGGGGTTTTGGAGGGAGGCTCCCATCAGTGATGCTTGCCTTTTTGATTGACTTTCTTGAATGTCTGTGGCTATCCAGGCTATCAGCTTTTATCTTGGTTCACTTGTTTTAAAGTATGTCTTATTTCTTCCAACACCTTGCAGGTCATTCTTCCAGAATGCCAGAGGAAAGTTCGCCAAAGCGGAGTCCTCAAAACATCCCATACAAGGACCTGCCCCATATCATCAATGCTGATGGGCAGTATCTCTTCTGCAGGTATTGGAAGCCAGCAGCAACTCCCAGGTGAGCACTTGAAAGCAGATGTCCTTTTTTACTGTCAGTAAATAAGACTCTATTCCTGTAATTATTATTTATAGCTTGACTGACATTACAGGGCTGTCTGCATGGAGCTTTACAGAACCACTGAGAGAGATTTCTCTCATCTGAGAGAGCCTCTACTGTAAAGACCGTATTCTCCAAACGTTTACTTTCTCGAGTCAACCTTACAGATGTAAAAGATGGAGTTGCTGTCATTCCATGCACAGCTGGCTTGGTTGGCAGTTTGTTTTGCTACCGAGTGGCTCTGGCAGGTGGCTGATGCCTGTCAGCAATAAACAACTAAACTAATGGCACAGGCAGTTAGGGAGGGGTGGGATACAGGCTTAGAGATGTCCACTCTTTCTGAGTTTCTCAGTGTCAACATATGAAACATCAGCAGCATCTGACTTTGGTTTCAACAGTAGTAGCCGAAATCTCAGGGCAACAGGCAGAATGTTTGACAGCGTTGTTTTTTGACCGTTGTTTGGTTTGTTTTAAATTATTTATAGTTTGTAAATGATTTAGGAAGCTTTTTCACAGTCAACTGCAATTTCAAAGCTGGCCCATGTAATAAACATGGACGAAGAACCAGACAGAGAAAATTTTCTAATATTTTTGTCATAATTTAAATAATCCCTTTACTGTAATAGCTTTCTGTGCTGATTATGATCTGCTATAGATCTCTGCTACTCCCATAGTTATGATCTTCCAGTATCTGCTGGCTTGGCATGTATTTATGCTGCCACTAGTTATTTATGTAGGTACCTACTTCATAAAAATCTGGATATTGTTTTATTGTTTTCTTTTTCTGTAAGCCAACAGGAAGAACTGTGTTGATTTTATACAGCTAGAAAACAGTCACAGGAAGAAGTTGTTCAAGCTGTTGTAGGGAGTTAAACTTTATCCTTGACCACCCAACAGGTTAGACATCATCCTGTGTCCGAATCTGCAACTGCAACTGCACTGAGAGAGGGATACAGGTCCAAGTTAGCTGGCCTTGGTTTTTATGGCTACAAAACTAGGGGACAATGGGAATAACATAGGGCTGGGTGAGCACCCAGGTAACATAGAGGGTGGACAAGCACTGAAGTACCCTGTCCCCAGAGGGGAGGACAGTGCAGTTACCTCACCACGGCTCCATCACACTGGTTGGGCTGTAGGACAGGGGTCTGGTTTAAGATCACCTGGCCCATTTTAGAGTTTCTGAGTTACTTCTACTCACTGCCTTTCAGAAACAAAGGGGAAAGTTTTTGCCACCGAGGCATTACACAATCTTTGTGCCAACCTGAAGATTTCCTCTACACAAAACAAACGCTATGAAACTAAGCTTCTACTGTGAAACCAGGCTGTCTTGTATTATAATGCCAATTAATCATTAACTACCCATAACCTTCAACATCCAGTTGTGGAATTGCTTTTTTTTGTGTTTAATTTTTTACAAAATTAGTAGTGAGAGGATGAGTCTTTGTTCCAGAAATGAAGGGATGATAAAGAGCTGAGAGTTAAAACTTGGTGTCTAAGTCCTCTGGGTAGTTAATTTTTTTTAGAGTTCTGTGCACCAAGCAGTTAATTGAGAGTGAGCTTGCCCTAGTTTTGCAACAACAGAAGTGGATGGAATCAGTGTTGCTCATTTACAAGTAGTTCCTGAGTGCATGCATGTGTGTGTGTGTTTGCGTGTTTGTGTATAAGGAGGGGGTGTACTGTTTATTATTAGCTCTTCATGCATTGTTATGTATGAGAGAGATGGTAAGTGACTGAATAACAAGTCAGTGCCTGGATCCTACAGTCAAGAATGCCCTTGAAGTGCATTTATAGGCAGACCAAAAATACAATATTTTTCCCCCGTCACTTCTCATAAGAACCTCTGCTTTTCTGCTTCCTGTGTAGAAGCTCAGCAACTTTCATCTAATTTTAAGTGTTCAGCAAAAGTGATCTCTATATATATGTATGGGGAGAGAAAGACACCTCAGGGGACTTTTACAGGCCCGTTACAATTTATTTCAAGCACTGAAGGCAGTTCTTTCAATCTTCTAACTCAATTGTTGATTCAGGTTCAAATCTTAACGCTAATGAATGATGCTATAACGGTCGAACGGTGGGATCTTTCATTGATCCATTATGTGTCTAATCCCGGCTAGGGCTACAGAAATACCTCTTCACTGCAGATGCCCAAAGGTTATCATTGACTTGTCTTCTGTTAGAATAGAACTTACCGTCCTTGATCCCACCCCCAGGGAGGGGGAAAACCCGGGATATCTGCCAAAGGAAAAATTAAAAAGTAGCCCTAGCCCGGGGTCGAAGAGCAGACAATGGCCAGGCAGTCTCTGAAAGTTGGGACAACTGACAGACATCACCCCTTGGAGCTGCTGCTTCTCTTTTATCTCCTTGAACAGCCCCACAAAGGTGGATAAAGGCTGTGGCAGATTAATATGCTGTAGCATATTTAAAAAAAAAAAAAACAAACAACAAAAAACCCCCAAACAAACAAAAAAAAACCCCAAACAACAAACAACTGTTTTTCAGGAAGAGAGGGAAATTTTGTGAGGCTTTATTGCTTCGTACTCACAAATACCCAGGCTCTGATCTTGTGTGGTGTTGATCCGACTGATCAGCCCATACTGGTGCACATATGGAAGCTTTGTTATAAGTGCCACCGAGGCCAAGGTTGTCCTGCCAGTGAAAGGCACCTATTGTGAGTTCCTCAGCAGGGTCCCCTTTGTTTCAGAGGGGGATTTAGGTGATTACTTCACAGGAAGCTGACACATAAAGGCACTCAGATGTCATAATGATTAGATGGGGTAGATAGAGTAGGTAGTAATGGCATTAAGGAAGGAGAAAGACAGTGTTTTCCACTTGTTTTTCGGGTGGGAAGTCACTCCCAACAGCAGAGCTGGAGACTGGGTGTTGTCTTCTCTTGCTGCCTGCTGGCAGCAGTGCAGACGCAGCTTCCCGGTCAGCAGCCCTGCAAGCTGCCCAACTTGTTGAGCCAGTTCCATCTTAAAGTGTAATTAAGTGGTCTTGTTGAATGCAGCAGGGAAGAAAAAGCAGAATGTTCTGGTGTCGTTTCCATGCTTTGTGTCAACAGCAGGATTTGTGGAGAATGAAATCGGGTAACTCTTTGGCACCGAGTGCTTACTACTGAGTGCAACACCAGATTTGGACAAGGCAGGGCATTTTCAGGACTATGTAATGTTTTTTGGAGGAATTAAATCATTTGTACCAAACAGGATTGATCTCATGCCTATACCATGTCCCAGTAGCCAAAGAAACCCTACTCAATGGGAAAGCAGTAATTGCATAAACAGAAACAGCATGCTCCATGCAAGGTTAAAACCTCTGCCACCACCCTGAGAACTCTGAGTCTAAATATGAGGAGGTGAGAAATTGAGGAACCATTCTCTATTCCCAGCTCTCAGACAAAACTGCTAAGAATAGGGGTGGGATGAGGAAGGGGAAGGAAAGTTGGGAGGAGAAGTCAGGATGTTTCCTTTGAGGCCTCTAAAGGGCCTGGAGAGCTCGAGAGATTACCTTCTTTTCCTTTCTGTTCCCTATACCCATAGCTTTTTCTGGATGCTTCCTTCTCCGTTCTTCACTGTTTAGATAAGCATAAATGCTTTCTTCTGGGACACTTTTAGTCCCTCTGCTTGACCTCAGGTAAACCCTGCAAAATTTACTGACCCACAGTAGTTTTTTCCAGAGCTGAGCCAGCTGACCCAGAGCTGCTTATAGCTGCAGCCACCACTGACTTTAGACAGAGTGATGCTGGAGTCTCTCCTGGCAGATCAGCCACTCTAGGTTGGGCAGATGAAGGTTGAGACACTTGTAGTTAGAGGATGTATTTGAAAACGTGAGGTCTAGATACCTGAGCTTCCTCAGCTATCATTGTCTGGCATGGTGCTTGTGTATCTCTCCACATAGTGGTCTCTAGGTGATCATCTCATAGATGATTGCCAGCAACTGAAGTGGTCTGCCTGAAACTGAGACACATGTGGGTCACAGATGCATTCCTGGTCGATTGTTAATGTACACTAGAAAGGGTTGCCTCAACTTTAGGCATCATGACCACAGTTTAAGTAAACAGAGTTGCAATTGTCTGAGTAAACAGTGCCTTTGTAGGAGTTCTTTCATTTTTACACCCAGCAAGTGTGATTAAAAATAGAAAATTAAACAAACAAAAAGCACCCACTTTTCTATTTGCTTTTTACATTTGTTTTCCTCTATGAAAAATGCCTGTCATTCATTCTGACTTGTTAGAAATTAAAGGCCAATCCAATAAGGAGAAAATAAATTTCTCTCTTCCCCAAGGATTTTGCAGATGCGCCTGTGGTGCAGAAATACAAACTGCATTTGTATTTGAACTGGCCCTCAAATTGTAAATATTGCTTGATGGCTTTGGCATCTCATTACCAGCACTTCCACAGCATTTCCAGAAGATCAGCACAGCTCCCAGCAGGAGCAGATGACAAAGTTGAATTTTACTTTCAGACCTTTCCAAAATGAATTAATAAATAAATAAATAAACCAAAGTGAAGTCAAAGCAAAGAGAGTCAAGTCACTGATTATAATATCTTTAATTACAGTGTGTGGTTTTAGTGTCTAGAAATACTTGAAGGAGTTTCTAATTCAGCGTCACTCTTGAAGAGCACTTTGTTTGTACTAATGAGGTCAACTTCAAATTAATGCCAAATCTGTGTGCTACAAAGTGACTTATGTCAGCACAGTTTGTCATAGGATGAATTCATCTCCCTCTGTGTGTCTGATCACATCACACACACTGCAAAGGGAAATAACAATGATCATTGTCGAATCAACATTCCAGGCTTTGCTTGCTGTATTGCTATTGCCCGAGTTTCTAAAGCCTCCCTTCTATTCATCAGCCATGTATGTGTTCCTTTAATGCCTCTGTTCTCTTTGCTCCATGTGACTGTTATTCGCTGTGAATAGGGGCATCCTTTTATGATTCCTTATGCAGCTTCAGAGGATGGGCAAATTAGCAAACCAGCTTCTCCTGTCTTCTCTGAAAGACAGGAGAACAGCTTTGGTTCTTGCTGTAGGTACTTCCAACAGGTTTCTTCAGTAGGATAATTTTTTTTTGGTCTCCACAGGAATGTTCTACAGAAGCAAATCTAAATCTGCCTTTATTACACAGAACCCAAGGAAAAAGGAGAATAACAAATGGAATAACAACTGTAATTAAACCACCCCTTTTGCTTGTTCCCCTGTTAGGATCAGCTTCTGAGCACAGGTGTACAATTTTGTGACATTGGTGTCTGGAAACAAGGTGACTTTTGGAGTTCCCTGTTGTGAGTCTCAAAGCAGTAAAATTTCATCCTGATCCTGGGAGCAGCAAAAGAAGCAAAATCAGTGTTGGTTCTCAGCGTGCCACCTGATGAATTGGAAACGGTGCTGTGCAGCATGGTGAATATCAGAGGGAGAGGTAGAAATAGGAGAAAAAAAGAGAAACGGTCTTGAGATTGTATTGCAAAACTCATTTTCTGCTCATTATTCTGCCAGAGACTGAATGATAAGCAAACCTTGCTTCTCTCATGCAAACAGTTCATGTGCTTTTAATTGGAATGCAGGTGTGATGATCAGTACTGGCTTTGTGCCATGGCTCTGACCAATCCCCTCTTTGGTCACTCAGCAATTAGAGACCTGCCAGTCCCTCCAGGTCTATTTATCCTTAGCAGACCCTGCACTGACCCCTGCTTCAAACCAGCTCTTTGTTGACAGTGATGCCATAGCTGAAGCAGACAAACTCATTGATCTTATCAGGGTTCCAGATGGAAGAGCACTTTATTTCACTAGTACAAGAAATATGTAGGTTTAGTCAAAATAATAAAACAGCTGCACACAGTTCCTTGCTTCAATTTCTCCAGCACTCTTGAACATCCCTTGGGAACACACAGCAGCTCTTTTAGGTCACCATGAATAAATCTACAACAAGAGTTGGCCGGTATAGGTGTTCTGAGTAGAGGAGGGTATTTTTTTCTAGATGCCTGTAGCAGAGGAGTTGGCCTTGCAAGTTCCCTTCAAGCTGCTGTGACTTCGTGCTTTTCAGAGCCAGGGTGATCTGATCTCTTTGTTCTTGTAGGGAAATTGCATTGTTCTAAGAGCTGTCCCTGCAGACACATTTGGCTGAGTTGCCTTCCCTAGGTCCAGAAGCACATTGTCCTAATGTGCTTCCACTTGAATGGAAGCCATCAGTGTTTTAAACCTCCTATTGTCCCTTATCCAAAAGATGTGACACAACCCCGATAGCAAATGGCTGATTATCCTAAATATCCAAGGAGATAGCATTGCACCTTGCCCAAGAGATTCCTTAAGATGTGCTTAGGCAGTTATATCCTTTACTGTACTCATACATCCCTGTCCTGTACTCTACCAGTACAGACATTCCGGCGCTATATCAGTATGGCTTATTATCCATAATAGGAAGGAAGAAATTAGCAGCACCAGGGTAAGTAAAGTTTTAGACATCATTAAAATTATATCTCCTCTAGGGTTTCCTCTTGCAGACCCATAAAATTTCACTTATGTTAACTGAAAAAAAAGTACTGGTACAGCAAACCCAAATACCAGCCTTGGGCTAGTCCCAACCATAAACATCATCTACAGCTACCAGACACGGGGGAGTCACTGGGTGGTGGTGTCAGAAGGGCATCTCAAAGCTGACCAGACTCACTGCCTAGACAGTGACACTGAAGTGTGGCCTTGGAGACAGGAAGGGCACCGCTGGTGGAAGCTGTCCTGGGGGCCAAAGTGATGCAGTCAGATTTAGCTGCCTCCAAGCACACTTTTACAGGATGTCCCATCAGCGAGTCACAGGAGATGGGGTAGGTGTTGGTCTTTCTCTGCCTGGGAATGTGTTTGTTTCCCCTAGAGAGATGCAGTACGTTTGTGCCTGAAGGGAATAATTATTTTAGCAGTAGCAGACATGTAGCAGTTTTCAGCGTCCCAAGACCTTGAGTAACAACAAACTTCATGAGTACTTCAACATGCATGAAAGTGTCTCCCCTTCTGCATGACAGACACTGGCTCTCCAGCCAGGAGCTGTCTTCATTTCTGTTTGGCAGGCGCTCGCTTGATGATGAACCCTCCCATACTGAGTGATAGCAAAGACAGCTTGCTAGACCTAGAGAATTTAGTGTCAGAAAACAGAATAAAGACGCCAATGAGGAGCAGAGAACAGGCAAAACACATGGTCAAGACAGTCATTAGGCAGTGACACAATGACCAGTGATTTACAGAATCGGACTCTTAATTTCACTGTACTTTTATTTCCTTGTCTAAAATTGGGTGTAGTCATCCATCCAAGTGATACGAATTGAGGTTGGAGTCACTAGACAAAAGTTGCCAGAGAAAGTAAGTTATTCCTTGAGGAGCTGGTGGTTGAAGAGGACTTGATGTTTGAAGAGAGATATTAGAAAAAGTCTACTAAGTGATGCATTAGTTCTCTGCAGTTCAGCTACAGGTAAATGGTCTCAGCAGCAATCATTGAAAAGAAAGGATAGGAAGAAAAAAGGGAACAAAATATTGACAACTGGGCTAAAGCCAAACATTTAGCAGTAATCGTTTGCTCCAGTGTTGTGTTCAGAAGGGTAAGGAAAAAATGTACAAACTGCTATAGATTTGCTATGCAAGAAAGATTACTGATCTTTTTGAGCTGTCTGTCTGACCTATGGTAAAAGAACTTGCTCTATATGTTTTTTTCTTCCTTGTTCAAGCTTGAAGCTTGCAGACTGAGGGAATAAAACTTAAATCTTTGGCCTTTCTTTAGAATAGAAAGTTGGTTTAATTTGCTATAGTTGTCAGCAGGTTAGCTGGTTCACCAGCTGGCAAGATGTGCTTATTTTTATAATTTTTCAATGTACTTTTTACTTTTATTTTCAAAACTATCTCAGTGGGGTTTCAAATTCAACTGTCAAATTCCAGAAATCTATGGTGGCTTAATTTGCTGGGCGAAAGGCATGAGGAGTGATGGGGAAGCTGTAAGTAATTAAATTGCAGTAGAGATAACATCTACTGACTTAATGGTTAAGCTTTTTCTTCATTTTTTCAATTTTGTGTGAGAGCTAATCTACAATATTTGAAAAAATGTATTATTATATAATATATTGTATATTATTATATATTATGTATTTTTATTATTATTATTATATTAAAAACTGTATTCTGAGCAGCATTCACGATCTCATGTTATTAAAAAGATATTCAGGCAATCAACATTCAGTCATCCTCTGACCCACTGCAAACGAGGGGCAGGGAACATCTCAACCCAGGCTGTTCTGAAAATGCATAGAGCACCTCTATGACATTATTTGATGCCCACAAATTCATTAGGACAGAAAGCTTTTTAAAATTTTTTTTTCCAGGTTCACTGTGGCCCTGTGCATGTAGCACAGGAAACCCACATCTTGACATCTTCAATTCTGCTGTTGAACTCCTGCTGGCTGCTGTAGGGTCATGTTTTGCCTCATGCTGTGTGTCCACCCTTGCCCCTGGCATGCAGTGTTGCTGTGGGCAAGGCTTTTTACCTCTGTACTTCAGTTTGTGTAGCAGTGGGAGAAAAGGTTGATCCTTGCTTGGGACAGGGTAATGGATCAGAGGATCTCTTGAGGTGCCATTCATCTCTGCCTTATGTGACTCTACAAGTGGCCTAGTTGCATCCTCTGTAAAGCATTTTGGGTTTTCTGAATGAGGAGTGTTGTACAAAAGCCAGCTGTTGTTATTATTTATCCTGTTTATTTACTGGTCACATTTCTCAGAGCTGGGGAATGGGGAAAAAAAAGCAATCAGCAGACTCACTTTGTTTACATTTCATTTCACTTTCAGTGTTTGGGGAATGTTGATTTGTTAAACACTGTTCCTCCCTTTGAGGATCTTAGTTTTACATCGTGGAAACATTGCCTCATTCTTACACACAGGTGTATGTTTCCCTTTTGAAGCACCATTTAAGGGTTCTGCCTGTCAGAGGTTTTCTTCCTGCTGTGCACATTCTCCTGTTGCTTTAGGAGCGGTGATCAGATCCCTCAGCACAACTACATGCACCATCAAGGCTTGTTTACATTTTGCTGAGCCCAGAATATTTTCAGATGTGTCGCTGCTAGAGCCGACCCACCATCCTGCAGGCAGGTCCAAACCTGTGCTGCTCCAAACGGCCCTGCCAGCTCTTGGGCACCATGCAGGGCACAGGCACAGAGCTCCAGTGAACCCCATCCCTGCCTCACAGCCACAGAACTCGGGGCTCTCTCCTGCCCCAGGTCCCACGTGACACATGCAATGGTTCAAGCCTCATATGGGAGCTCCGTGTCTCCGATGCCTTGAGCCACCCTGGTGTTGTGCTGCAGCAATAGAGCTGATGGAGCTCTTCCCATTCCCATGGCAGGCTGTGACGGGTGCACCCCTCACATGTGATCCAGCACACGTCTTGGAAGTTGGCAGAAGAGAAAGTCGGGAGGAAAGGCAAAACATCTTCCATGCTGCTAGCTCAGACATCATCTCTGACTCCTTCTTTGCTGGAATTGAAGGAGTCGGAGCTGGCATGGCAGTGGTGGGGTTAATAGCTGTGGTATTGAAAGTATTTGCTCTTGATATTGCTGATGCTTTTTTAAAATGGTCAGAAATATGTGGTACAGCCTCTGGTAAAGCACTCCACATAAAACACAGCATTTCTGCAGCAGAATAACAGCTTGTGGTTTAAATAAATGTTGTTATTTCTGCTCGTCTGTAGGTGTACATATATGTTTTGGTTCAGTGGCTGCCAGATACTGTAAATGAGTATTGATTTCCTTTTCTATTTTAAGCTTTTCTGCAGAAAAGACATCCCACATGCCTTTAGCTTTCTTTGCCTGTAGCTAAAGTGATTGCAGCCAAGTATTTATCTAACTAAATACTCTTTTATTTTATTCTTACTGCTCATCCTTGTTTTAGTAGTTGCACCCCAGGCTGGCCAGGACCCCATTCACATTTTGGAGCTTAAAGCTGTTACATCTGGCCTTTTTTGAGAGCAAATCAACAAGACAGTGATTAAAACTCATGGCAGGTAGGTTCTTTATTTATGTTAGCATGGCAGCCCTCACTGCCAGAGGTGAAGATGCCTGGATGCTAGAAATGAAAGAACATTTTCGGAACCAAACCTTCAGTAGCTAAAGTCTTTGGACACACAGATTAGCTCAGTGCAGCCAAGAAATAACTCATCTGGATTTGGCAGCCATAGACTGAAATCTGTATCTGTTTGTTAACTTTCAAGTTGTCTGTAGGTAAACCATTGCACCTCACCTGTGATTAAAATTTACTTTGATTCAAAATGTGAATAAACATTTCAGCCTTTAAAGCCCATGTTGCAGTGATCACTGTCTCAGCAGCGTTCCATGTCTCACGTTTAGCTGCTTGCATTCAACTTTCCTTCCTACCTCAGGTCTACAGCAAACATGGAATAGTAAATTAATTGGAACAAGCTCAAAGCCTTGGCAAACATTTTGCCTGTGACATTCCT
Source organism: Pipra filicauda (assembly GCF_003945595.2). Lineage (NCBI taxonomy): Eukaryota > Metazoa > Chordata > Aves > Passeriformes > Pipridae > Pipra > Pipra filicauda. The sequence goes on from NW_024104162.1 coordinate 1,644,489, forward strand.
GATTCCCCAGAGGAATAGCTCCTGATATTGATTTTGACAGAGCCTGTAAAGACTCACTGTAAAGATTCCTCTCATAACTGGGCAGGGCTGAAGTGCAGCTCTGGGATGTGCCAAGATTTCATTGGAAATTAATGTGTTTAATCTCAAAATATGTTAAAATATACATAAGCACTTTATGATTAGGAAATCAATCCTCGAGTTTCTGTCTCTAAGTTTATGGGATAATTCCATCCAACTTTTGGAAAATCACGCGGAAAAAGATTGGCAACTTGGAGACTCGGGTTACCTGTGACATTTGAACTTTTAATGAGTTCATCAGTTAGTTAAGGATAACCAATTAAGATCTCTGCCAACACAGAGGACTGCTGACAAAATTGGCAATTGACTTAGTGCAGGAAGCAATCAAGAGTTGCACATTATGGGTGGGATTGCCTGGCTACAAACAGTGCTATTAGGTCTAAGTATGTCAGGGAATTAAGTTTTTCTTTAAACTGTTGCCATACAATTGGGAATTGTACATTCAGTGTTTTATTAAAAAGTAATAATAACATACTATTTTGTGTTTACAGAACAGGTAAGGTGTCATCTCTTTTCTTGCTCCTTCTTTATTCACAGCTCTCTTCCTGAAAGGTGCCCCTGACCGTGGTGGGGGGTTGGAACTAGGTGATCTTCAAGGTCACTTTCAACCCAAACCATTCTGTGATTCTGAGCTAGTGAAGATTTGCCCACATAAGCCCAAAATGCCTGATCAAAGCACTTCAGTCATGCAGTTTTTATTGCAAGGAATAGCTTGGAAATGCTCTGACTCCTTGTGCCAGGTGTGCACTTTTCAGCCTCTTCCTTGCACAGGTACTGAGGTGATGAGTTGAATTCTTCCTTTAGTACCTTTTTCAGTATTGCTTGTCATGAGTTGTCTGTACCATCCGCTCCTGAAATAGCAACATGAGAATGGAGGTGATCACAATTATGGTAGAGAATAAAACATGGACAATCACATTTTAGAAAACCATAAATTTTGTGGGGAGATTGACTTTGAAGGACCTCTGATGTGCCCAGGTTCAGACCGATAGTGATGTCCTGCATCAGAAATACCTTGTGAAAAAACTGAAGTCAGAAGAAGTCTGCAGACTTGTCTTAGAGGGCTTTAGCAAATGATGCTTAACATTTAGATGTAGTATTCTCTGCAGCACTTGATTATTTGTCTCAAACAGTGAGCCCTTCTTAACAAATATTTGAAAATAACCAAGCAAACAAACATGTTACTAAGGACTTGAAGTTAGCAAGTAATTGTGTGGACCAAACCAGAGGGATGGCTTTATTAAATCAAATAATTTCCATAATTTGAAAGCTACAGAGGGTCATCTAGAACTCCCCACCTCGATACAGGCATACTGCTATCTATTTTCATCTTCTGTGCTATGCTGAAGGGTGAGATTAAATTGTCAAAATGGGGCTGGGATATCACACAGGGAGCAATTTTACATGGCTTGAGTTGATCTGTTAGTGAAGCACACCTTGTTCCTTTCTAGGAAGCCTCCCTGGTCTTTTAGGGTTGAGTTGGATTTGTCAGGCTATGAACTTACAGCAGCAGTAGTGACTTGTCACTGAACAGGTGCCAGTGTTCTGAATGTGCCGAGACTGCAAGCGAGCTCAGTAAAAAGGAACTGGCTTTGCACAGCTGCTTTGAAGCAGAGACATACTTTTATATTAAAAAAAAAAACAACCTTTTTGGTTTAGTGAACGGATCTAGTACTGAACTAGTGTGTAGTGCTGAGTTTAAGCAATAGTAACTGTGCAGAAGAAGCTTCTGGCCCTTCAACAGCAGCCTTCTCATGCCTCGTAAGGACAGTCTGTCTCATTACATGGGACTTTCTTTTTCCAGGGCTTTGGCTCACCAGGCAGTGCCTGCATTTTGATTTCAAGAAGAAACTGCCACATGACTGGCTAAACAGTAATTTTTGTCCCTTTGGAAATCATTAGAGGTTCAGTGCAAGTCCATGAAAGAGGAAGAGGAGTCTGTGAAAACTGTTCTTGCTCTTACTCCCTATCTGTTGATTCTCCACTGAGAATGGTGGTCCTGCAGCCTCCTTCCATCTGCAGTAGCTTTCCTTCCAAGTCAACATGAATTTTTAATAAAATTAACCAAAAGTATTTTATTTTTCCTGATTTCCAAGGGGATCTGTACCAGAAACTCTTTTGTTTCTTTGCATAACTTTTCTTCACACCCTAAAGCTGTTCTAAAAATTTGGGGTGTGATTTCAGATTGATTTGAATTTTGCAGCTGTGCTTTGCACAGTTTTTTTAGAAAGATACTGACTGTTTTGTGCATCTATCCTTGTAGCTCCCCTTAGGAGATCTGACCTCCATTTTATCTCTCTTGTAGCCCTTGTACTGAAGAAGGGCTGAAGCAGAGCAAAGTACAGAACCAGGATGTCCAATTCCAGCCTTCCTCCCAGTCAGGCCCTGGGGCGGTTCTGCCCACGCTCCCCCAACCTCATCTCTTCCTCAGTCCTGTGTGTGTGGCAATGCCTACACCTTCCCTCTTTGGAAACAGAAGTTGTAATTCTTCTTTCAAAGATTCCTGTGTTCTGTAGAAGGGCAGCAGCAAGAGGGAAGTGCAGCTCCAACCCTGGGCTGCCTGTGTCTCCAGGGATCTTGTCTTCCTTGTAGATTCAAAGCAGCAGGTCTGGCAGTCAGTTTTGCCAAGGAAAATCCCATCTCTGATATCAAAGTGGAGGATTGGCTCCCCGAGGCAGTCCGTGTAACCCTAGAATCCCTCCTCCTCAGATTTATCCAAGAAAGAGGTGGGAAGATCCGGCCCACGAGTTTTAAGCTACACACCATGCATTTCAACTCTGATCTCAGCCTCACGTCCCCTAAAATATTACTTCAAAGCTTCCTTGAAACAAAATACAGCTGGTCTCAAATGTTAACTTTGCAGAGATTTATCCAGAGCCATGCAATTTCAAGGATCCAATAATTCCTTCCCTCCCACCCCCACCTGAAGTTTCCTTCCTGTCTTTTCTCTGTATTAGACAACTCCTGAGTTATTCTTGGTGAGGGCTTGCATTTTGAAAAGCTACAATAAATCAGTGTAAACTGTTTCTCCACATTGTTTTGCGCTGGCTCTGTCTAGATCCTGTTGAACCTTTTGTTTTGAAATATGTTTTTACCACCCAGTTCTGTCTCTGCTCCATTGATTTATGTGTCTGCACTTTCTGGTGTTGTTGGAGAACTCCTGAATGTCATGGCAGTTCTCAAATGCCCTCCTAACTCTGTGCTGGTGAGGAATTGTGATTTTGAAATGTGTCATGAGAGTGGGCTTGCAGACATATTCCGAGAGAGCTGCTTATACCAGCAGGCACAGATTTTGAGACTGAGCCTGAAATCTCTATGGTGTAAGACAGTAAGATGGTGCTTACACCAACAGGAGCCTCTTTGGACAGACTTACATGGGAATTTCCAAGCCTGAGGAAATGAAGAAAGAAAGTGGGAAGCAGAGTTTTGCTGAAGAGGCTTATTTTTTAACTGCCAGTTTAGGATCTGGACAGGAGTGAAGCTACTGATTCTACTAGACTGGACCAAACCACATCGAACACCAGTGTGCAGAACCCTCAGTCCCCACAGTCTCTGTAAAGGCAAGCAGAAATTGTGCAGCGTGACGTAGTGCATGTTCCTTTGACATGTTCTGTTGTGCTTAAAGGATTTTCACAGTTAAACTACTACATTTGTGAACCACTACTTACGTCAGTCTATCTAGAAGAGGTGAATTCCTCCAGATTCGGAGCTCTGTGAGATATCCATGCTGATGCTCTGTGGTCTGTGATATTGAGAGAAGGTTGATAGAGACTCGACTCCAGGCTATTGCCATTCTGACTTGCTTTTTCCCCTGAGTTGCTAAAAATAGCTATAAAACTGCTAGTTTCACACAACAATGTTCAATGGCAGCTGAAGAAAGAGTTGGCTACCCAGATTACAGACCTGCATGGCAAAGCTGTGGGCCAGTAGGACAGAGGCTAAGAACACAGTTCTCAAGAAACCTGAGCAAGAGAGCAAGCTCTTGGATGTAATGCCTCCTTGGCATTGGATTGGAATTAGGAGCAAAGTCATTGCCTCTTAATCTCCAGAAGGACATAACTCAGATGCTTCCTAGAGATGGAAGGATGGCATGAAGGGACACACCTGACTCCACCATAAATATTCCTGTCTAACTGGAGTCATCAGGCTGAACTCTTGGCTAAGCACAATGTGAGAGAAACTGTCATAGCTATTTTGTGATCCCTGCCCATAGCCCAAGTTTTATGAGGGTCATGTGGGACACAAATCACCTCAGGAAAAAAAAAATGCAAAAGTTGACTCAAAAAGCAGACACAGAGACATCCCTCTTCCAAACTTCAGGTCTTACACTGAAAGCAAGGGGCTGAAGAGGTCTCCAGAGAAAAGGTCACCAACAGTGAACAAAAAAATTCATTCTTCATTACATGTTCTTGGAAATTATTAGCTGAATTCTTTTTTTTAGTGGTAATCTTTAAGCAAATACCAAGGGTAGAAAATTAGATTGACGCTTAAATCCAACAAACTTACAAGCTGCTTAATGCACAATCTTATCATGTGAAAAATAACTAATCTTCATAGTCAGTGAGGCTCAGTCACCCAGCTAACACAAGAATGCACACCTTTCAGTGACTTTCCATTATAATATACTTTGGAAGCAAAATACACACATAGCATTACATTTTTAACACATTAAAAGATCTGTGAGCAACTGTCCAATTGCTTGTCCAAAAATGTGACTAGTGAAATGTTTTTGATAAATAAAGGTTAATTGTTCAGCTGCAAAGGAACTGATAAATCAACTCAAAACAACAGAATGTAATACTTAAGCCAGTCATTTTTCTGGCAGTCTAGCTGGCTAAGAGCTTTCCTGTCATTTAGTTTTTAAAAATTACTTTAGGAATTTAGTGTCTGGTATTCAAAACTGTTCAAGTCAGATGTTCTTTGTTAGAACTGATCTGGTTCTGATAACAATATACATAAGACCAAATGAAAAGCATGGTTGCCTTACACAGAATAACATAGTATTAGCTTAAGTTGAGAGGACTCTATTCAGGAAATCACTTCTGCATGTGATTAAATCAATCCTTATTCCGGACAGCATTTATAAATCCTTTTGTAACTTTCATCTTGTACTTTGCAAGTCCTGTTGACTTTCATGTGTTGATGAAAGTTTCCTGAGGTTAAGCAAGTACTTAAACATTGTTCTGAAGAGGGATGCTTTTGAATGAGGTGGAAAAGATAGCATTTTTCATATATGCAGTCATAGGAAGTTTGTTTTCTGTTCTTTAGTCTAATCCCAATGTTTTGGGTTATTTTCTGGCAATAAAAGAGCATGCACAGGATCCCACAGTAGTGGCTCTCTCCCCAGAGGACACAAGATGTTAAAGTCATACCATCCTGCTCGCTACCTCCTTTGTTTAGTTCAGCTTCAACATGACTTTTGTTGAAAGCAAAGCAAGAACATGGGTCTTACACCCAGCAGGACCCAAGTGCTGAGTGGTGTTTCTGGCCTGCAAGGTTTCATAGCACAACAGCTTTCTGAGTGTTTTCATTTTGTTTCTAACGATGAGCCTCAGTTCAAGGAGGCTCTTGCTCAGGTGTGTGATTGCAATTGATTGTGGAATTGCACCTCTAAACAATTGTTCTGGCACAGCAGAAGGGGCAACATGTGTCCAGCACAAAAGAAAGTGAGAACCTCTAAACCTGGTACTGCCTTTGTGTGTAAAGCTGCAACCTAAACACCACCCTGCCCTGTGAAGCTGCTCCCCACACAAGAAGTGAAATATTACTGTGGGTGAAATTACAGTGAGGAATAGGGAAGGTTGCAAACAGCTAAAGTTTGGATCAACTGGTGACCTCCCTGAGAAGCAGGACAGAAAGACAATATTTTCATGTGGATTTGTGCACATTGGCGTTGGCTTTGCGTTGCAACCTGGCCTCCACCAACTCCCAACATTCCTGATTCAGGAAAGGGTGTTTGCACGTGCCTTGTACCAACTGCAGGTGTGACATTGCTGCATATTACTGGCTTAACAAGCCACAGCTGCAGCATAGGAGGGGCTGATACCAGTGATGGGTGACCTGCACAGTGGAGTGTGGGAGCAGAGACTGGTCACTGATGTACACCATCACCTCCTTATGGGAGAGAACTAAATACAGCCAGTAGTTGATTTAAACAGAAGAAGACAAATATTGTCCTGCCCTCTTGTTGCAATAAGCAACTGCATCTGTTTGCCAAGCTGTGCGGTACCAGGAGGCAGAAACCTGCGGTGGGGAGGGAGGAGGAGGTGGTGAAGGCTATGGGAAGGGCAAGGGATCTGTGAAAACCATCTGTTGCTTTTGCAAACAGCAGTCAATAAACTGGTTCCCTTTAATAGCCACAATTGTTGCACCAGTTGGGTGAGAGCAAGTGCATGGGCAATTACTCATGCTCAGCTCACACCTTGGCTTTGTGTGGAGACACACCTGCTGAGTGTGGGGGAGCCCTGTGTGAGTAGGTGCTTTCTTGAACAGGTGCCAAAGTAATGCCGTTTCGAGATGTTCAGCAATTACAGTTCCACCAGCCAAAGCCAGCTGGAGCATCCAAAAATACATCAGGTTTCCCTGTCTGTGGTCAGAGAGATTGGAATTAGCGTGTGTTCAGGCACAGGTCAGTCTCCAACAGAAAGCTTTGCAGGCTGTGCACTATATTTTCTACCTGATATGTTCGAAATGCCAATGATTTCAGCAGCACAACTTCAAGAGCTGGAATTGAAGAAATTTCTCCCCAGTACCAGTTTGATACATGGCCTGTACAAAAACCTTTTTTAAACAAAATTCTCATTGAGGCTGCACACAGAGGCACCGCAGTCCTGCAAAATCTTAAACGCTGCAGGATTCCTGTATTAATTTTAAATGAGTCTGTTGAAAACAATCTCTGATATTCTATTATTCCAGCCATTGTGGTAAGGAAGGAGCAGGCTGTGATTCCAGAGCAGGGATGTCTGCAAAAATGTTTACATACAGTAAAGAACTGCTGTCAGTCAATCTAATCACTCGTTGCATTTTCCTGGCAGCTTGCTAGTGAAAATACATTGAACCATGCATTTGCTATACTGCCTTCAGGTGTTACTTGCCAAATCTAAATTTGTTTTGTAATGGAAAATGAAGGATTAAGCGAAAGAGCCAGATCTTTCAGTCACTGTTCAGATGATACTCATACTAATTTCAATTTTTCAAGCTATTGTGTTTAATGTATGGCCTCTGTGCTTAGACCTGAAAGCTGGAGCTAAAGAGCTGTGTAGATGTGACCTAGTTCTAAGTCAGTAAAGCCACTCTCACTTTTTATTGAACAACAGAACAGACTACTTTTGTTTCATCATGACAATCCAGAAATTTTACTCCTTGTTTATGATTTTTGATAGGATAAAACTTTCAAAAGTATCTAAGTCTCCTCGACAACTGCTGTCTTTAGAGCTCTTAAGTCAGAAACAGGCTCAGGGATTTTATTCAGTATTTTGCAGACAAATAACAACCCAGATCTGTTCCCTGCGGTGTGCAAAGGCTCAGTTCTGCTCAGTTCTGGCAGCTGTGTGCTAGGTGAGAGGAGAGGTCACAGGAACACCTTGTCTCTCTGAAGAATTGAGGTTTTTTCTTTTCTCACTGGTTTCACAGCTAATGAGGGGTCTGAGCATCTAGGAGGATGCTGACAGGCTAAGTCATGGTTCTGTATCAGTGTGAATGAAAGCAAAATGAGGGCTTTGTTGTCAGGGGATGAAATAACCGAGAATTTCCCGAAAGAGCTTCCCATTAGGTTTCATTCACTTGATGCCATTCAGTGCATAAATTCAAATAATATTTCCCTGAGAAATGAAGGGCTTTATTCAGTCAGCCAAGTTACACCTTAATCTCTGTACCTAGTCAGCAGAAACAAATGTAGTCCTCTAAAGAGTAACTGAGGGCTTAAGTAATACACTGAGCAGGGAAGCTGTCAAGGAGGTAAATGGCAGAGAGACTTAACCTGTCTGAGTCTGTTGGATACCAAGGTGATGGGTACACGGGAATTTCTCTCACATTCCCTTATTTTCTGCATCAGTGTCCTATGCAGGCAGTGCCACTGTGCACTGCAGAGTCCAGAGCCTGTGGGTTAACAGCCTGCCTTTGCTTCACCGCCTGTGGTGTTTCTGAATGTTGGGCAGGTCTGCCAGCCCCCGTGAGGTCTCTTTAGGTGGCCCAGGACAAGGGCTGAGGTACCATTTGGTGTAGGTGGAGACAGAAGCAGTTGGATGGTGCTTCCAGTTGTCAGGAGCATGTACAGAATCATGATCTGCTCTTCCAACACTGGCTGAAGCATTTCTGCTGCGCTGCCTGTGTCTGGGAGAGGTGGGACACCTAAAGCTATGATGTCTCTGCTGCAGAGAGTTAATATTCTCCGCTGTGGAATGAGCAATGTCTCAATTCCTTCAGTGTTTGGAGCTTTACTAGACCCTGCACTCCTAAAATCAGTCTGTCTGCCAGATGCTTAGATAACTTGACAAACCTGTTGACCAGGGACAATGACAAAGGAAGGAATGACTGCTCCACACAGATTGTTTTGAAACCCTCAGTGACACTAAGATGATTTGTAAGGCACAGCAAGTTAAATATGGTGCATGACCTAACCTCACCCTTGCTAATTGGTGTTAGACAAGAGACCAGAGCATCTCTGTGTTGCTGCTTTTGTGGTGCTGCTCTGTACAATCCTTCTGGTTTCAATGGGTGCTCTTGCAAGTTGTCTGGCTGAGAAAATACTTTGAAGCAGGTGCAAATCAAAGAGCTAGAGCAGGAGTTTCTACACTATCCATCATGTTTTTAAAGTTTAAATATATTAAGATTTTATTGCAGTTTATTGCAGTGAATACAGTCTAAAAAGGTATTCAAAACCTCAGTCAAAATAAAGTTGAGGAATTCACTAGCTCTTAACTGCTGTCATTATTTTATGTTGTCAGTTCATGTAATATTTCACTGTTCATGTACTAAAAATGTCAAACTTGTAGCCTTCAAATGATTTTGTGGTTGCTGATGTTGCAATGACAAATGGTTCTTTTAAACAAACAAGTTATGTTTATGTTGCTAAAGCTGTTTTTTAAATAGCCACCTGTCAAATCCAGCAAAACTTCTGCAATTTCATTGCTACTTCTGCTATAGTTCTAGTCTAAGTCTATACAAACTTTATCTAGTAAAAACACTGTGGAGGTTTGTTCAAGTTCAGTCACTCTCACTTGATGCCATTCCAGGAAAAGAAAAGTATTATTCATAAAACTGGAATCTTCAAAGATAAGTATTTGCAAAAATAAGGGTCTGCAGACTGTTTGTTTTATTATCTCTGTCTGTAGCCTTACAGAGCTATGTAAGAGTCACTTTAATCACGAAAGCAAAGCAACTGTTTTGGGGCAGAAACTGGAATGGTAAAATTACTGGAGTTGGGTCAAAAGATAAAATTCCAAAGTCCAACCAAAGTTCTTGGCTGAAATTTCCTCTTGGGGTACTCTCGAGCATCAATGTTGCAAGTTATAAAGTTGAGGACAATATTTGTATTTGAATCCACAGAGAAATACCAGTTGCAAAAGAAATAAATGGCAACACTTACACTGTAGGAGAGTGTAGGAGAGTGTAGGCACCTCAAGCCCAAGATGGAGTTATCCAGCTCAGGGACTCACTCACATTTAACTTGCAGTAGACCACAGTGGCTCTGTCCCATGAGCACTTGACTTCCATGTAGTCTGTCCTGCTTCCACCTGGTGAAGACCAAGTCAATGGAGGATGACAACGGTTTCCTCTCTGTTCAAACCCTCTCAGCCATTATGTATTTGCCTCGTATTTGCTGATGTCTGAAATGCTGTTGCTGAATTGAATACACTGGTTTCACTTGCAGCTCTGAAGCCTTTGTGGGTTGATTGCCATGTTAATGATTTATACATTGGTGCTCCATTTAGGGCCCTCGTGTTCATCGCCCACGGCGCTGGGGAGCACTGCGGCCGCTATGATGACTTGGCCCAGAAGCTGACAGGACTTAACTTGTTTGTGTTTGCCCATGACCATGGTGAGTAGCCCTAAATCTGTACTTGATTTACAGCAGCTCAGGCCTTTACTGAAGTAAATGCTGTTAAAGCTACTCAGCACTGAGAGAAGAGTCTATAAAATATTTACAACTAGACATAAATGAGAAAGGGATCATCTGTTGCTTTGTAAAGATCTGCATGTTGAATCTTTTAAAGCTATCCCTGTTTGCCTTGAGTTTTCCTCAGCCTTGCCCTTGACATTACTGCTGGTGCTATTTTAACCTCTCTGTAAGGGATTATTTCTCTTTTTACCTGCCTCTTGGTGGTGAAGTGGTATCATTCACTATGGAGTGGGACTAGGTTGATGTCCTAAATGATCCCAGAGGGGACGCTGAAATGTCAGCATAACTTTCATTTATGGATACCACTAAACAGCTGCATCCTTGGAACATGGAGAGGCACGGAGACATCACAGACATCTTTGGACACATCTCCACAGTCCAGCAGAGACACTGGAGCTGTCTGTGCACAGCTCAGCTCTGATGAGGAACCAGTCTGAGTGTGTGCAAGGCTGTGATAACAGCAATACCCCTTTGGCCCTCAGCTAGTAGGTTGGGGCAACGCTGGGCCATGTACACTTATTGTCCCTGCTTCTTCTGGCTTGAAGGTCTCCATTCTTTGCTCCACGATGTGACATAGATATGCTGGGTATCACCAGATCTCCTGCAGTGCATGGACATCTCAATAACATATTTGAACCATCTATCCTGGTTGTTTGATAGCCTTCTGTCACACCTCATCCTTGCAACTTCATCCTTGTGCTTGCAAATCTTTGCCTTGATTTTACTGTTGCAAGCCACTGGCTCCCTGCAAGAGCCAGTCTGGATATTAGCAAAATGAATCAGTGGGATTAATGATGGCACTGGACAAGAGGCAAGGCCAAATTCTGAGCTGACAGGTTGAAATGGGATGAATATCAGTTGGTGTAAATCTGATGTCCTTTGGGCAGATCATTCACAGACATTGGAAAGTATACTGCAATTTACTTGGCTGACAAGCCAAGACTCAAACCTGCCCTTAGGTCTCTTCAAAGGCAGGACTGCTTAATTTGAGCTTGAGGATCCCAAATGCATGTGAGTCATTGCACCATTTAGTCGGAGAGAGGAAAGGTGAAACCTTACTGAATCCAGGTACCAAGGCTTCCCCTCACACTTGCTCTTGTGACTCGCTCTCAGTCACAGCACTGCACTTGATGTGCAGAAACAACACCTATATTTTCTCTGAAGAGGGAATACCTGATCCTCAGGACACCTTGCAGGGAAAATAAATAAAATGTGATTTTTCTGAACAACTGATCACATGCCATGTTGGGGGCTGGCTTTGCAATGACAGTAGACCTGTGCAGAAGTACTGTTGCTGACCACCTGAGTATCTCTCTCCGTGTATAGGCACAGTATTTCCAAGTGTTGATTCATTCATTTCTATACACTTTGCTCTGAGTTGGAGGTAGGCTGGCAGGAGTCTGCAGTAATCCCATTAGAAAGTATCTCCATCCCCCTCTGTTTATCTGCATGGAATAAAGTTCATGGGAAAGGGGAAGGAACAGGCCAATTCTGCCCACCCTGCAGCTGCTGTTAACAGACCACAGACAGTCCATACAAAAAGTAACTGAACTACAGGACACACAAGCCACTAGTGCAGAGTCCCCATGAGCCTGTGAGAGACTGTGCATGTATAATGCTGTGCCTTAGTTCCTCATTCCCTTAAAGCCTGATAAAGGTTGTAAGAAGTAGAGCTCATATAAACAATATTTGAAGCAACAAACCTAGAAAAAAATGACCAAACTCTGTATTTATCACATGGTTTTGATACAGAGAATGCCTCTTCTGTTGGTGGGGAAGGGTCTTCGGTGCGCAGGTTCCTGTCAGGCATGTTTTCTGCTGTGTATTTGCTCTCTTTTTTCCTTGAATATCTTTTTCACTAGAGAAGCGTAAATATTTTGTAGGGTTTCTTGTTTTGGTTTTTGTTCTGGTTTTTGTTGTTTTTTTTTTTTTAATGTACTGATGTTGCTGGATTAATTAGTTTAATTAGTACAAATCTGGTTGCTCAGGCCGGTTGTCAGCTTCGTTCTCCCTGTCAACCTACAGTTTTCTTTGTAAATTCCTTTTGGTTTTCCTCATCAGCAGAGAGGAGAAGGTGAAGAGGAACCTGAAAGCAGAACAATGGGAACACAGTTGTGTTACACAAAGAGCTGATTTAACTAAGCCTTGATTCACTGTAAATTAGAAAGACAATTAACATCTTTTAGGCTCTGTAACATAATCTTTGCACATGAAGAGGTAAGCACGGAGGATAAAATTTGTTTGATGGAATGCAAGTTACAGTCTGAGCTGGATGGCAGAGAGAGCTGAAGGACACAAACACCTCCATTGCCAAAACTACTTCAGTCAGAAGCGGTTTATAGCTTTTCTCCACAGTTTGATCTATCAAATCACTTCAACAGTGTGTTCCCCGTTTGTGTCCTGTCATTTGGGTATCTGTGGGTAATATTAATTATTCCATTGTGTTAGCACAATAGTAGCTGTCTGTTCTCCATCTCATACAGTGGCTCGTGGTCATATGAGTTCAGTGTAGATTTCCTGACCTGGACATTTATTCTGGTTTTGATATTCTCATGGATAAAATTCCCAGTACAGGCGCATTATCCATGAGGTCATTAATGCAGTTCCACAGTGTGGCTAGCATGATTTCCCAAATGAGTTGGGAAGTTACTGGGGCTGTAATATGCGTGACTTGACTGATTTATATTGTGTCTATCCTTCAGTCAAAAGAAGGAAAAATAATTTCCATTTTTATTGCTGAGTCTGTAGGAGCTTACACAGCAGCTCTAAATCTTGCCAAAGGCTGCTCTACATCGGTGTTTCCTCTTATTCAAGGCTTCAGAAAAAAGGTTGGTACTTCACAGAGTATAACACTATTCACCCCAATTTGTGTCTTAGTACCTTATTGCCCTGTAGAAGGTATCACTGACTCAGTTCTCTTGGTATGTCAAGATTTGAACATTTACTCTTTGGGCTATTTCATTGTAATCACAAGACTGCTGGACCTCATAGATATGTATTAGAAATTTTCTGTGGTAATCGTGGAAATTGAATTCCAGAAGACCTCTTAACCTTACCTTACATCTAACATTATTAAATGGCTTTGGTTTATATCAATCCCATGAAAGAGGAAAATAGAATTTCTGTGTAATACAGCATTTTTTTCTGTGGTCTCTTATATAGTGCTTTTAACAGGCAGATAACCATTTCCCATGATTTCTGGGATTGCTTGGCATGCAGCCTCATGAAGACAGAGTTAAGGCTGCCGGGTCAGGTACCTTTCTGCAAGTTCAGATATTTTGAAATGACACCTCCTTTTTCAATTTTGTTTCTATATTGCTATTATTTTATTACGGCAAGATTCTGATGACAGAAAAAAGAGACAGACAAACACATTAGGTTATTGGCAGTCGATTTAGGAAAGCTCTCTTAGAAGGAATACCTGTGGGGATTCATCAAACTGGAGTGATATTGTAATTCTTCAGTCAGCTGCCGATTGCAGCTCCTTTAGCTATAATGCAGTATTTTTAGGGATCTGTAAAGCTGGGAGCCAAGAAAAACAAGAATAAAGGATAGAGAATGTGGCTTTGTTTTCTCATACCAAACATTTTCACTTGGTAAAGCACATGATGTTCCCAGCTATCCTCTTCTCTCTTCCTATAACATCTCATTTGCTGAGATCTAATGGTCTATGGTTGCATTTGCATGGCCAGAGCCCAGAACAATCACAACTTAACCTTCAAAAGCCCTAGTGTCAACTAACAGCAGTCAAAAATGCATTACCAAGATGCAGGAGCCACAAAAATGCGTTTACTTTTCTCTTACACTTTTTAACAGTAGTCGAAAGTAGCCCTCGTTTTCACTCGGAGTTGCTGGTGCTTCTTAACAGGTATTGTGGCTGTGTTATGTGAAGATGAGGAAGGAGAAATACTTAGCCCTAACCTGGCAGCAGTCCCTAGCCACTAGACTCACTTCCAACCTCCTGCTTTCTCCAGGCAGAATAAACCCTCTACCTGTCCTGGTACATGGAGACCTCTGACTCTTTGACCCTCTTTGAAGCTGTTGAATTTCCCACTTTCGAGTTATGTTTAATGTCAGATCAAAGCAGAGGGAAAGGTTGCAGCTCTTACAGCTTATTCACATTCCTTAGATGTTTGTAACTGAAGTTCAGCTTGCTTTGGCAGCCCCGCTGGTGCCTTGTGTGTGGTGAGCATTTCTGATGGGCTAGCAGGTCCCTCTCAGACACCCACTGCTGCTTGTGCTCTCCAGTAATTTTCTCACTGCTTTCTCTGTTTAAAGAAGGATTTATTTCCAAAATGTAGAAAATAGCTGGAGTAGAGATTTTTAAATGCATCAAATATTAGCTACTTTTGTTTTGTTTTTTTTTTTCCAAGTGATTACTGTGTTGTTCTTGCAACTGTTAAAAGACCATTTTGTTGATGAGAACAAAAGGCTTTTATTTATTCATAGCACTGAGAAGGATTGATCTACACAGAGAGGTTAAAAAGGACTAAGCATGGTCAAATGTGAGAGGAAAATGACCAAGAAGGATGTCAGCATTAATAAGAACAAGAATTAAAGTAGCACTGTAAGTGTGAAGTCAGAGCTCATGCACATCAGCATGAGGGAATGTTCTGGACAGCAGCGCTCCCTGATGTTATGATAGGGCAGGCTTTAGGGCCATCTCCAGGGATAGAGTCAGGAAAGCCTTGGCAAGCATTATTTGCAGCTGGTTTGCTCACAGAGCAGCACAACTGCTCCTTGGTGGCTGGGTGTGGGCCTGCTTACCCACCACAGCAATCCGCTCTTTCTGATTCCTCCAGCGGAGCCTACTGCACTTGAGCAGGAAAGGTTTAAACTGCTTTTCTGCAGAGCCATAGGAAAGAATGGCACTCACTGTTTCATTTCTTTGGACAGGAGGCATACAGTGGGTTGTGGGCATTTTTAATTACTTTTTTCCAGATGAGGGCTCCTGGCCTTCAGCGTGATACGTGAACACTGCTGGGAAATAGAATCTTCCATATGCACTACTGGACATGACCATGGGTATGGACACATCAGCATTTGCAGGAGTGCAAAATGACTGCTCTCCCCATGAATACTGTTCTCATGCATGTCCCCCGCAGCAGGAAGATCCTCACACAGGACTGGGATTTGCTTGCACACAAAGTTACACTGCCTGAACCCTACTAGCAGCCATGCTCAGAGCAGTTGGGCTTCTGCTGTTGCACTCATCCTTGGACAGATGCTCTTCTTGGGTAGGAGAGAATATAGCACTAGCTATAGTGTACCTGTGTTAGTGCATCCTCTTCCAGGCTTTTTCTGAAGGGATGAGAGTTGTTCTCCCAGGAGAAATTCATAGTGCTTTGCAGCCCCGTGCAAAAATAAAAGTCCTGAACCTACTGCCCTGAACTTGAGGTCCTGTGGTAAGGTAGCATGGCTGGCAGGCAGTGAGACTGCAGTCATGCCAAAGCAGAGTGTTTCACAGACTGTGAGGGCAGAAGGAGAGTCAGAGCCCAGCTGTCAGTTTGAGTTCCCCTCTCTCCCTATGCATAAAACCCCACTCTTCAAGAGTCAGGAAAACATTTAATGTTTTTACTAATGGTTTGAATCTGAAGACTTGCAGCTTGTTTGTATTTGTCAGATGAAGACTGCTGCAACAGTGAGAATTGCCAAGCAAAGAAGAAAATTCTTCAGAGTTTCAGATTAAATTTTGCAAGTACATTCCCTGTGGAGAAATTAGACCTTTTGTCTTCAAATTATCTCGACTTGTCTGTCTGTCAGTCCTTTCTGATAATTGATTTGGAGTGGAGAGAGAGCTGCTAAGGGGTGATTAACCTGTTGCACCATGATGCAAGTGTACGGACATAAATCTTTGTTCATATAGCTCTGAAAACTGGTAGATTGAAAAGTCATGACAGAGTAAAAACAGCGAGAATATAAGGGAACACTTAAATGATTCCTTAACCCTTGATCAGTGTTAAGTTTCATATGGACCTGTGAGCCCTGCCTGGAATTCATCTATTCTCCTGTTTTAACCTGGGGAACGCTGAGTCTTAAACACAGCTGTGGCATCAGAAGCAAGCAGTGATGTGGGCAGAGATGGAAACTGAGGTGATACACCAGAGGATGGTCACCCTGGTCTGCCCCACCTCTCCTGTTCTCCCTTATAAGCATCTGCTATAGGTTCCTCTCAGCAGGATCCCAAAGGAGATGGCTCTTTGTCCTGGCTGGCAGAGCGCTGCCACTGCCTTTTATCCCTGTTTTGACTCCATGTTCAGTAGGGTCCCAAACATTTCCTTGCCTTTCCTTCCCCAGATGTTGAACAAAGGTAGCAGTCAGGCTTATCTGCCTTCCAGGGAGTGGTAAGGAATGCTCAGCATGTGCAGGGCACACAGGAGGTGAAACCACAGCACGCAATTGCAGGGTGAGAGTTCAGATACTGCAGTACACCATGTAATTCCTTAGGCAGTGAGACAACTGTGAGAACTTGGAGCAAAGTCATCCTATAAAACAAATAGTTAGCGAGTAAACTTAGTTCTGCCTTCCTTCTCTAATTCTGCTTCGGTTTTGAGGATTCTCGCCTAAAGAGATGAACCGGGAGATCAGCCTGCTCACCACCGACGAGCTCCAGTCAAAGTGAAACCAGTTGTTTCCCATCTCCAGCTCCTCTGCAGTGCCTTGTAGCACCAGATCTCAGAGCAGCACTGATGGCTTGCTGAGAAAACCAGGTCACTCAGTTTTAGCCTCTTGGAAATTATAGGCAAAATGATTCCACTGCTAAGATGCAACTTTCCCCATGTATTGGACAAGCTCTTGAACACAGTCTTTTGGCTGGATGGTGTATTTTCCCTTGCTTTCTCCTAGATGGCTGCATGGTGGTGGTTGTGAGATGGTACCTCCCAGAGGGACCACAGCTCATGTAGGAAAAAGTGCTCTGGATACACCTCCTATAACATAATGATGCTGAAATGTGCCTGTAATTGTATCATAATACAGTGAGTATACCAAAGGGAATATCCTGTGGCATAACAGGCAATTGTAAGCGCTTTGAGATGGGTTTTATTAAACGGAGGTTTGCACACTATTATTTTTATTTTTGAGAAGCTCATTACAGACTTCCACAGCCTGGTCCTGCTCTGGTGAAGCAATTTCAGCAGTGAATCTGTCACTTTAGCGCTCACCCTTCATTCACACTGGGATCACACGGTCCTGAACCTCTGTGTGCACCCCATGGCATCTTTCAGGGCAGTCAGCATTGTTTCCGTTTGAGAGGAGCAACTACACAACAGAAAGAAACTGGGTAAAAAGCAAATACCTGCAGTGCCTCATGCTCTAGAGGAGGCCACAAGCTGGGACTTGGAAATGCAAGCACAGCCTTTATTTTGTTTGTCATTTGAAGGCAGATGAAACAATGCTCTCGAGCCAGGAAGCAGTTAGACCACAGCAAACTAAAAATAAAGAGACAGTGAGGCTCCACACAGCTGATGTGTCTGACAGAGCACGTATATGCTGCAGTGGAGTATTTTGCTTAAAATGTTTGGGTTAGGAAAGACTCAGGGGATATTCAGAGTTGTTTCCTCTCTACTCCCCTCAGGGGATGAGACTTTGTTTGTTTCGTGGACTTCCCAAGAATAATACTGGAGCCATGCTTATGTAAAAGTAAGGAAAACCTGGTCCTGCACCTGTCTTTTAGGCAAGGGAGTTTGGAAATTGTGAGGACTTGGATACACCTTTAGCACAGACACTAGAAGCAAGAGCACCTGAAATCAGACGTGTAGTGTCATCTGCTGTATACTAATAAAACATGCCTACCACACCCAGGCTGCTCAAAGCAATCTATTTGTTTATGTGACCAATTATTATTCTTAAGTCAGATTTAATTGAGGTACGTAAGACAGGCAGGCAAATTCTGTGCTGTAACCCAGAGCTGGATGCAGGCATTGTTGGAATGGGGGAAAGACAGTGCAGATGCTCCTTCATCACTGCCCCTGTATGTGGACATCACTAGATGATAATGTTGGGCTGCAGTAGAGATTGCAAAAGAATGGTTATGGTTTCCTCAGTTCTCCCAATTACTCTGCTCCTCCCAGCTGCTCAACCATTTCCTCACTGCTGTAGATCCACCCTGTAACAATAGGTTATTGAATAAACAGCAATATTGTCATCCAGCTGAACAGGACCTTTGGCTTGGGTCCTGGCTGAACTGAACTCACTTGTCATGCAGCAGAGCTATGGTGTGAGCTTTGAAGAAAGAGGAGCTGGGACTCCCTGTATGCCAGTCATGCCCCATCCACTTTCTGGCACAAACCATTCTCTTTCCTCATTCCATCAGGTGATGAGAAGGTGTTAGAGAGCCAGCTCCCCTGGCTTTGCTGCAAGCCCATTTCATGAGGGAATCCCTTTTGGGGCACGCTGGGCTCTGAGGGTCTGGCTTTTTACTCTGAAAGAAATGGGCTGTGCAATCCGCCCCAGTTCCCCTAATTATTCACTGCTTACTAATGAGCAGGGGGAGAAATGTCAGTGGGTCATTCCATGAGATAGTGCATCTTCTCAGCAGCTGCTTCTTGAACAAAGCCTCGCTGTTGGCCTTCACACAAGGAGGCGTGAGGCTGGAACAACAGTCCCCAGTGAGAGCGGACACGGCAGCAGAAGGAACAGAGTGCTCCCTTTTGAGCACAGCGGCTGAACGTGGGGCTGTCAGCTCTGGCCACTGTCCAGACCGTGCTCCTCGACCTGTCACTGTTAACTGTTAACAGACAGACTGCATGACAGAGGAAAGACACGTCATTCATTCAGGAAACTTAAAAGGCTTCTTTCTTCCCATAAGGCTTGAGCTCTTCTGGCTCCCCTTCTGCAATTCTGCCTCCCAGATGAGAGATACCCTCTGCGATAATGAGGAGTGGGCCACTGAATTCGTGTGTGGTGCTGATAATGTTGGGGCTAAGTGATAGGCATTTTGGATGAGTGGTCATGATAATCAGGAATAAAACATCCTTTATTTGGACGAAAGGTTCACTTTGGTGAATAAGAGAAACTGAAGGGGAAATAGCCCTGACTGAACTCAGCTCAGTTTGTTTTACAACCTGTCATTTTGCTTCTGTGCAATTGTAATCTGTACTCACTCTTTACCTATTTAAATTAATCCCCAACGCAAGGGCCAAATTCTGCTTTCACAGCTGCTCAGGTAAATCCAGGATAACCTTGTCACCGTGTCAGAAAGCAGGTTCAAGCAGGTTCAACTTGCAACTGCATTTCCTATTAGTGAAGGAGGGTTGGCAACCTCATGTAATGTTTTCAACAGCTTACTTGCTCTTCCATAACCAGCTTTGCAGGCTGTAGGCGTATGTCTGCGTGCAAGATGGTTGAGGGTGGAAGGACAAGGACCAGATGGTTATTAGAGCGAAGACTGAGAGAACAGATCCTTTCATGTTGCTCGCTATGTCTGTTCTCTGGGGCTACTGGATAGACATCAAACTTGTTTCATACTTTGTTCCTTTGCTGACTTCCACGACAGGACACTAGTTCATGTCATCAAGGACTTTGGCCCCAAGAAACATTAGAGGAACCTGTGCTCTTTAAGGAAAAAAATAATAAATCAGTGTTGCATATATTATCAGTGAACCTTTTTCATTAATGGTGTGGGTGATGGGATGAAGGACACTTTCGGTCAGTTTACAGGGCAGAAATTAAGCGTATGCTGGAAGGCTGCTATTCATGGGGACCCTGACACGCTGAAGAAGAGGACTGGCAGGGACCTTGTGAAGTTTCAACAAAGGCGCTTGTGAGGTTCTGCATCTGTGGTGGAGTAACCCCATTCAGCACTAAAGGCTGGGCACTGAATGAATGGAAAGCAGCTTTGCAGAAAAGGACCTGGGGATCCTTGCAGACAAGTTGAACTTGGGTCAACAGTGTGACCTTCTGGGGAAGAAGGCCATCACACACTGAGCTGTGTTGGAAAGATTATAGCCAGCAACCAAAGAGAAGTGATTATTCTCTTCCATTCAGCGTTTTGGAAACCACATCTGAAACGCTGGGTCCAATTTGCTCCCCAGTGAAAGGAAAACATTGACATACTGGAGCAAGGCCAGAGGAGGGCTGTCAAAACAATTAGGGTACTGAAGAACAAGATGTACAAGGAGAGGCTGATAAAACTGGGCTTATTTAGCCTTAGAAGAGAAAGCTAAGAGGGGATCTTACTGCTGTCTGTAAGTCCCCAGTGGGAGCGTGTGGAGACAGCAGAGCCAGATTCTTCTTGGAGGAGCCCAGTGATGGAATGGGAGGGAGCTGACACAAGTCACAGCATGAGAAATCCCAATTATGTACAAGAATGTTTTCACCATGAGGGCAGTCAAATGTTGGAGCAGGACCCAGTGAGATGGGGACACCCTAGCCTTGGGAATATTTAAAACCCTACTCACAAAGCCCTGAAAAACCTGACTGAATGAAGTAGGGGCTTGAATTAGATAATCACTGTATGTGTCCCAGCATCAGTTATTCTTTATGAGCTAAAGAGCATCCTAGTGGCTGCTATTTGGGATGTTGCTTCCAAAAATGAAGCACAGAAGATTTTGAAATGGGCGAAGAAATGACCCTCTTAAATGCAGACTTTAATGGTACCTACAGTTAGGAACAGCTTCATCTTCAGGGAGATACTTTTTGATGGTTTTGCAAAATGAGAAAAAGGAAACATTTTTATTTTCACCTTTACAGGGACAATTTTTCCATAGCAACAGCATTTCATTAATATGACTAGCATTCCTATTGTTTGTCAGACGTGTCTAATTTGGATGAGGTTGTTTCTGAAGCTAATTACTGATGATTCCTCACCTATAAATGTATCTTCATGCAGATGTGGAGTTCGTCATCGTATTGAGTTACAAAGGACTGTTTCAAGTTACTGAACACCATTTGAAAAGTAAAGAAAAAATTACTCAGTGTATATAACTCCTGTTGGATTAAAACATTATTTGGTTTCCTTCAATACTTTTTTAGATAGATAACAGGACTCAAAGGAGTACAGTCCAGCTTAGGTTAGTGCCTAGTTCAGCACTAACCTGTCAAGCAGTGTGATATGCAAAGAGAGCTCTTATTTGCACTGAACAAAACCAAAGGACAGGCAGCTCTACAAAGAGAAATAAAATGTATAACCTGTCAATAAATGGTCTGAAACTGCCATTTCATCTTCATTTTCAATGCTCTTTGTGCCCTGCCTACATTGGAAACTGATGAATAAAATTACTCTTGCTGAACTAAACAGCCACAGTATCAGGGGAAATGATTCACTAAAGCAGCAAAACTTCTCAAAACTTGTAATGAGAGAATTGATTTTCCTTATAAGTAGTGGCCTGAAGTCATGGGAAGGCTCACTTAAGCTGCATGCATTTGTGTATTTTGATCAAAACTGTGTCAGTGTCAGTGTAATTTTCACCAAAATTTGCTGTTAACAGATTCCCTGGGCCTGCTCCAGGCAAACCTACTGCACTGTGTGTGTGTGTGTTGGCACAGTGTGAAATGTCAGGAGCTGATGCAGGGTCTGATCCAACTCCAGGCTCCTTGTGAGGCATCAGCCCCCCCAGCCTCATGTTCCTTCATGGCCCAAGCTCTTATATCAGGTTAAGGGCTGGGACCAGAGTTACACTTGACAAAATAAAGACACAGAAGCAGCCCATATACTCCTTTTTATACTTTGTAGTTCTAATGTTTGTTGTTTGGTTATTTGCTCATTCATAAAGTGTGGCATGTTGTTCTGGGGCTGGATTGCCCAATTCCAGCTGGTGGATTTCCTCCATAAATAACTAGCCCTGTTGATTTTCCAGGGAGCAGCTCTATATGTTACAGACCGTGAGCAGACCTTCAAAGGGACTGTCTCACAAGTCTTAAAATGAATAGACATTTTTTTATAACAAAAAATGGAGAGAATTTTTAAAAACCAAAAATGTTCCCTAGTAGTGACTGCAAACAAGTGCATGTTGCAACAACAAGTCCCAGAAGCAGAATAGTCAGTGAACAATGGGAAAATTAATCCTTTGTCGATTCATATATTCAGGTTCTTCTCTCTTCAATAAGTCAAAAGGTGTTGCAGAGAAGCATATTTGGTTACAGTGTCTGGTGTTTTAAGCCAATCATACTTCTTGCACTTTCATTTTGAATGTAAAAGAGGACATTTATTTGTTTGTTAAAACATACTTGCATTAGCAGCACAGGCAGGGAGACACTCCCTGCATTATCTAGGCATTTGTTCCTGCAAATAGCATCCTTCTGTCTTATTCACAAGTGGTTAAAGCTCAGTTTTTAACCAAGTTTGGTTGCCAGCAAACACTGTTCCAGTGGAGCAGGCTGTTCCAGGTTCTTGCTCCTCTGACTCTTAGAAGCTCCTCATACTTTGTCCCAACGTATTCCTGCCTACACTGGGGTCTTTTTGGTCTCACACATTGTCTGTGGAGCCTGGCAGGCATTAACATTGACATCTTTCACTTGTCTGCTACACATTCCTTGGACCTTTCCTGGTTCTACCTCTCCTTCCCCCTTTGAGGCATCATCTGATTCATACTGAGGGCCAGATGCCCCCAGCTTTGCCTCTCACTCTTTCAGGGATGATGCCAGTGTGTACATGCCCAGCTCAGCACTGCAGCTTCTCTTTCACTTCAGAATGCCTTTAAGTTAAATCCATGTTTATAATGTGATTCTTACATGGTTTGGGGATTTATTTCTCGAGCCTTAATTGCTTCTGTGCCTCTACAAGCACATGCTTGCATCCTCTGAAGGCAGTACCTAAATGTCACTAACTTCAGTGGGGCCAGGATTTGACTCAGGTTTTAAGGTTATTTTTCCTATTTTAGTAGAAGCTAACATATCCTGGACTATTACTTTAGAGAAGAAAACATAATTTTAGCTGATAAAGGGGTGTACAGGGAATTAAGAATCATGGTTGGTGATTTGGGAAAATTATTTCAGAATTTTAGGAAATTAATCTTGATAATTTAAAGCCTCTGGCAGTGTGATCCTCTTCACTTCTGAGCCCATTAGTAAAGTAAAGCAGAACATCTGGTTAGCCTCTGGTTCATTCTCTAACCCAGATGAGATTCTCTAGCATTCCAGTAACATTCCTTTTAGCCTTGAGCATCTTCTTTCTTTATAATAACAAAATGAGGATTGCAAAAGGTCTCACAAAACCTAAGGCCATCTGGAAGAAGTCTTACCTGAAGGTGTATGTGAAGCCAGCTTTGAAGTCTCCTGTGCATTCTGGCTGTCAGAGATCCAGTCACAGTGGGGGTATTTAAGTTTCATAATGCACTAAGACATCAAATGAGAACTCATCAGCCCATTTCTGTGAGCCACAGCCAGTCCTCAGATGGTAGCATGTCCTGGTCTGTGGCAGCTGTGGCCATTTTAGTGACCTAAATGAGAAAAGCTCTTTTGCTTATATTTCTGAAGACTTCCCTGAATTTCACATAGATTTGGTCTGGCCTATGGTCTGTTATGTTTCAGCAGAGCAGCAGTTTTAGCCATAGATAACTTTTGCAGGTAGTCCTTCCATTAGTCCTACGATGGATCCTGTATGATTCAAATCAGGATGTGACTCATTCTATATCACAGTAGCAAACTATGCAAGAGGGTGTTTGGAAACCCCCACTTGGGTCTGCCCCAGGGGTGTCTTGGATCTCAGAAAAAACACCTCACCTCAGTATATCTCAGGTCAGTCATGGCAAAATCGGAACATGATGCCGACCCACTTCCAGAGAGCTTGCAGATGAAAAGCCCTGAGCTCCAAGAATGCAAAACCATTACTGTGAATGGCTTTTCACAGGCTGAAAGGAAGATTCAGCCAGTGAAGAGAGCAGCTTAGAATAAATCTCACCAATATTTAAAGGGATGAAGCAGCAGAATAAAGAAGGTTAAATTGCAACTGTATAGTGTTTTCTTATGTCCAAATGCTAAGTGTGTGCTTTCAGAGCTGCTGAGGAATGGGGCTGTGGATGGAAAACAAACAATCACATGTCAGGTAATTACAAGCCACTTGACTAGTTTGGTATAGTTACATGTCCTTTGGCTGAATTTGTCTTTGGGATTGCACCTGGAAACTTGATCACTTCACCAACAATGCAGAAATGTTTTTCTGTGCCAGCCATTCTAAGTTGTTCTAAGCTTGTGCTTTACTCCACCCTTCATCAGTATTAATGCTTGAATAGGAGTAACTGGTTTTAACCACAAGGTGAGATTTCCCAGAGCATTGAAACTGATGCCACAGAGCCTGTCCTGTGGCACTCAAGGGTTAATTTCTCTGAAGATACCGTGTGCAGATTCAGTTCACAGAGAGAGCTGCTGTACCCACAGCATCGCTAATGCTGGGATTTATTCAGGGCTTGGCAGTACTCTCCAATCTGAGAATCCTTGTTTAGATTCAAAAATAAAATCTAAAAAAAAAAGTGCTGAATTGTAGATGGTACAAAGACTAATGCTATCAACCCAGATTCCTTAAAATTGACGTTCTCCATGCTGCATTTATTTTCTGGTTCCGAATTTACCAGAGACAAAGCCTGCTGGCAGATCCTGGCAGCTTGTCTAATGCTATGGAGCAGGCAACCTGACCCGTCCTGGTGCCAAGTTCATGCTCAGCTCAGCAGAGAGCTGGGGGAAGGGAGAGGAGGCTGGGGGCTCTTTTTATGTGAGACTGCCTGGTACCACCTGTCATTTTGACTACAGTCCCAGGCCTTTGCATGAACCTTGCACCTATGCTGCCCAGATTTTGAAGAGAGCTCTCCCTGAGCTGCAGATATGCCCTTGCTGGCTGATTGTGTAGTAGCTCTCATAGCCCAAAAGCAACATACAGGTCTGTAACCTTCAGCAGCTCAACACTTGTATCTGTGTGTTGTTTACTGAACTGCAGACCTGCCAGCCAGTATTCACTGTCTACTGTCACCCAGTCATGGTTTGAAATGAGTGATGGAGCACAGAAAGCAATAACCTGCCTATTGGATCCTGGCTCATTTGGTAAATATATAAGTAGTGAGGAGAATTTCAGAGTTGCACGGGGGAGAGTTACAGAGAAAACAGTATCAAGTGAGAAAAAGCAGCTGAAACAATAACTCTGAAATCAATCTCTACCAAGAAAGGACAACAGCTTTGCTGCAAGACGAATTTAGGAGAGCTATTTTCTGCCCTGCCACTTCCCCGTGACTTCCCCCAAGCACCATCTAAATGCCACCCAGCCATGAGCCAACTGGCAGCCGTGGGACTATGCTCTGGCACCCTGGGCAGGACTGGCCCACCCAGGAATGCTTTCTGCCAGACTTGGTTAATCAGGAGGTTTTTTCCTTAATTGTGCTGCTCCCAAGCAGGTTTGGTAGGGTTTGAGTGTACCCTGTTAAAAAAAAAAACAAACTCAAATTAAAAGAAGCCTGTCCTTATTTCAAATAATCCACCTGCTGCACACCCATTGAGCTTGTGCAAAGTGTGTATAAAAAGCTATCGGCTCTAGGAGAGTGGTATTTCCTTCATGCCTTGTCAGAAACAGGGACAAATCCTGTCTAATGAGGGTGGCACTGCCATGTGGGAATGCGAAGGAGTGAAGCAAAAAGCGAAAATCTCTTTAACTCTGTGGGAAAGCTCCCTTTGGACGGGCTGATTGAGAACTGGAAGTACAACCCACGGGGAAAGCTGACCCCGAAGGCAGGAGCTTAGGAGCTCAGGTTTGTTAACTACCTTTTGGCAGATTAGTTGGTAAAACACCTTACTGGTATCCTAGAACACAAGTCCCTCTTTTTAGAAACATTATTACTATTCATTTGTCAGTTACTTTAAAAAAATTATATAACCAAAAAATCTGTGCCAAGATTGTTTTGGAATAGAGAAATGCTGCGCTCCTGCGCCAAGAATCTCACAGACTAAACAGAACCCACTGGGAGCCCTTGCACTATATGGGAACTTGTGTTTATTTTAACATGTAAATAAATCGGATGAAAAATGGGTCTTCTGAATTCTTTTTTTTTTGTTGTTGTTGTTGATGTGGGTTCCCAGTGGGTGGTCTGCATGGAGGGGAACCTTTTGAAGATAGCTTGAAAGGAAGTTGCTTCCGTCCCCCAAGACATTCGTCAACAGCATGGAGGGAGTTCTTACATGATCCAGCTTTCATCTTCTTTCCTTCGTGATGCCTAATCCACTGTTAGCAGGGAAGAATTAGGTCTGTCTTCCACAACATGAATTGATTCAATTGTTTTCTCAAGCATAAAAATATTCAAGGCAGACATATGGATTTTGCAATGTAAGTAGCTGGGCTGATGCTGTGGCAGCGTGCCGGGCAGGCTCCCTGCTCAGCCATCCAGAGGTGGGTCATTAACTTGCAGTGCTGTTTGGAGGGGAACAATCAGGAGGGTTGTGCAAACTCTCAGGCAGGGCAAATGAAACCGTCTTTAAGCAAATAGAAGAGCAAGAAATGAATGGGCTTTGTTAAGGAAAAAAAATGGAAATGTTTTCTAGTTAAACAAGCTGTCATTTAGGACTTAAAAGCATGTGCGTGTTGGAGAGCCAGCCCACATGCCAGCCTGCTTTGGAATAAATGGGCAGGGAAGGGGAAAGGGAGTGTGCAGTTCCACTCCGCCACTGGCTTTTTCATTGAAAATCCTGACATTTGGAATTAGTGCCCCAGCTGTTTTAAAGCCGTAACTTGGATCAGAAAGTTAATGCAAGTGGACTTTCATCCTTGTTTTCAGCTAGGAAAAAATAAAGTTTGCACCCTTTTTTTTTGAATTTATGATACTAAGACAAGAGAAGAAAATTTCGTATGGTTTTAAAGCTAAATTAAAATAGCAGGGAGATTGTCCTTGTCTGCTTGCCTCTTCCACTGAAGGTGAAACTCTAGCAACCATTAGTGGTATCTTAAGTCATATGTGGAGAGCAGAAAAGAGGCCCTTCTCTGTTCTTAGCAGATCAGCAGCATATAGGTCAAATGAACTAGTGGGACCCTGGATTAACTCCAGCAAAGTCCATGCATTTTTTTCTGAAGTATCTGGGCATTGATACTGCTTCCTATGTCACACCAGAATAAGTCTTTGAAGACCAACTCTGTTGCTAAATAAAGTCATTTCAATGATACTTCAGAAAATTATCTGTTCCTCTTGAAAGAGGGCAAAATCTTAGTGCAACACTGCAAGAATAACAGTTAAAAATTATAGGGCCTTTTAAAAATTATTATAGGACCTTAAATAAAATCACTTAGTGCCTGATTAGTTAGTGTCTCTGACTCCTTAGAGACAGTAAGTTGTGCCTTGCTGGTTATATATCTTACATTTATATTGTGTATAATATCTCTTTTCCATGGAAAAAGAGATTAGACAGGAATCATTTCATCCATCAGTAAAAGAAACTCTTTTGCAGAGGAACTCAACAGCTGCTCAACCATCTAAACTGGCTTTGTGCTGCATTATCAAACCACGGATCCCAGTAGCCCGGTAGAGAAGGGCATTCCTGCCAGCTGTCTTCTGTTTTAATATTCTTGAGGGCTGGCTGAGGTGGCATTGCAGAAGGGCCTGAGGAAGAAAGTGGAATACTGTTGTCCATGTGCTTTGTGGAAAAGGAGGTGGGCTCCATATTCCTCTTCCGTGGGCCTTAGCTTCACCAGCCACGCCATAGCATCTTCCTGATTTCAAGGTAGGAAAGACAAAGCTGCCCTACTGCAGGCAGTGTGGGAAGTGACTGTGGTATGTTGCAGGTTTTCCTACTGCTTTGCTCCCCTTCATTACACAACATCCCAGGGGACACTTACGTTTCCAGTCTGGCCACGGTGCCTGCTGTTTGTAAATGCAGCTCATTATTTTGCAACAGAAACACTCAGATGGGTTTTTTCAGCATATTTTCATGAACAACATGATGTTCCAGGAAGACTTTTAAGGAACTGCAATTCAGAGCCAAATTCAGCAACAGCATAAGAAATGGGCAAGACTTCTAAAGCCAAAAGAACCCTGTTTGTATCCATTAGAGAAGAATTGGCGCTTAACATTGACAGAAACAGTTTGCCTTGTTGGACAGAATTAACAACTGCACTGATATGTACCAGGGCATTTTGTTTGTCATCTCTGGAGCACAGAAAAAATTTTACATGGCTTCAGCAAGATGACTGGTTCTCTGCACCCCAGCAATAAGGCACAAATCATTTTAGTATGGAAAATTGCGTGTTTCTTTTTTTTTTCTAACCAAGACAACAAACAATATTTCTCTGTGTGCACTGTTCTAAAAATATCTCAGCTCTGCAAATGTGTCTCTGATGTGGGAGGAGACGGCTTTCAATTTGCTGCACTCTTTATATGAGGCAAGTGAATAAAAACTACCCAGCAAATGCTGAAAGGAAAATGATTTTCCTAACCTTGAGGAGAAAGAGGGAGGCTGATGGACTTGTGCCTTCAGGACAAGACTCCCTTTTGGTAGGAGAGGCAGAATCCACTTGTAGTTCTTAGTTACATGCTTCATACATAAAACACCAAGCGTGGAGAGATAATACTCTTGAGTACCATATCTAGTGGTTGTACAATATGCACATGGTCATGGAAAGCCCAGCATTCTCACTGCACTTGTACAGGTGGTGCAAAAGAAGGGATGCTGAGAACTACCCAGACGGAGAAGAGAAGTCAAAAGTCACTAAGGATAAGCATATGTTGAGCTATATTTCAGATCCTTGAAGAACATAAAAATGGAATCAGTGGCAAGAAGGAATCTTCTTCTTTTAGTTCCTAATGTTTCCCATCTGATGTGAAAGTGGTCCTCCTGGAAAAGCCTTAGACTGTAGGCTTGTGTCAGACTGCTTGCTCTTGTGAAAACCAGAGCTATCAGAAGAGGGAGAGAGAGATGATGCACAGCTAAGGCTCAGTCAGGTGAACATTGAGACACTCACCTCCAAGGTTCAGCTACCAAGTAAGCACAGCAGCTGGCCTAGATGGCAGCTTGACTGGAGAAAAGGTAGCATGGCAAATCCTAGGACAGCTTACACTGCTTTCTCCTAGTTCAGGTGTCTGTCCTGCCTCTGCTCTCCACCTGCAGCAAAATGAAGAGTAGGCACAGACGGAGGGCAGACACTTCAGAGTGCCCTCTGTGCATCAGACTCAGTTTGGTTGAGGAATGGAAAAAAATTGAGTAAGTACAACCAGAACAGGCTCCCTCGCTGTGATAAGTCTGTTCTGAGGGCAAGAAAGCTGCTTTGTTGGGCAGGAATCTGCAGGATGATCTCCGAGGTGCTTCCTGTGTGTATTTGTTCTGCCAGTGGAACATTTGCTTTACTTGACTTTTCCAGATGTTGATTGTCCTGCTTTGAAGCTTCTTCCTGTTGTTTTAGTTGTTTGTGTGTCTGAATGGTGAATTCGATGTACTGCTTGTTAAACAAATAATTAAACATTGAGAGCTTTGAAATCCAGTATGTTTAATTAATGAGCTTTGCTCACTTGATGAAAAGGATCTGTAGTTGATTCATTACAAAACAAGTATAGTTTTTTCAGTAGTGAACTGCTATGACAATTTCAAGTGTTTACTAGTTCATTAATTTTTTTTCATTAAACCTTAAAAAACACCCAAGTAGAAAATCAAGGCTTCACACAAAATTTGCTATGTAACCCGTTATTAGTGTCGTCTTGTGTATTGTCTCCCCCACATTCTCCATCTATGTGCTTTCTCCCATCCCCTCCTCTGCAAAACCATGCTGTCTTACAGTCTGGAATTAGAGTTAATTAATATTTTTAGATCTTGCTGTGCTTTGGACCAAGGTCTGTGGTTATGCCCTGTGGTGCTGGGTGCTGTACAAGTGTAAAATAAAGCAGACCTTGCTCAGAGGAGTTTCAGTAGAGCTCATAAATACAGACATCAGCCACAATGCCTTGTGACACCATTTCATTAACTGCTGCAGTGGCTTCCAAAACCGAAACATTCTGGAAAACTGTATCTACTGCTTCTTGTGCTTTAAGGTTTACCTCCAGCTCTGAATGCTGAATTTTGGAAAAAGGCAGAGAGGAAAGCAGAGGCAGACAAGGGTCTCTGTCTCACAGTCTATGGAATTTGGGTATTAAAATGTGCTGCTGAAATGGTCCCTTCCCATAGCAGCAGGATCTCAGGGTAGGTTGAGGTCCCCACCTGAGCAACTGTCACAAGCTCAGGAAGATTGTGGGAGAGGGATTAAGTTGGCACTTTACACCTTGTGCACCAGAAGAGCCATCCAAATTTCTGTCACTAGCATCTCCCTCCCACGGGCTCCAGACCCAGCATTGCTCCTCTGAGTGGGCCACCTGCAGAGGGAAAGCATCTATGAGAACTTTTAATTATGTAGTTTTTTTTCCTTAACCCAGATAGTTGAGCAGCAGGGAGGACATACTGTTCTCATGTCTCTCACCAGCAGCATCAGTTGTGGTGGGGTGAGAGTAAAAAAGGGTGAGGTGAACTCACCTTCCTGCATGTTGCAGTGTCCAAACACCAGTGAGAAGTTCATCCCATCTCAAATTTGGGGTAGAAAATAGAGGCAGATGACTTCAGGAATAAAACAAATCTTTCAGAAAGCTAATAAATACATAATACTAACCTTAATACCTTCTTTTCCAAAAGCCATTTAGGCATTTGTTTCAAATGGAACTGTCAGACTCCAACAAGCTTATTGAGCAGGAGGCAGTGAAGGAAGATGATCTTCAGCCTGAGTTTGGATGTGGGCTCTAACAAAAACCCTTCCTTTGCACACCCCTGTCCATGCTGTAATGTGCTACTGCCCACTGCTGCTGCAGTGCCAGTGCTAAAGCACTAAAATTACCCTTTCTGGCCTCCAACAGCTCCTTTGGGAATGGAATCACACCCATGCTCCAGCTTATTAAATCAGACACTGCAACACAAGGCCTTGCCAATGGCCCCCTCTGCCATAATTAAGATGTGTCTTTCCAGTGTGGGATTCTGCAGTACCAGAGAGGCTCCTCATCTGTGTCTGTGAATCATCGACTTCGCAGTGGTGGCAGTTCTGACCTTTAACTGCTGAAAACTCTGGTGCTCCTGTGTTAGTGCCATTGCAATTTAAAGCATATTTATGCTGAGGGAGTCATAAGCCTGGAGTGCCTGACCTTACTCCTAGCTCTCCTTGTTCTGGTTCTCTCACTCCAAAATCTTGGAATTACGCATCTAGAGAGGAAAAGAAACAGATAGTGTGATGGATCCTGAGGCAGGAGGCAAGTCCTGCATCCCTCCTGATTGTTTCTACCATCAGTTGGCTAGAGAGAGCATTTCACCCCATTGATGGTGTCCTCACTACAATAAAAATGAATCCAAACCATCCCCTTTCTCCCAAAGCTGGAAACATCAAAATATGTGAAAAGCCAAGATCCAAATTCTGCCTGAAGAATTACTGCTCCCCAGGCAGATTTCCCCTGTCCTGTCTCTTTGTTTTATAGCTTTTCCGTAATAAATAGGGAGCAAAGGCTGAAAAAACAACACAGCCTATAATTTCTGCTTTCCCATGACTGTGAGCTTTAAGGAACGTCACTGAAATTGGTAAATTTACAGCAGCATAGCTGAACTCAGCATTTGACCCTGCATTTCCCCTGTCACCTCATCTTCTGTAGCAAAGGTCTGAGGAGCAATTCAGTTCTCACCTGGGTCAGGCTCTGCCTTTGTCAGGAGGGTTGGGCACTTGGAAAGAGAGAGGAATATGTATAGTGTGTGGCTCATGTAAAAGTTAATGTTTAGAACACAAATAGTGCAGGTGTCTGAGGGTGGACAAGATGTGCTGCTACACTCATCCATCCTCGCAGTACCTTGGAGGGCTGGGTGCTGATGCACCCTGTGGTGTGCAGGGACAGGCACTGCCAGGCTCTCCTCTTTGCTGTTGGTCTTGCTTAGTACATTTAAGGACAGATTTCTTCATCTGTGATGTGCCCCAACAGCCCCAGCAGAAAAGCATCGTGCTAGTGGAGATCCAGCACAGCTCTCCTCATCAGACTGAGTCTGCCCAGCAAGCCCAGAGTCGGGCTGGTTATTTCTTCAGGCAGTTCCTTTTTGGCTTTTACTGAAGGGAAGGGAGTGTCGAGTTGGACTGTGCTTTTTATTTACGTGTTTTTCAGCATATCTCCAATCTGACCAGGATGTAACATTTTTTGAGGCTTGTGAGCCAATGTCAGATGAATAATGTGGCTGCTTGGGAGTGGTTTTCAAAAGGAACCCCCAGAGCATGAGAGAATATGGGATTTGAGGAATGCAGAGCCTTGTAGAAGTACACATTTGCAGGGTCACAGAATCTGTTTCAAAGGCAGAGTCATACCTACATGGTTATAACGCACTCCCTGGAGCCCTCAAACCCTCAAATATTCCATTGCTGAACTCTCAGCTTTGTCTTCCTGCGCAGCCAGTCAGTATTATTCCCTCCAGATACACGCGTAACTTTGGAGGATCTATAATCATAGGTGAAATCATGCTCTGAAATCATGCTTTCTGACAGGACTGACTGATCATGAGTTGCTGTTCTTGACGCTCTGGTGACAGAGCTACAATCTGAGCAAACTCATGCAGAAAATACAGAGGGAAGAATTGAATAGCTATGACATATTGGTCTAGATCATCACAGCTCTTATTGAGACTTCGTTTGAGCAAAGTATGTTATTTTTGGTGTGTTTGGTTGGAAATGGATGTCTAGACCTCCTAATTCTAGATTTGCCATTTGAAAATATGTGTTTTGGATTCTTATTTTTAAAGGAAAGGGTGCCCACAATTAGCTCAGTCCTCGGAACCTGAAGTGGTCGGTCACTGAGCCACTGCACCTGCTCAGTCCTAGCAGTGAACCACACAAGCTGCATGGGAAGCCAGATAGATATGAAAACCTCTTTAACAGTTTTTGAACACTGAGGGTGCCATGTGGATGTGCACCATCAGTCACAACTCTGTACAGATGAGCATCTTGTGGTTATAACCTCACATTGCCCTGTTGAAAGCCAGGGGCCCCTGGGGGAGTGCTGTGATGAGGAACTCATGGAGCTGTGATTCTTGTGACACTTCTCTGTTGTCTCTCTTGGTGTAGTGTCTCTTGGGTGTAGAGCAGCCTCTGGTTAGTTCCAGCTCCTGGGTGAATGTGATTCCCCTCCTCTTGCACCCACTGTTTTGCCACTGGCACTGTGGAACTACTACATCAGGTTCATTCCAGCAAAACCCAAAGCAAATAGCTTTACATCAAAGATGAACCTGACCTTTCAATCTTAATAGCTCCAAAGGCAAAAGGTCAAAGAAAAGCATTCTTGACTGTATTGATGTTTGGTTGTGAAAAGTCTTTCAATCTAATAGAAGAGGTCTTAGTTCCCTACCCTGAAGCTTTCTTGGCTGGGGGATTCAAACTTGCAATAAACTCATTCTCTGGTGGAATAAATTTGATTTCTTGGAGAGGAAGAGAGAAAAATAATAAAATAAAAGAACGTGACCTAGCAATGCCAGCCAGCTAACATTGCACAAGGGACAGGGATAATATCAAAGTGAAGACTTGCATGACCTTCCTTTCCCATACGTGCAGACAGACTGCTGCTCAGGCATGGCTCCGTGCCATCTGAGTGGGGGTTCATTAAGTTTTAACAAAAAAACCCAAACTCTGCAGAAATTCAATGAGAAGCTTGTCACAGCATTGCATAGGTATTTCTTGGACTCCACAGTCATTATTCTCACTGTTATGAGCTGTGTCACTGTTGTGTGGTAGGACCAGGGGAAATTCTCCACACTGAGGACCAAGGAGGCTTTCAAAAACTGTCTCTCTCTCATTCAAAAATAGACCAAATCCTCACAGCTCCACAACAGGGAGTCATGGCCCATATACAGACCTGGGCCACAGGGGATTGCTGTCTCTGCTTGCTCAGCTGGAGAGAAGAGACTAGAAGCAAGTGAAGCAGCACTGGAGAAAAAAGAAGTTGAAATGCAGAGCTCTGCTGAGAGAAAACAGTCCTTCTGGACTGTTCAACTCATGTTAACCTGCTACATTTGAAGTTAAATAATAGGCAGATAACACATTTAAGGGCCATAAAGTGAGTGAACTGGATATGTATAAAAGTTGTAAAAAGCTCACTTTCTATCTGTAATAAAAAGCAGTTTAAAATTAATAGATCCACTAGCCACACACATGGTTTTACTTCTGTAGATTATCACAACTTGCATTTTAATTTGCTTGTCAATTTGTTCCTGGTCACTGAGCCATGGAGGATGCTTGCTGTACCATATATTGGCAGGAATTGGAGTATGTGCATGGAAAGCAGAACTAGTAATATGCTATTTATAACTGACCAGCATGACATGTATGGGTTTCTCTGGCAGCCAGCATGGCTGATGGCAGCCTTCACTGCCAGAAGATCCAGCCATGGAGACCACCTAGCAGGACAAAAGAACAAGTTTGGGGGTTTGGTTTTTCCTAGACAGAGTGAATTTAGTCCAGCTTTTTATTAGAAGTGCTACCTAATTTGCAAGGTGATCTTTTTGGATGGCTTACAAGAAAATTGAGACATCCTGATTTCTGGTATGACCATTGGCAACAGATGTAACTACCTTTGTGGCTGGGCCAGCAATGCTTTTCTTTGCTGGTCACTGGAAGGGGAACCATCCAGCATGTAAACAATTATCAGGCATTTCACATTCTTTGACTAGTCATTGCCCCTTTGTGCCTTGGTGCCCACTGGAGAAAGTCTAGAGAAACATACAGCAGGAGGGAGATGTTGTTTGAGACTCCCTATACCCTATCCTATTTTTGGGATGTGTTTTCCCCTTCACAGTTTTTCTTAAAAACGTACATGGAACAGAAACAAGCTAGGAGGCTGTTTTAAAGGATGAATCCTATTTGTAATAGACAATGACATGCTTGTATGGTCAGGTAAACATGCAAACTTATTTCCCAAGCTGGTATTAATTTCAAGCCTTTGCAAGCTCAAAATTGCCTGGGGCTGTGTTGGTGGCGATGCTGACTCCACCTCTGCCAGGGATGCCGCTGTTCCCATGGCAACTCACCATCTCCCATTTTAATATTCCCCTTCCCTTTGATCAGACAAGACAATTCCCAGATACAGAGTGAGGGAACAATGTCCAGGTGCAGTACAGTTTGCATTAACACTTGTTTAGGAGGAGGATGCCACTGGATAATTGCCCACTGTTGCAGCCTCTCCCACTTGGCCTCCTCTGTTGACCCCTCACCTTGTACAGGGGAGGTTTCCAGCTCCAGGGTACCATGAGAAAAGGCAGGACTTGGGAAGCTCATGCACACCCAGGCCCTGGAAGAGGCAGTGTCCATGGTTCATTAGGTTTATAGTGACCATATCACGTCTTCAGAATTTTTCTGTTTCTTGCCAAGACTCTACATAGCAGTTACAGCTGTGTAGAGTGAATTACCAGATCCGTATGACCCCTGAGGCAAAACCCAGTTTTCCAGGATGCAGTAACCGGAGGGAACGAGGGAAAATGCATCACTACAACCCACAATTTCTATAGCTTAGCAAGACAGCCTCTCTGCTCTCTTCACCCTGATGCTGAAGGCTGCAAGAAATAGATCAGTGCTCTTAGTTTTGAAGAGCAGATAGAAAGTCCAAATTTAAGGTCCCTTCCAACTCCTTAATGTTTTGTGATTCTATGATTTATTTTTTTTAAATCAGATCATAGACAGTATGGCACTTGTTAAACAGTTCTGTGCAGCTTCCTCTCTATTTCTGCAGCACTCTTTCTGTTGAGAGCTGACTGCAGGAGAAGGTCAAGTTAGGACAGCAACAGTACAACAGGCTTATTTCTGCTAGGTCCTTTCTTGATTCCAACCACTGCTTTGAAGGACTTAGATGTGTGCTCTCCTTTTCCCCTGCAGTTGGCCATGGGCAGAGTGAAGGTGATCGGATGGTTGTCTCAGATTTCCACGTCTTCATCAGGGACAGCTTGCAGCACATTGACCTCATGAAGAAAGAGCACCCTGACCTGCCTGTTCTCATTCTGGGGCACTCCATGGTAAGCACCATCCCCTACCCCTCCCAGCATCCAGGACACATGCTGTGGTACTCATGTGGATGGCAGGAAATAATTCATTCCACAGCAGGAAAACAAAACTACAGGGAATGTTCCCTTTCACTTCATTTACTGACTGATTTGCCAGCATGCCATTATCCTGAGATCTGCCATGAGTGTAGTTAGTCCTTAACTTTTCTACCCCCATCATGGCCCTAATCAGTGCCATTTGCTACAGCAGGCCTGTTTTTTAATAGGACCATTCATTCCCATCAGGTACATGCTAAGTCTCACCAGCTCCCTACAGCATCGGGCTTCCCCTTTCATTTTAACCAGTAACCAGAAGGTTAAGCTCTCCAAAGCTTTGAGAGCAGCATGGGGATGAAGCATGAAAATACCCTGTAGCCTCATTCTGTTAAACAACTTAACAGGAAAATGTACCAAGGATTAGGGCTACAAAAACAAAGGCACTGATTTGGTGAACAGATCCGAAGCCTGATTCTGACAGCACAGGCCAAATCCCTTTATTCAAGCTAGCAGTATTCCCACTGATGTCATTGATCTGTTCTCCCTGACTTCCCCGAGGAGAAGAAAATGAAAAAGTACTTTGGGATTCAGCCCATGCTCAGATAAACAAGTGTTCTTGCATAAGAAGGCATGGCATGCTCTGAAGGGCTCGCCAGGCTCCAAAGCCGCTGTAACAAGGAGCTAATTTCCCAGTGAGGTCTTTGAGATGCTTCTCGCTGCTGCTCCATTTAACAAGCCCCTGGTTCTCCAGCAGTGTGGAAGCTCACCAGATATTTCCCTTGGCAACTAATCCTCTGCAAACTTTCCCGAGCAAGCCCTCCAGATCCCTTCGATCCCCACCCCTCGCCATCAGCCCCTGTCCTCACGTGGGACGGCTCAGCCTGGCTGGTGTTCGGCTCTGCACCATGGGCTGTGTGTTGGCTGTCAGGCCCTGGGCACAGCACTGTGGGGCCAGAGGGGCTGGGGACTCTGAGGAGGAGATTATTTAATTCCCATTAATTAGTGAAGATTTCCACATGCCAGTGGCAGCATTGCTGTTGCCCAGGTTACCAGTGCCTGGCACGGAGCGAGCCCGGATTCACGGCATCTTCCCGATGCAGCACTGGTCTGTCACGCTGAGAGAACCTCAACTTATTTTTCAAGTCCTACCTGAACTACCACTTCAGACACTTTCTTCTTACTTCTTAGTCCTTTTAAGTGAGGAGGACACAAGAAATCCCAGGGAGCTGATGGACATTGCACGGAGAGTTGAGTTTGGTGTGATGTGAGGGTTTATAACATGAGAACAGAAACCAGGTCTCTTCTCCCCCACAAAAACCAGACACTTCTGGTGCTCCTACTCCTCCGGCTTTACTCACTGACCACATTGCACTCTGTGGGGCAGAAATGACTGGTTGCTTGGACTAAACCCCTTCATATAACAGGATTACCATAAAAACAAGATGTTGGCACCTGTATTAAGCTGTGAGCTGTTATTTTGCATTGCAGGGGGGAGCCATCTCCATTCTGACAGCTAGTGAGCGACCCAGTGAGTTTTCAGGCATGCTGTTAATCTCTCCTTTAGTGGTAGCCAGCCCAGAAGTCGCCACTCCCATCAAGGTAAGAGCAAACCCATGTTGCCCCTGGTCACCTTGCTCTTCTGCAGAAGGAAATGTGTTAAAACATCTGGCCTTGAAACGCAAAACCCTTCTGGAATCTGTGCCAGCCAGTACTTCTCTTCTAAGTGCCTCCCCCACAGTCTCACCTACTTTTCAGAGGGGAAGTGAATGCTGACCTGTCCAGAAGAACTTATTTGATCAAGAGTCAGGTAATGATGGTACCTTGGAAGGTGGTAGCAGACTGTGCCTTCTTCACCTCACCCTGTGTCAGCCCACACAGTGCTGTCCTTTCCCTTCCTCTCCCACAGCTTTCTTCCTGACTCATGCAGAGTCTGGTATAGTTGCAACACAGGCTGCTGGCTAAGTAAGGTCAGGGTTATTTTTGGCATTTGGGGGTAGACCAATTTCTAAACAGAACTAGAGCTCTTGAGTCCCAGGCATCCTTCATAAGCCTCAAAGGAGGCTTCCAGCTAAAGCATCACTCCCCAGCTGCACCCCATTTGGCTTGGTACCATAACTGGTTCTTGTCAAGACTATCTCCTTTGGTTTGCATTTAGGCTTTGTTCCCCTCCCGTTTACATCTGCCTTCCAGAGCAATTTCTGATTCACATTTGCACTGCCCTGTTTGCCCTTCCCAAGGGAGGCTCTGCAAGGCAACTGAGCCTCAGCTTTTTCCTCCTTTCTGCATTTTTAAAAGAATAAATAACAATCCTAAAAGAAGCTGGAAGCAAAGGGAAGGAGCAGCTAAGCCAGCAGGAAGGACAAAGCATCTCATTCCCACAGGATGTGTTCCTTTATCCTTTCTCCTTAGACTCTTCTCCTGGGACTAGCTTTTTGTTTTAATCTACTTCTAAGCTATTTCTCCTTTTTTATTATTTCTGAGAGGAAGAAACCAGATTACCTCACCTTTCAGTATAATCCTGTCCTACCCTCTGCTGTAGCTAAAGACACCTACTGACTTCACAAGTCGTTACAAGCACCAAAGGGTGCTTTCTAATCACCTCTCTCTTCCACTGAAGGAAATACATTAAGACCTCTAGCCTTAAAATGCAAACCCTGCTGAGATCTGCACCACCTGCATGCCAGTCAGTATTTTCATTCTAAGTGCTTTTCCCACAGTCCCACCTATTTTTCAGAGGGGAAGTGAATCCTGAAGTTATCTAATGCAGGTAAACTATTTTAAATAAGAGTCAGCACAGAAGTCTGCTTCTAGAAGACTGGTTACTGATTCTCCACAGGTGACACTACACCTGACTCAACATAAGGGTCCCATGAGCACCAATATCCCTACTTCTTCTTACTTTGAAAGGGGAAAAAATCCCATGAGTCTGAATTTGAGAGACAATTAGCCTTCTCTTTCTGACTGAGTCAAGGAAAATAGGGAAACATATTCCTTCTTCTAGAGCTATATCTTTTGCTCAGTGCTAAACCCTTTCTGAAAAAAAGGGCTCACCAGTTCTGTGGGAACTAGCATTACTATAGTCTTGTTTGTTGCAGATCTGTACCAGATCATTGCTTTATTTCAGTGTAGGAAATAAATGCAATGAAGCATTATTTATGTAGGAAATCCTATTATCTAACTGAAGTATTTTGGAGGTGTTTATACGGTCTCTTTCCTAGAGACTCTCTTACATACAGTATTCCAAGAGCACAGTAAGTTTCTTTCCCTTTCAAATCTATTGTTACATCTCAAAACTGACAAAAAAATAATTATTCCTGAAATAGCTCTACTCTGTCAAATTCAGTTGAATTCAGTCCTGGAGCTGAAAAAGAATTTACGACAGGAAGGACTGAAAACAGGCAGAGTATTCTTCCATAAGTCACGTTTTCCCATAATGCTGTGTGGTTTTTTTCCTCTGAGAGTCAAAAAACATTTCATGGTGGTTGTTCTTCTGAGGCACAAAGGCTTGGGTTTTCCCTTGGAACTGGTATGACTTCTCGGCCCTGGGCCATTTCCCAAGGACCATTGCATTCATCCCTTTGCTGGGGAAGTTTCCAGCTGAGCAAGAATTTACCTTATCCTGAACAAACGAGGGCTCAAGGCAACAATAACAGCAAGCCAGACTACACACTGAGTCCTTCAGTCCCTCTTAGAAATACCTTCCCTCGCTGCTGAACTAGCCCTGGCAGCAGCAGAAGCACAGTGTGTTTGCAGGAATTTCACAATTTCATCAGTGCCCTATAAATCCTGTGTCCTGATGGAAGCATCCAGTTCAAATCCAGTGGAGTGAGAAGGATCTTGCTGCCTTCCCCCTTTTCTTCTCAACTGACCTGTACAAAATTCAGCTCTGAATCTTCTAAATTTCAAAGGATGCAGAAGTAAGAGTCACATATGCTGGCAAAGGGCAGAGCAGGGGTGAAGGAGCATCTCCAACTTCATTTCTGCTATTGAATGGCTTTGAAATCAGGTGGGCAGGACAACCCCTTAGGACATATTCCCTGGTGATTAATCCTGTACTAACCCTCAGCCTGTTGTTTCAGGACTCACTACAGAATATTCTCTCTTTACCTTCAGTGTTTTCCATTTTGCCTCTTGCTGATCTATTGCTTTCCAACCCGACTGGACATTATGTTACTCACTATCATTCAGCCTGAATCTGCACCCAGTAACAGTGCAGAGGACTTTTTCTAAGGTATAATCAAACTGCAAGAAAGTACTATATTAAAACCTCATTTTTTGGCTTTGTTCTGTCCAGTTTAATAGAGATGTTAGTTATCAGGTTCAGAGACCATAATCTTGCCCACAATTCGTTACGGTGCAGAGCTCAAATCATCACTGCCTGAAGTTAATATGAAACAAAGAACCCCCCATTCCTGCTGTTTGCATCATAAGCTCATTCCTGCATTGGTGTGGATGTGTTATTTTACCAGTCTAGCTTCAGAGACCTCGGTTTTGCTGCCACAATGTCATATCCAGTGAGGGGCTCTACTGTACTGGTAGACAGTGACCCTGGTTCCTAGTCATACCCACCCCAAGGTACACACGTGTTCCCAAGTCTGCTGTGAGTCTTTACTGCTTTTCACTCTTGGATGACTTTAACTTCAACCTTGTGTTATTCCTCTAATATCATAATTACTCAGTCGTGTGTCATCTGTGATCTGAAATGTCAGGGAGTGCTTCAGAAGTGATTTACATATCTGCAGAAACAGAGGGCATGGGCGACAGCCTACCTGTAAGTGTTAGCTGTAAACATCAAAGGACCGTAAAACAGACCAGTGAACACTAATTGCCGACTTAAATGGTGATCACATAAAGGCAGCTACCAAAGATTCAGAGCAGAACTCTGGTATCGACATTCTTGTACTGCTGTTGAAATGAAAGATATTACCCTTTCTTCTGCCAGCAGTTTTCAGCCTGGGCTGCTGAGTCCTTTTGTGTCTTGTTCCCAGGAGTCATGTGAGCAATGGATTCCCATAGCCAATGCATGCTCACTTTACTGTTGTTTATTTACAGGTTCCCCAGAGAATGTGCTTATCAAAATGAGTGCAGCCTAAGCAACTACTGCAAATTGCACCCAATATCACTTATGCACTGCAGCCTGAAATCAGAGCTGTGGCAGCAAGGAAAGGGCAATAAAACACCAAAACCCATCCTTCCCAAGAGTTGGAAATGACCTTTTCCTATCAAAGTGCTTGACTGAGGCTTTTCAGAAATTAACTTGAGAATGAGAAAAAGGCACAGTACCAATGAAGTTGTGCTGTTGCATGTGGACGGACAGCTGACGGCATTTCAGTCTAGCACACCCACTCCCTGGTCCCAGGAGCAGTTTAAACACTTTCTCGTTAAGAGAAATATTTTAAATATAGGACAGATCTTTCTGCAGAGTCAGTTGACTATTCTCAACTGTTTACCTAGCATGCTGATTCCCATCAGCTCAGGATTTGGCCCTCGATGTTCTCTCTCTTGCTCTAACTGGCTCTTTAACTGGTTCCTTTCCTCTCCCACAGGTTTTTGCAGCAAAAGTGCTCAACTTTGTTCTCCCAAACCTGTCACTGGGATCAATAGATCCAAATGCAATTTCCCGGAACAAGAAAGAGGTGAGAACCTTAATGCCGTTGAAAGTCAGTGCATAGTTGGTATCTTGTCCCAGTCCTGCCATTTCTCTCTTAAAAACAATCACAAGTGTTTTGCTAAATCAGGAGGGCAAAGCCTGTGCTGGTGTAAAAAGGTGACACATCTCTGAAGTCAGTGGAACTGACTGCACACAAAAGATTGTAGGAAACCAGCTGTTCTTCCCTTCCCTTCCCTTGCATCCGCAGCCACTCTGGGTACAAGACATAATGGAGAGCTATGGCTGGGGTGGGAAGCACATGGGAGACACGTTTGTCTCTGATGCATCACCACTACTGATTACAGCAGCAAAAACCAATTCTAACAGGTTGCAAAAACATTGCTAAAGTCAGCTTGTCGAAGCCTGCTCTTTGCAGTGAAATCATGCAAAACCCTGCGGTACTGGAGATTTGTTTTCCTGCTTCCAAACCAGGATCACATTGTGCCAGATACATTCCAGCAGAGCAAAAGAGCATGCTTGTCCCAAAGAACTTGCTATGAGGTCTCCTGGATAACACTCTGACTCTGCTACAACCTTTACAAATAAATGATGTATTCATGCTGCACCCAAGAATAATACTTAAAGGAGATGCAATTGAAGCAGCTGTTGTAACAACCCAGCTCCAGCCTCATCACTGCGACTGTGCATGAAACTGTCCCAGGATTCAGTTTTTGTAGTGCCACAACAGCTTTGGACTCTTCTCCCATTCACACCCACTCTTAGTAATAATGACAGTGTCAGCCTATTCATGCCATCACTGCAAAAACAGATGTCATTGCAAGTGCTGCAACAACACCTAACAAGGGTTTTTCTTTCTCACTGTCGCGAGAGGAGTGAAAGGAGGGAGACACGAACTGTAAGTGAATGAAGGTGCTTAGGCTGGACCCAGAGCTTGGTGAAAGAAAGATAGAAAATGGCACCTAAGAGTGTCTCAGGAGCTTCACTGATGCAGTGGTCACTTCTTCCTGTGCTCTCACATCTCTTTGAGAGATACTGTAATTTTCTCTGCTGTTCATGCAATAGTTCATCTCTTAACTAGGAGTTAATAAATTGCCTTTCTCTGGACAGGCAGCACAACTGGCATTAGAATTGAAGCTGGAAGAGTCAGGGGCAAAGACAGCGCCAGCATGTGAGTGCAGTGCATCCAGCCCCAGCACAGCCCATCTCTTTGTTTCACCTATTCAGAAAACTGGAAAGGAAAGAGTCTCCCAGAATAGCCTCAAGGCTTTCAGGGCTGTTTCTTGGCACTGCCAGAGAGTTTTTTGGCCCAACAACTTTCAGTTCACTTATCTGTGAACAGAGCATAAGATTTCACTGTGTTGGAGGTGGAAAGATTCAAGATGCTGAGGAAAAGAAGACAAAGTCCTAAGAAGCTGTGAGGACTAGCATGGAGTGAGATCATGTGCATCCGCTGATGCACCGTGGGACATATGTTCTAAAGTACCATATGAGGCTGCACAAAATATACACTTGGGAAGAAGGCTGATTCAAATCAAGCTGTAGAAACCTGTTCTTAATTACATTCAGCTGCCATAACTTGTTGCATGTAATTTAGAGAAAAGGTTTAAATTAGACTGCCAGTTCACTAAAATCACACAGAAAAAAAGTCTTCAGGTCTTCATTTGTGTTTAGAGTATGCAAACAATCAGTGCTCTGCAGAAGGAGAGGAATTTGAGAGCATTACCTTCTACCTGAAGAGGGACCATGGCTGGGATGTGTGGGTCTTTGCCTGATTCTGCATTAATTTCCTATGTGACACCCGAACTCTCCGCTGCAGTTTGTCCTTAAGGGTGGCAGTTTCAAATACACCTCTGAGAGCTGGATCCTCTGCTGGAAGATGCTATGCTGCACTCGATAATTTTGCAGGAGAAAAGTGATGATGTGGGGACATCCTGAATAATAATCTATTTAGGAAAGTGTCAGAGAGCTCCCTTAATTTGGTGCATAGTATTGACTGAGCATTTCCTTGTTGGGGTGATG
Organism: Pipra filicauda; assembly: GCF_003945595.2. Lineage (NCBI taxonomy): Eukaryota > Metazoa > Chordata > Aves > Passeriformes > Pipridae > Pipra > Pipra filicauda. The sequence goes on from NW_024104162.1 coordinate 1,688,276, forward strand.
TTAGGAGTCACCACAGCAACCACTGGACATAGTTTATAATAAATGCTACTGTGTTGCCTTTCTAACCACGTATTTGCTGCTGCTTCCTCTGCTCTGTGATGCTTCAAGTCTCGAAAGCTTTCTTAGGGTGTTGTTTTTCCTCTGCTCTTTCCCTTTCCATGGAGCAGGGGAGACCCTTTTGCAGTGGATAAAGTTGTAGGTCGGCTACATTAGAGCCTGCTTATAATGAAACACTCTTCAAAATGAGACAACAAACCCCTGTGTGCTGTGCTGCCTTCACACCTGCAAGTGAACATGGAGTGACAGTAGCTGTGGGTTGTGACGTAAAGCACTTTTCCTGACCCCCTTCAAACACCAGGATTTGAGGCTCCAGGCACTTACTGAAAACAACACAGTATCTTACTGAAAACAACACAGGTCCTCTGGCTGCCTCTAGAGCACACTTCACTCTCCTTTTGGACTCAAGAAGCTTGGCTTCAAAGCACACAATGTGCTGGAAACATCCATTATTTATATGTTACACATACTCTCTTGCCAGACCAACTTTCTATTCACTAGAAATATTTTTGAGACATCATCCAAGAATTTCCTGATGAGTCTGTGTTCCCAGAAGACTGTCTTCAGTGTATACAGACTAAAACACGGGGAGACACGGGGAGATGTTTGTTTGATCGGTTTGCCGTATCAAACATGAGATGCAAAAGAGAGCAAGAAGTAACCTTAAAAACCCACTCCTGTTATTCCAAGGATGAATGACATCACAGTGGCAGGCACCTCTGTGCCCCGTTGGTCTGTGGTAGCTGCTGTTGATTTCAGTGGAATGGTCCTCCTGACTTCAGTCTTGTTCCTGTAAAGCCTGCATACAGTAAGGCTGCAATTACCTTATGATGACTATTACTCTGCAAAATGCAAAGGGAAGATGCAAAGGGAAGGTGCACAGGGCAGTCTGATGCAGCAACCTGATGGTTGCCTGTCTTAGAATTACACAAAGAATAAAAAGCTGTTGTGACGGATCTGCAGAGCCCTCATCAGACTGCAGCTGGAACCAGTTACAGGCTCTTGCAGGGTCATTTTCAGTGCTTGCCCCCGCTGTCTCGGAGCTCAGTGCAGCAATGACAGTTTGGGCATGCAGGGTTTGCAGATTATAGCCTGCAGAATATAAAGCCCATTCCCTATCTTTCCGTCTTCCCCACCAAGCTGCTGCTTGGCACTCATCCCATGCACTGAGCATTAACTCTGACAAGGATTCCTGTTCATTGACTGGGTACAGGATACTCCCCCTGATCAATCAGTCCTGATCAGTCTGGGTTGGGATTGGGTTATTATTTTTTTCTCCTGTCATCATCTACACAAAAATATTTGTTGGCTGCTCAGTAGCCAAAACAATCCCTGTTCTTTCAGACAAGAAAAAGAGAAAGAAGGAAGCCTATTTGGTCATTCTTTCAGCATTTATAGGGCTGGGGAGGGGGCCAGCTCACATGAATTCATCATCGCTGTTCACTTCATGGGAAGGGACCTGCTGTCAATCCATTCACCCAGCCCTCCTGAATCCCCCCTGCAAAGTCCCTCATTTATTACCTTCAATTAAAAAAAAAAAAAAAAAAAAAAAAAAAAAAAAAAAAAAAAAAAAAAAAAAAAAAAAAAAAAAAAAAAAAAAGAATGACAAAATAAAAATAAATTCATTCTAAAGCTGTGTTGGTTTAGCAGAGCGCTGTGACATAGATCCAGATTAGGCTGAAGCCAGTTGCTAAGTAGCCAATGCAACACAGGGGTTTTGCTCAAAGTGCTGATGAAAAGTCAACATGTTTGGCTAAGAATATCAGGGTACAGCCATCTGTCAACAGGAGAGCAAGCAACACCACACTGGGCTCTTGGTGTTTTGGATGTCAAATCTGAACTTTTCCATGAACATATTCACAAGAGGAAACTTCTTTCTAAGCACAGGTGGCTTCTTGCCCTTTTTGGAGGATGTTGGAGAGCAGGGAAGGTACAGGTGAGAAATGCAGGGGATGGAGGATGCAGGTGGAGGTTTCTGCACCAACAAACTGGTTGGGCACTTGGAGGGTCCATGCGGAGTCAAAGGGACAATGTGCTGTTCGCCCTCTAGGTGAACATTCCTAGGGATGTTAGCAGGAGCAGAGGATGTTCAGCATCTTTGCAGTGGCCTCTTAGAAGCAGATTTCCAGACTCTAAGCATGCACAGGCACTTGCTTCTTTGGAAGGGAGATACTACGTGTAATGTCATAATATTATGATGTGATGATTATCTTTGTCTCCCTACCAAAAATTACCCCTCACTTCAGAGTAGCCGTGATCTTGCATAGAGACCAAAACACACCAGTGGCCCTAATCAAATACTAGAAACATCTACCACATCCAAGAACCCCTAGTGAGTTCTGTAACAACTTGAATTTCATTGGTCCAAATCCAATGCAAACCAAATTGGCTCTACAGCTGTCTCTCCCTTGACCATCTTCAGCACTGTGGGCTGGGTCTGAAGGGCACCAGCCGCTCTTAATCTCAAATTTCCCACTTGCTGCTTTTAGGGATAGAACCACGGATTCAATCGGCAGGAGATGGTGGAGACTGGAAGCAGCAAAGTGATAGGGAACGACTTGCAAGGACCAGCATAACTCACTGCCAGCTCCATTTCCAGTGCTTTGTGCTCCAGCACATTTGAGATGACAACAAGGGAAAGTGGCTTTAAACCCTCTGGCAACTCAATGGCCCCAGTGGGAAAGGCCCACCATGTAGTGTTCTTCTGCCACCCTGAGAATTTCATCTCACGAGGAGATGAAGGCAGAATCCACCCCAAAACCTTTCTGTCCATGCTGTCCTACAGTGCACACCTGTGCCTACACCTACACATGGCTGCATGTCCTTGGGGTGGCCTGATGGCTCAGCTCCTACCCCTGGTCCTCTCAGGGCAGGCACGTGCTGCAGCAAGAGGACCTCAGGTTTCTGCAGTCAAGGGAGAATTTGAACAGACCCCACTGCTTGATCTGAGAGGAGGAGACTGTTTTCAGCTAACCTATAAATAACCATGATTTCTATAAACATCTGCCAGGGCTGGGAGAAACTGAAGGCTGTGCCAGAGACCAGCCCATAATCAAAGCTTTCTGGCAAATATTGCGATGGTAGGGGCTGTGTGGGCCGTCTCCACATACAGTATACAAATATTTACTGTAGATTTCCTGCTGCGGTAACTACTCCTTCCTAGCAACTTTTTGCACCAGCTCTTGTGCATTTTTATCCCCTCACAGTCTGGCTGAGCAAGTTGTTGACTATTTTTTTTTTTTTTGCCTACCAGCTAACAACATTATTTGCTTCCTTGTCTGTGCACACTTTGCATCCAGAGATGACCCCTTGGCTTCTCAGTCAGATTTGTCAGTTGTCTGTAGGTGTAGGTCATGGTCTGAGAACATCTGAGCCCTCAGCAGAGAGGATAAGGACCTGGAGAACATCCACTTTCAAGTAACACAGTCTGAAGAACCGTCTGAAGAAGATATATCACATTTGAGCAACAGAAGGGCACAGCAGAGGATGAAAATGCAGACAGGTGCCCCTATGGGAACAGTCTTTGTTCAACACTGGTTGTTTCCCTGCAGAAAGAGCTTTAGCTTGAATATTTTCTAGTGGTGTAGGAGAGAAACACAAAGCAAAGAGCATGCCAGGTTGTGTGAGCAGTTCTGGGAAGCCACAGTAAAGACCTTGACCTTGACTCTGATGGCAGGATGTCCTGAGAGAGTAGGAAATGGCTGTGCAAGCCAAAGGAAGAGATTCCTCACTGCCAGGCTGATCTGCTTTTCCTTGTCTGCATGAAATATTTCTAACCTTAAATTACCTCTTTCTTCCTGGCAGATGGAATCTTACACATCCGATCCCTTGGTCTACCACGGTGGCATGAAGGTCTCCTTTGTCATCCAGCTGATGAATGCCATTGCCAGAATTGAGCGAGCTCTGCCCAAGCTGACTTTGCCCATCCTGGTGCTACACGGCTCTTCTGACAAGCTCTGTGATATCAGAGGGTCTTACTTGCTGATGGACACAGTGCAGAGTCAAGACAAAACGCTCAAGGTCCTCTGGCTTTCTTGATTTTTAGGGTATTATCCTGTCAGTGTTGGCCTGAGCATGACTGACTGTGAGGGGTAGGGACCCTGCTGACCTCCAGAGCTGGAGGTGAAGAGGGGTGATGGGTTGGTGACACTGAACAAGTGTAACTTGCTCAAGTGACAGCCCCTTTCACCAGGAGGTAGCCCAAGGTCAGCCCTCCCTGGGCACGGTGTGGTGGCCTTTCACCAGCTACAGCTGGGCTGCAGGCAGGGAGTGGTGGGTGATCTCCAGATCTGCCCCAGTGGTGGCTGTGTGCCTAGGGGTCTCTTGGACATGAAGCAGCTTGGCATAGAAGTAGAGTGAGGCTTATAAGCAAGTAAAGTGCTGACCCTAAAAGCTCTTCTGAACAATACCGACTGTGCAGGCACCAACCTTACCTCATGCCCCAGCGTGTAAAGGTACACTTTCCAAAGTGCTGGACAACAAAAGCCGCTTCACATCTGCTCATTTCAAGAGAGCCACAGCTGATTAACCAATTGTTAGCACATGAATGAGCCTGAAAAAGAGACAGGGAGACTGGGGAAAGCTTTTGTCATTAGAAAAGTAACTGGATAGTCTGAGCATAAAAGGAGTAAAATTGCACAAGGCATGATGGGAACATCCCCCATTGTCCTTTACACTCCAAGGGCATGATAAGTATTTCCTCCTCCTTAGTGGGATAAGAAGCAAGAAATGGGTGGGGCTGGGACATGCACTGTGTTCCTAAAGGGCAGCAGGGTGCTCGAGTACCTGCTGCAATGCCAATACCTTCCTGCTCGCTGAAGGCCAACACCACCAGTGACATCTCCTTGATTTCATAACCTGCCACATCTCGGGAAAAAACTGACAAGGTGTGGGCAGGACGTGTCGGACCTGTGGGTGTTGAAAAGAGGGGACTGGTGGCTGTTTTTTTCATGCAGATTTATTTTTTCTGCGCTAATCTCCACTCTCTCCCTGGTTGCAGGTGTACGAGGAAGCCTATCATGCCCTCCACAAAGAACTGCCCGAGGTCTCTACCTCTGTCTTCACAGAAATACTGACATGGATTGGCCAGAAGGTTTCAGCAGCTGGGGAAACCAGCCATACTTAAGAGCAATTGCTTTTGCATCTCTTACTGGGGTTTTCTGGGAATAGATGCTTTTCTTATTAGAAGTCTCTCAGAAAAAGATCTAACACGGAGGGACTCGTGGGATATTTTATCACGCACAGCATAAGGGAGGGTGGGGGGAGAGGCACAGGGTGGGGCATTATTCGCTGATGTAATTGGCCATTGCCCCTTCTGGAGAAGAATTGGCAGCTGTGGGAGCAGCTGTCAAAGCTTTCTGGGTCAGGCGACCTTGTGGAAATGCCCCTCACCCACCAAACTTCCCCCATGGCTTCCCCTTCTCTGCTTTCGCTGGGGTGACAGGGGTGTATTTATACTGCAATAATTTTTAGTATGTAAAAGAAGCCAGTATCTTCCACTTCATGGTTTTGATTCCAGGTGTGTACCGTCCCTTCCCTGTCCCCACCAGTCAGTACCTTAAAAGCCCTGGTCCTTGTGAGGAGAGCACTAATGAAGGTGCTGGGTGGTGAGGAGAGGCTAAAGATGGAGCTGATGGCTCCCTGAAGGTGAAAGGCTGATTTTCAAGATCAGACCCCTTTGAATACTACCTTTACAAGCAGGCCAGACCAGGGGAGAGCATAGAGACAGCCTCCCCTGCCGCCCTGTCTGTCCTCTGCAAGTTTGCACTTGGGGAAAGCATGTTGAACAGCTCTTTAATTTTCCTCATCAGAGCAGAATTCCAGAAGGAAGAGCAGGAATGTGGAATCAAACCCACTTAGCATATTCAAATCCCATGCTTTTCCCAATGCCAAACCTCATCTCCTCTGCAAGATGAAATATTCTGTAAATACTCCTAGAGGCTGGGGTTTTTTCCTTTCCTCCTTTTTTTTTTTATTCTCCTTTTTTTTTTTTTACTCTCCTTTTTTTTTCTTTTGGAATTAATCACTTGTGCTACTGAAACTGAAAGAGCAAAGTCAAAGATATAAGAGAATATAGTAATATAATATATGATGTATATAGAGGTGGCTGGAAGCTGGGGAAGAAATGGGAGAAAAGAAGAGGTTAATCGTTCCTTCTCTTGGCAAGAAATAATGTTGTCCTACCAGGATCCAGTCCTCTCACCATAACTTTACAGTCATAATCTGTTGTTTTCCTTCATCAGTTGGAAAGTGTCCTGAAAATAATGCTAGAGAAAAGCACGGAGCATCTGGTGGGTGGGGAGTAGCAGTGGGTGTCCTCATGGTCCACTGGTTTAGCAGAAGACCCACAGCATGAACAGAGATCCTGTCCAAGCTCATCCTAGTCTCCTCCTAATCAGCACTGGAGTAGATCACTGAGGGGCCAAGCTCACCCCTGTAGGACGTGTGGAGAGCTGAAGACAGAGTACAGGGTCTGACCATCCATCCAACATACACCTTGCTGCACTGGGGGCATCTGCAGACCCTACTGTACAAGCTGCCATGGAGGAGCTTGTGGACTGGTCCAGTGGTGCAGATAAGCTAAATACTAGAGCTGCCTGGGTCTATGGTAGCAGCAGGGTGAGGGGAAAGAGCTTAGACTCAGGAATAGAGCAGAGACATTGCATTGACACAGTAAAAGCTGCGTAGTGATGACAGTGGCTGTGCAGGTCGATTTGTCCAGTGTAATAGCCCTAATCATGAATATACTTGGCACTATCCAAAGGGAAGGGGCTTAACCTGCACCTCTCCCACCAGTTTTGCAAGGAGAAAATGCGAATGTTGCACTATGAGAGGGTGGGGCATCTCCCCCAGAGGCAAACCAGCCCCTCTGACTGCCTTCCCATGGGAGCAGTGGGAACCATCGCTATGTCCCCAGGGCTGGATCCCACCTCCAACAGTTGTGGGGGTCAGCCACCTTTCTTCCCTTTGAAAGCAGTCCTGGCAAGGTTCATGGAAGGGACCTCTGTGCAATAACAGTCAGAATCAGGGCCTGGATCCATTCGGTCCCAGTAGCACAGATGGATGGAAGATGTGTGGATGGAGGTTGTGTCCTTGTAATTGCCCTAAGGAGCCCAAGTCAGGGAAGCTCTTTTATACAGGTTGATTCAGGCACTTTCACATTTGTATTTTCTTGCCTCTAAAGAGAGGAACAAGCTGTAGTTCTCCCAGCAATGCCAGCTTTTTATTGACATATTATTCCAGTGCAATCAGCTGTTCTCAGCAGCCCCTGCTAAACCTCTGGTGACACTTGTTCTGGGAAAGAGCAATGCACAGGTCACCTGCTCTCCATTTTCCAGCAGCCTGTCTTGAGGCAACTTCTTTTCCCCAGGCAAGTGCTAGCAAAAGACAGTAAGAAGAGAAACACTATAGCAGTGATAAATCTCACCTGCTTCTTCAGCTGGAAGGGGAAACGAGTAGGCGTGATCCAGAGGTGACAGACATTGCGGGGGTAGTAGCAAAATGATCACTTAAGGATGGGATTTTTGAAAGCACTTTTCTCGAGGAAGTCAGGAGGAATAAATCAGTGCCCACATTCTTTACATCCCTTCCAAATTGACAAGCACTTTGCAGGAGGGGAGAGGGAAGTGACCCTTCAGCAAGAAGGTCAGAGCCCGTCTGCTCCCTCCAACCTGGCTTCAGGCAGAGGAAGGTCCGTGGTCAGTGCCTTTGCTAAAATGTGTCCTTTCACCCAAGAAACACCTGCAGCTCAACAGAAATTAATCAATTACGTTGATCTGGGGAAGACTTGTCCCTCTGTCTATAGCTAAGCTCAGCAGTAGCACGTGGCCTTGGGAGGCTGTGTTTGAAAAACCGGTTAACAAACAAAACCTACAAAGAACATCAACAACAACAAAAAAAAGGCAAATGAGCCCCAAGCCGTGGCACAGCAGCAGCTATTGCCACCTTCAGCCAGTTTTCTGAAGCGTTACCTTCTGAGGCATTTAACATGGGGAAACCTATCCAAAAAAAGCCAGACACTGCCCATCATGACCCCACACATCTCCAGCCCTGCTGCCGAGTGGAGAGGGGCCACAGCCCCTCTGCGGGTGAGGATATGAGTGCAGAGAGCAGGAGCCAGCAGCAAATCAGCCTGGGTCAGGTGAGACACTGCTCTGCACCTGCCACAGCTCAGCCTGTGCATTTCAACTCTTGCTGCTGTTGCTGATCCCTTCCCCTGCCTGTAAGCTACTTTATATTGACCCAGTTAGGTTTCACCAAGCCCCGGAGGAATTCTTCCTTCACTGACCAGATTAGCAATGAGCAGAGCAGCTGCTGAGGGAAATGTAATTACACTCTATTTCCAACTGGCAGGTACCATTTGCAGGGAGCACAGCCAGCCCCAGGAATGTTGCTGTGCGGAGCCACGCCAGAGACCAGCCTGCCTTGGAGAATAGGTGGCACTCATGACTGAGCAATAGCAATGTGTAACTACTGCATATATCACCACCTGTAGCACTGAGAGGCCATTCCCCACTGCCTAACCCGTCACGTTTTCTATTTAGCCTGTTCTTTTTATACCACTCACCTTAGCACACTGCCAGCACAAACCCTTTGGGATCACATTTCGTTTTACAAGTAATTCCTGAGGTTGTCTTTCTTGTTCCGCTGTGTTCCAGTTCAGTAAAATACATTTATATATATATATATAAAAAAAACATATATACATACACATGTATTTTCAGTGGATAAACCATATACAATTTAGGATTCTTAAAGGAATACAATGTATATTGCAACTAATAATAAAGTTATGTTTTCTGAACTGAGTGTGTCTGAGGGCATCATTGGTGACTGCCATCCCTCTGGAGGGTGAGAAGGGAAAGGCAGAGAGATATTAAATTCCAGTTCAGCTTGTAGAAGAGAGAGCTGCAGCCCTTGGGTACTGTCAAATTGCCAGTGTGGTTGGCACCCGCTTCCCAGCCACTGCCAACCAGGAGTCTGGGGGCAGCTCAGTCTCATGGAAGCCTTAGGTTCCCTTTCTGCTTCAAGGTCAGCTTTTTGAGGTGTCCTGAAATACATGGCCTCATGCCTATGTCTATTTGGGATAGCCCAGAGCAGCCCAATAAAAAATTACCACGGGGCACTGCAGGATGTCTTTACAACTTACTTGGACCAAGCAGGGCACTCTGTCTGGATAATCCCAAGGAAAGCCAGCTCCACATTCCTCAGAGTCAAAGCTTTCACTTCTTCCTTTTTTTTTTTTTTTTTTTTTTAGCTGAGGTGCTAACTTGAAAAAAGAAATAGGGAAAAAAACTCCACGATCATTCCCAAGTGCTTCCCACAACCCAGATGAAACAACAGTGTGGAGCGGGTGGAGGATATGCAGTAACAGGCAAACTAGCCTGCTTCAAGACCTGGTTCTCATGCTTTTACAAGCCCATTAAAATATGATGATGGTCCTGAACTAAAACCAATTCCAACAGGAAGCATCTGTACCGTGGCCAGGAGCAGCTCCTGTTTAAATTCTACCTCTTGCCCCCAGCTGCGACTGCAGACGGGGCTGGAGAGCAGGGCTTGATGCTCTCGGCTCTCAGGCAGTGCCCAGGTGCTCCAAGAGTCCCTGGTCCATCCAGACCCAGGGCTGCAGAAATGTCCCCCCTGCCTAGAGAGTGGGGCTGGAGCACAGAGCAGTCACAGGGTCCCCTCCTGCTCTCCTCCCTGCAAGACTTCAGGACAAGCCACTGGTTTGTAAGGGCTCCCCAGCCACTTGCCCTCCTGAACGGGTGATGACTGCTGCAGCAGGGGACAGACAAGACAGTGCATCCATGTGTCAGCCCCCTGGTCAGAGTCATTAGTGGCACCAGACCTAAACTGCAACCTTCAGCAAGTCATTTCATCCTCCTTGTGCCTCGAATGACCAAATCAAGAGAATAATTTTCTCTTTGTGTGGCCCTGTGCAGACTGTGTGTCTGATTACACCCCAGCTCACTGGGTCAGAAGCTCTGGCTGAGGAATTTGATGCACATCAACACAGACAGCAGAGCTGGGACTTTTTGCCGAGCCAGTGGGCACCCCATGCTAGTAAGGAACATCATTAGTAACAAGATTTGCTTTAATACTGGCAAGTCCACAGCTCTTTCTCCTGGTATTTTGGTGGTTTATTAAGCCCATCATAGTTTCGAGGGTCACTGGAGGGTGCACACCATGGTGCTGGGACAGGGACCAAGCACAGGAAGGAGGCGACAGTCCTTCGTGAGTCTGGGAGCAGCACCAGCACAGAGGAGCTGTTTTGGCAATGCATTTCTCCTGCTGTCACCGTCTGGTGCCCAGCGAGCTGTCACAGCCATTGGTGGCTTTTCTGGTTTTAGCCTGTGCTTCCAGTCTGATCCTGCAAGTCTGCAGGAACCCTGAAGCTTTTGCCTTTTTCTCTTCCCCTGGCCTGTGCTCAGTCTTGTGTTATCCAAGGCTGGCTCTGGGGGTTGGTGCAAGGTGGGGATCAGCCGATGGATGGTAAAGCAGGAGCCAAAGCAGTGCCACAGGAGAGGGGAGAGCTCCTTAAAAGTCCTTTCCAGTCACCCTGGAACAGATAGCCTGCTTCACCATCAGGGCATGGCACAAGAGGTGTCACACTCAGTCACATCGCAGCAGGGACCCTGCCCCTGTCAGACCTCTGGGACCGCACAGCCCATCACCCTGACCAGGCTCAGGCACTGAGAATAACCAACTGCTGCAGTTCCAGTGAGTAGTGAGGAATTTTAATTAGAAGATCTGCTCAGCATGTAACCTGCAGTGCTTCAGTTGCGTTTGCAAATAGTTAAGCATCAGAGGAGGGAGAAGCGGGGCTGTGATCCACTCCAGAGCTGATGGTGGGGGTGAGCAGGGACTCACATCTCTCCAGCTGCCACTGTCCCTGCCCAGCTTCGGAAAAGGGAGATGGAGCTGATGGGGTTGTGCAGGTGCCACTGCACCACCAGAGACCACTGCTCTGGCACACTGTGCCAGCAGCCTGACTGCCTGCAGACACCACTCCTGCTCACTCCAGGCTCTCAGAAGTGGGGCTTTTTTTTGATCAGTCATTTGCTCTTCTTTCCACGTATGAGCACAAGTCTCCTTTGCACACAGAAACAGGGTAGTGCTCTCCCAGCTTATCCGTCTGGGATGCTCTCTTTCTCCATCCAACGGGGAAGCTGCTGATGTGGAGCAACTGCTCACCTTCCTGCTGCTCTCCAAGCAGCTGCTTTTTTAAACAACACAGTCACAACTGCGAGCAAACACTGCAGAGCCCACATCTCCCAACAGGCATGAGCCAAACAACCAGCCTTCCAGTGGTCACCACTCCTCCGGAGGGAGTGGCACAGGATAAATTTCCCTTCCCTCCGGAGGAAACTCTTCAGCATATGGAAACATTCCAGGAATTCAGATAAAAAACAATTCCTGAGAGATCAATTAAGAGTTTGGATAGATTGCATGATATGTGCTGTTGTCTATCCAAGGGAAACTTGGCAAAGAAAGCTGCTTGGCCTGGGGGGGGAGCCGAGGGGAGGGCAAGATGTCAAGTGCGGAAAACAGTTGTCTCCTAAGAAAACATGCAGAGACAAGAATGGCAGAGGGGAAGGAGTGGCAGCTCAGGGGCAAAGGACAAGTGGTACCTTCCCTGTGTTAGTTAATGCAATGACAACAGTGAGCTGCCTGCCCACAGCACAGGGCAGCCCCTGTTCTTTGCCACATCAAAAGCTTCCAGGACTCACCCCGTGCACTTTTAACACCAAGTCCTCTCTTCCCATGCCAAGCGTAAGTACATCCCATGCTACAGCTGCTCTGTGCCAAAACCCAGCCTGGGGGCACTGGTCTGACTGGCAAGTCCTGGATTCCTAGTAAATGCTGGACTTTGCACAGGAGCCTGATGTGTCCTGTTACCACAACCAGCACTGAGAGCGCTGTGCCTGGCAGAGCAAGAGAAATGCTTACCCCCTGCATGCTTTCAGACCTGGAGGACTGTTGTTTAACTGCAGCCTGACTGGAAAAGGTCACATAAAATCAGGAAACAAGAAATACCATCTCCCCTGTCTCCAGGTAGGGCAGGAGTAGTCACCCCAGGAGCAGTGTGGCCAGAGCCAGCAACTTGAACAGCTTTGAAGATGCTGTGCCCGACTGGCACTCAGACCAGAGAAGCAACACGGCAGAAAACAACTTGCCTGAAGCATTGTCAGCTTCTCAAAGAGAGCCTTTGGAAAAGGGAAGGAGATTGAATTTGCCACCAACAAACTTCTTTTGTGAAACTCCTGGATAATTTTCAGTTTCAGATCCAGGGAGAAGGGGGGTGGAAGGAGTTCTGGAGAGCAGATTGCTGGCTCCCGTTATGGAAGCAAGCTTAATAAAACTTATAGAAATATTGGTGGTTCTGCTATGCTGTGCCAAGAATATGTTAGAATAAAACTTTCTGAGCAGAAGGGAGAGATAGAATGTCATCTTAGCCTTGATATGAAAGATCAGCCTTCATCTCCTAAAGCCTATCTCCAGGAGCAGTAACTAGCACACTCACTTGCCTTCCCCTCAGAGCAGGTCTCTGCACAGCCTGCCTCGCACAGTTCATCTCTGTCGCAGCCTTGTACAAATGGTACTGGGATGACCCTGGCTCACAACCAAGTGATAAGATAAAAGAATAAAGAGGAGAGAGGCATTTCTTCTTACTGGGGTTTTAATGACACTCCAGTGCAACACAGACCTGGCTCAATTTCCTCCGTGGGAAAGCTACATCAAGTTACTTTGTATCAACCCCACCCTACCTGGAGCCCCTGAAGGGATGCATCTGGGCACACCACAGCACTCCCTTCATACCCCTTTCCTAACCCTCGATGCCAAAGCAACAGCCAGCAAACAGCAGGGAGTAAAACAGATCCACTGGCAAAGCACTGCCATCAGGAGTGAGCAGATCTCACTTTCCAATCCTGCTCTCTTTCCCCTTGAGCTTGCTCTGCTGGTAACAGGAGGAGGGAGAGGAAAGCTCTCACACTCATTTCTGAGAGCTTATTTTGGGAACCGAGCAGCCAGACCCTTGGGACCAGAGTTAGTTATTTGCATGGTACTGATCCTCTTCCAAGGCTTTCTTTAGTCTACTGAAATGCCTTTCAAACCTTGCCCTGCAGTTGTAGGCTTACAAAGTTAACCACAGCCAGGAAAAGCAAAGGGCATGTGCACACTGGCCCCCTTCCCCAGATGCTGATCACGCGTAAGCTTGAAGTTGTAGCTTGATTTTGGCTTAAGGATCTACATGTCCACAGCTGCACCCAAATGTGGCTGCTGTCCCCTAATTAATTGTCTCTCTGCAGCCCTCGCCTTGGTTATTTCCAATAACCCACCTCCGATTTCCAGCCTGAAAACTCTAGAAACTATTTGCAACCTAGAAAAAGAGTTCTTTGCCCTTCTTCCTCAGCACTTCTTCAAGGCAGGCAGCAACCCCACCAGAGACAACACTCTTATTCAAAACAGGCCCTGACTCTGATAAATGATGTGCTAGTGCGGCCTCTATTATCTTAACCAATTTGTTATGTCAAATCTGTTTCAGCTTAGAAGGTAAAACAAAAACCTGCTCTGCCAGCACACCCCAAGCCCTGTGAGAAGAGAACCAAGCCAAACCGTGGTTTCCCATTGCCAGTCAGGTCCATTCATCTCTGGGAGCTGAGCACAGATGCAATCCAGCTCCCCAGGCTGTGATGGGCCTCGCCAGGCTGCCCACAGCAAGAGAGAAAAACACAGTGTCACCCTGAGCAGATGAGCCTGACAACGCACACCGACCGTGAGCTGTTCCGCTGGAAGGTGCCATCTCCAGTTTGACCATGACTGTACAACGTGAACAGCTCGAGCCTCTTGGAGAGGCCCATCGCTTACTCCAGGCTCTCACAGAATGATGATGCTCCTTTTGTGCACTGTTGTTGAGCCTCAAAAACCTGATTAAACCTTGAACTTTACTAAATCCCCCCTTTGGCAGCATTAGTCATTCAGATGTTATTAGTACCTTCCCCCCCCCCCCCCATGAAAATTGCATGTTCCTACCCAGAACAACAGAGACAAGATGGATGCTCATTCCCTGAATGCCAGTCGTGCTCTGAAGTCATCAGGGGCTGCACAGACAGCTCAGCTACTGCCTTTACCAAAATGATTGTAGCCACCCAGGCACACAAGAAAGAAGAAAACAATGCCTGTGTCCTCAGAGAGAAAGGACTGCCCAGGCACTCCAGCAGCCTCAAGATTTTGGAGAAAACACATGCTTCACACTCCAGGAGCGCACTGAACAAGTCAGAGTAGTTAAATACAAAGGCTGAGAAATCTCCATCCTTGGATTTAATGACCAGTCAGCAATGACAGGGGCACAGGATGACAAGAAGAAAGGAAGGAACAACTTACCTGTCCAGGGCTGCCCAGAGCAACTTTCCAAGGCAAACATCACCTCCCTGACACACCCCCACCACACTGACCGAGCCTGTGCCACAGTGCTACTAAAGAAATGGAATAATCCTGGGAAAAAGCAGCCAGTAAAAACAAGTCAGTGCTTTACTCACCCGTTCTGTCAGGACTGTACAAACAGGTCACCAGGAGAGGAGAGCACAGTCACACTTTCCTCACTGCTTGGAAGCCAGGCAGTGCAGAGCCAGCCCTTGGCCTGGGTAAGAAAAAATAAAGGAGCCCACAGAGCCCTTTTGAAAATAAAGCCACGCTGACGTTGTCAGTTGGTAACAAAGAGGCCACAGCCACAACAGATATAGTGAAATAGACTATTTTATTGCTGCACACATGCTTACACATTTCTCCTTAAATATAATGTTGCTCTGATAAATTTTACAATCTTTTTATTTCAGCAAGTGGCTAGAAGTAAATAAAAAGGACAGAGGCAACAAAACACAAAAAGGACGCTGGCAACAGAAGAAAAATCAGAAGGTTTTTATTTTGTGATAAAATCATTTGCAGCAAGAATAAAGTGAATTCAAACCTAAGTTTGTCCTGGCTCATCTTAATTAGAGAGCTTGCCTGCATGCTGACCATCTGCTTATGTATGCTTTTGGATAGCCCTATTTTGCCAAAAGGGATGGGGGGGTTAAAGGATCCCGAGTAATTGGACAATCTGACAGACCTCACAGATGTGACCACTAAGTGCACGCAGACAGATGAGGCATTTGCTTGGAAGCCCACGTGGACTTGCACTACTGGGGAGGCAGATCAAAAGGCCACACTGACCTTTCCTCCCACATGTACAACTGCAGCCTCACTTGCTCCACGCTTAAGGATGCAGGAATGGAATTATTCAAGAGCAGCCATATGGAAAACGCTTCCCAGCACTGCTGCCACTCCTCTGCCTCCCTCCTGCTTTGCCCATTGCCAGTGTCCATTTGCTTTAGCAGCTGAGGCATCTGCAGAGAAAAGCATTAGCACATTCTTTGGTAATCCTGCTTCTGCATCTCGCTCAGTACAAGCAGAAGGCAAAGGCCACGTTCTGTTCTCCAGTGGCTCCGTGCAAGCCTTGTGCAGGGATGTCAGAGCCACTGCTGTGGAAAGCCGACTACTAAGATGTCAGATGTGGAATTTATGCTGGAGGAGTAGAAGGGATGTGATAAACTAAACATCCTGCTTATGTTCAGTGTCATCTTCAGCCATGTAGGGAGGAGAAACGCAGGGGAACTGAACCAGCTGGGTTAAGCTGTTTCTGTATCAGGCTTTCATAAGCCTGACAGCATGAAAACAAGCAGTTCTGCTTTCACCCTTCTTTTCCAAAATATATGAGACTTCAAAGTAAAGTTTTCCTAATAGCCCTTCCCCTCCTCAAGTTCATGGAGATGCTTTTATCAGTACAAGTTGGGCTGGGCTCTTTGGGGGTCCTGTCAAAGCCACACTGATCTTAGAGATGGACGTGTAGGTACATTCCACAGATCACACAGCAAATGTACAGCTCTCTCCATGTCACTCCTGCTGCTTCCTGCTTCCACACAGCAACATACTCCTGCAGGGACACATCTCCTCCTTCACACTAATATGGCAGCAGAAAACAAACCACAACAGCTCCTTGCACTTCCTCACAAGCATTTTGAAACAGAATTGAAGCACGCCCTGCTTGAACTTGAGACTTGATCTGCAAGAGACAGCAGTTAAACCCAGATGACAAAGTGCACAAGCATCTGGGGTTCAGTTATGTCAATGAACCTCATCCCTGCTCTCCCCGTCCCAGCTCTGTCCCCACTCTGTTAAGTGCAACTCATGATTTTGCCGAAGTCACATGATTTTGCCAAAGTCCAGCTTCCCCCAAGTACAGTGGCCAAAGCCCAGCGTTCCCTCCTCACTGCAACTGAACCCACTCTGCCTAGAGCAGATGGTGCCCAGAGCCTGCCCATAGCCTTGCCAACAGCTTCAGTGCAGGTCAGGTACAGGCATCTGCTTTCCTTTTCCGTGTGAGACACCATCACCATTACAGAAAGCAACATCCTGAAGCTGCAAGGGATCCACGTCCAGTTCCCACATCACACAATAAAAGCGCACCTGACACAGATTATTTCAAAATCTTGCCTCACAAAGTGACCAAAATGACAATATGCAGTGGTAATGGCAGCCCAGTGCCCGTGCAAGATCCCCTACATGCTTCACTCAGTGCCTCCTCTCCCTCCCAACGCACAGCACGGCAAAGCACACCCAGCCTGCGCCTTGGAGACCCTCCTGACCCACCATTCCAGAGACGGACAGCTCCGAGGGCAGCCTATTTGGCAAGACAAGCTTTATGCAGGGGTACTTCCTGCTGATTAGTGCTAAGGAGAAAGAACATCATTACCCTCATTAGGAATCCAGGGAGACAACACAAGATAACACGACCTACTGCAGAACACAGATTCAAAAACATTCGTTAGTACAAACAGTGAATTTCCTGGAGAACAATGAAGCTACAAAGCTCAAGGTTGAGTAAAGCTAGAAGGCTGATGAGTAGGACAGCAGCCCTGTGAGGCCCCAAAAGACCCCTTTTCTTTTCAAAAAAGATTTCCAGTGCCCTTTCTTCCCTGACTCACCAGCAAGTCAGCTTTGCTCTACCACAATGGACAAAAAGAAAGGGAAAAGTGCTGTTTCTGAGAAGAAGGTGTTTCCTTCCTCTGTTAGGAAGAAAAGGGCTGCTCTCCCTTCTTTTGTGCATTGAAAGCTACTGCTTTCTAAGAATGGAAGGGCTCTGGTCTCTACTGTATTCCCAAAGATGCCTGTTCAGAAAGTAAAGGGTTTTTTTCTGAGCATTTCAAAGCAATGAAATGCTAGGGAAGACTTGGAAATTATTTTGTTTTGTTTTGTTAGGGTTTTTTCCATCTAAGAACTAAAATAGCAGGTGAAGACAGTGCCTTCTACATAGCCAAGTACCCCTGTGTCCCTGGTGGGGAAGCACTACCCACCTCTGCCAGTCTTAAAATGCTGACAGTGACAGTGCTGACCTCCCTTCTCATATACTTATTTGGATAGTTTAATCCAGTTTTCTTCCTCTGCTGGTGGTAATTCAACAAATATTCTGGCATGAGCCAGTTTCAGAAGTGTGTTGTCGGGCAACAGAGCAGGATGGGTCCCAACCCCAGGCAGTAGAAGTCCCCAAAACAGCTCCATCACCACCCCCAACAGCTCACAGTCTCCTGTCTGCACTGTGTTGTAAAAAGGAGCAGCTACGATTTGGGATGAGCTCTGGGAGCTACTTCTGAAAGGAGAAACAAAAACCAAAATAAAACCAAACACAAACCAGAAACGCAAATGTCCAGACATAAATAAATTAAAAAGAAATCATGCCTGAAAGTGGATGGGAAGGAGGACAAAGAATGAGAAGAGGAACATTCAGACTGGGATGTTCTTGCACTCCGAGCCAACCCAGTGAGGGCTACGCAGGCTGCATATGACAAGCAGGGCTTGCACTCATCAACACTCAAGCCCTATACTGGCCAGGAGGTTTTCCAGAGCTTCAAGTTTCTGGTTGGCTTCCTCAATGGCACTGTAAGTCTGCACATTGCTGGTGATGTGGAAGCGGATGTCATCGACCAGAGGAATGGAGTCAGTCTCCTGCCGCTCCTCCACAGCCTCCGCGTTCTCCTTCACAGCAGCCGCAAACTCCTCCAACTCCACCAGCTGGACAGGATGGACAAAAGAACCATTAGGAAGACAAGACGACAGGTAAAGAGATATAAAGGGTTGGGATAATGGTCTCAGCCACTGTTAAAGGATCCCAGAGAAAAAAAAGGAATGCTAAGGGTACATGGAGACCCAAATCTTCCTACATCTCCTCCAGACACCACTTGGAGATGCATCCTGCCATCCATTCTAAGGATACTCCAACAATACTCCAACAATAAACAGTCACAACTTTAAGCAATCTGCACCTCCAACAGCACACTGTAACACTCTCTAACTAAGCAGCCCTAGCCTTGGTATTGGGGCACATGAATATACACAATATTCCTCGAGAAAGGTCCTCAGTGGGAACCAGGAGATGTTGCCAGACACTTTGGGGAAAAGTCTCGTAGCAGACAAGCCAGTGGGTGCTTGTGCCCAGTTCAGAACTAGGAGCCATAGATGACTATCCTCCCACAATGACTCAGCCCCACCACCACCAGCAAGGCAGCTGCTCTGCTCTGTGCCCACCCTGACAGAATTGGGTCACCCATGAATGATTCTCCATCAGGTTCCCCAGGAACATGTGGTGAGCTGAAGGGTGAGAGGCAGCTTCCGTCTGTCTGCGCTACTGAACTGTGCCCACTGAACTCAGCAGGTTGCTGAGCTCTGCTCTGCTCCCACACTGCCAAAATCTCTCCCTGCTGCCATCAGTGCATCTCCACAAGATGCTGGCAAGGGCTGATGTCTGAACAGCTGGGGTGACTCTGCCTGTGCCAACACCCTTAGGAAGGCACATTGCCAGTTCTGGGTCCAAAGGCTCCCACTCAAGCTAGAGATGGGGAATGCAAGGGGAACACACAAGTAAAGCCCTACCCCAGCCACTACTTGGGACGTTCAGCAGCTTTTTCAGAAGCCAGAACCTCAGTGCAAGCTATGCACTGAACAAAGTAACAGCCCCAGAATCATTTCCTTCACTGTTTTCACATGCCAAAAATAATTTCACACCTTTTAAGCTGTAGGTGAAAATGTTACATTCCCATGCAAACTGTACGAGCCATTTATAAAGATCTGCCTCAGGTTAAAAACACTCCATAGATTCTAGTTTATCCATCCATATGGCAACTTTCTCCACGAGTCCTGAAACTTCGAGCTATAATCACTAAGGATAACACTTAAATGGAGCCCCATAAAGAAAACTTCAGTGTTAAATTCATTACTTCTTGCTGTTCAATAGCCAATTTCCCCTGCGCAAACCCCTAATATTTGGTTTGTCATCCTGGAGATTACAGATCGCATTGATTTCTCCTTTCTAGAGCATTATGCCAGGAAGAACTACCTCCAGCAAAACTGAAAAACATTTCCTGAACAGACCTTCCCTGCACACGCCATTGGGTTCTCCAGGTTGAAGCTTGTGTATTCAGTCAACACTCTGGGCACAATGACTGATAGTTCAGTGAAAATCACCTGCCCCTGGTACTTGCAGAGCTTTTTGGGCAGGTTTTTCACCCCACAGTCCACAGAGATGTGCTAGACAGCCACCAGCATGTGGCTTACTGTGGTGACATCAGGTACTGCCACACTCCTCCTCTGTTCTAACTCACCATGTGCTTTGTTGCTTAACTGCTGCACATTTTCAGGAAACACATTAATCCAGAGCAGGCAACCATTTAGAACAGACCAAAGTACAACTATAAAATCTGTTGTCTCTATGGTTCACTGTGCAGTTAGATTTATGAGCACATGTGGTCAGTGCCACGGGGAGTGTTTTGGTACCTTCTCAATGATCTTTGCCATGTACTCCGTGCACTGGTCCTCCAGCCGGGTCAGCTGGAACAGCTTTGCGATCCTCCAGATGCTGATGATGTTGTCCTCATCGAGGATCTGGGCCAGGGTCCTGCCACATAGGCGCTTGAGCCCAGGCAGCAGGTACATGTCTGCCACACACAGCACGTCATAGGCGTTTTCTGGGGACAGCTGGTAATGAAAAAAGGAGAATTACTGTCCGGTTCTAAGCACATGACTTGTCTCTGGCAAACTAAAGTGTTGTTTGGTCCATTACTGAACAAGTGCTAACTACGGAGAGACAGGAGCTCAATCTTTCAGGCTGGGTCTCCCACTCCTACCACAGAGGGGTTCAAAATGCAGCAGGAAGTTTCTCATGCTGCACATAACCCCTCTAGCTAAGCACAGGGCAGTGCTGAAACACTGCAGCGCACCTGAAAGCTGGCTCCTAAGAAATGTTCAGTGTGGCAGTGGAAGGAGGTAGCTTTTACCAGACGTACTTCAAAGAGACAAACAGAACAGACTGGCAGGACAGAGAACCTTATCCCCACATTTTTGCTCCCGTTTTATACTGCTGGACTCACATCTTGTGAAAAACACGCAAAATTCTTTTAAGTTCCTTGCTCAGACTGGCTCTGCTAACTCAGCCAGCACAACCTCCCTGGCACAGGGGTACACCCAAGGACAAAAAATTGTACCCCAAATAAACTGTAAGTCAGGTCCAGCCAGGTAAGGAACATATTTCGCACATCAAATACTACTGAAGCTTTAACAGGAATTCAAAGTGAATTAAATTCATGCATTAGATGCTCAAATTTGAACTATTGTGAATGGCCTCTAACATTTTCAGGTTCTTGAGCTAGAGAACCACCCTTCCATTTCCCTCTTGGATACTTGCAAGTGATCTGAGGATAAAAATGCTGTAGATAATGTCAGAGAAACCACCTCCAGCTTCACTCAGTCTCTTCCCCCTGGCCGGGTAAATCCTATTTTAGTCAGCCATCTGCGTCACTAACCTGGAACTAGAGCCTCTCTGTTCCTGCTTCTGTGAATTGCAAAGAGCACAGCTCCCCACATCCATTTTGACAGCAGATCTGCAGGATGCAGCATGCCCTGGCCGTGGAGGAGGTGAGGTCCCTTGCACATAGAGACCACACTGGTCTGGATTGAGCAATGGTAACTGGCTGCAGCGTGGGCCACTGCCGTGATAACCAGCCAGCAGCAAACACACTGCTGTCCACATCTACACATGTGGTTGCTCAGTTGCTCACTCTGACAACCACAAACAGCAGATTATTTCTTCCCCCACAGCTGTTTGCACCCGTGTTTGGAGAGAGCTCACAGCAAGTGCCTCAGCTGTGTAACACCCTGCAGCAGCTGTGCAGAAGAATGCAAGATGTACAAGAGTCACACCACGAGGCCTGTATGCACAGTGGGGTAACAAAGCTCTTGGGGTTATTAATCAAGTGCTGCTTTGTCCCTTCATAAGCTCCAGGAACCTCAGGAGTTGGAGGCATTTGAGTCAGCAGTATTGATGGCTGTAGCCTCCAACTGCTTGATCAAGGACAAACCTGGCAAACGTTCCTGCAAAAGCTGCCCTTGAGCCCCCACAAGTATTCTGATCAGCAATTTCTCTTTGTGCCTGGAGCCCTTTATGTCCTCTGCACACACTCTTCCCCACAACTGCAAACACTGTCACTACTACATGGCAGAGAGACACCATAAATCATTTGGAAAAAGAAACATGCAATTGAGAATGCTGATACTTGGTTTGAGAATTGCAGGGCAGGGAGAACACTCCATATGTAAGTGTGGAACTTGAGCTATATTCCTGTTTTCCTGACCATTTTTCCTGGCAGTTTCTCACGAGGGGTGAACTGTCTGCAGAGGTTCATAGCTTGGCTGCTCAGTTTGAAACCCAAGTTTCATTCTGCACAGAAACCACATGAGCAAGATCCTTTCAACTCCTACTCATTGTTGGTCTGTCCTCCTGCTTCCAGCCCAGACAGGACAGCTGAGGCACCCCCCGGAAAGGAATAGCTGTTTGGAAACATCCTTCCTGTGAGTCATCACGAGGAGGGCAAGCAGACTGGAGAGGTGCAAGGGAACAGGGTCACGCTGCAGTGCAGTCACAAGTCCACAACCCCAAGCAGCTTCTTTCCCCCTCTGCCTGCCCCTTCAGCACGTGGCTGAGGGAAGAGTGCAGACAAGTGAAGGATCTGCTCTCTGGCATATAAATGGCAATCCTGCCCTTGCTGCCTGCCAAACATCTCTCCCTACCACTGCCTGGAGGTGAACAGCTCAGCAGAAACAAGGTCACAGCTGTGTGCACTCCCTGCATGTGGCACCTACCCCAGAGCACAAACACTGCTTGGGAGAAGTGACACTGGCAGGTGCAGCAGCGTCTCTGATCGTTGCCCTAATGCCAGAATGTGTTCTCAGATCTTGTAGCAAGATCTTGCTGACAGCATTTGCCACAAAACCAAAGCAGGAAACTAATTAAATGCTGCTATTTGCTGCACCTTCCATTAGGCTGAAAACTAGGTGGGTTAGGGCCATTTTGTTACTGCCTTCAATACTGAGCACAGCAAGGCGTTGGTCTCCCAGAGGAACCTCTGCCTACCCCAGCAATAAATAACTCTGGAAATAATGACTTGCTACAAATGGAAAAGTAGGCTATGATGCCAAGAGTAAATAAGCAAAATCTCTCAGCCCTTCCACATCTCCAAATGTGTTCAATCTGCCATCTACTGGCAGCTGCTCCCCTTATCCTGCCACAGAGCCAAAGCGGAAAAGCTGCAACGCCCTGCATTTATCATGTCAATGAACAACGTGCAACCTAATTTCCAGATTTTTATTATGTGATAAAAGAATAGGGATTTGCTCATAAGCATCATGCATATGAACTAAAACCCTGCTTGGCTAACAGTATGGCCCAGTATGTTGGTTCCTGAGACAAAAGCGAGGTAGCAGAGTAGGTCAGTGGAATTTAAGAATACACACACACACCCTGCTCCAGATGTTGTAGAAAAACACTGCTGAAAACATCTCAGCACTAACCAGCACAGAAGGAAAGGACCAATGGCTGGTCTCACCTCTGTATCATCACTGTAGATGTAGTAGAGGACCCGGATGAAGATGTCTTCTGAGATGTTGTGGAGCGTCACCACAGGGATGCTGGGCTGTGTCTGCAGCTCCTCACTCTCACTGAAATGGTCTTCAAGGAGGGCTTTGAAATAATCACTGCGACCACAGAAAAATGCCTGGAGAGGGGAAAAAACCCAAAACTCACTGCACCAAACCAAAGGGCACTCCCAACTGGTTACTGGAGCAGCTGGAAGATATTTCAGAAGTTCAGACCCTGTAACTCTGATTTTCCCTTTATTTTGAAGCTACATCTCCAACATTTTTCCATACCTTATTCTATACATGCCTACTCTCAGAACCAAAACCACAATTCGCAAACTTAAGAGATTTGAAAATAGCATGACATTAGGGCAAGATCTTGAGTTGGAGGTTGGATCTCAAAATCTATTCTTACTGCTGTTCACCTGCAGATCAAAATTCCAGTCTCCAGACACTGAACTCACAAGCTGCAGATTTTTCAGCTGTGAACGCTGTAGCCAAATCTATACAATTTATCTACTCATCTCTGCAAGAAACGCAGGGTTTGCTGCTTGGTTAAATGCTTTAAATGTAGTTTTCCAGCTGCAATAATGCTTTTGGTTTTGCAACTGATGAGGCAATGCTGCTCCTGCAGAGTGTATCCAGCATAAAAGGAGGGGGGGCACAGGTAGACCAGAGTCTCGGCAAAAGGGGAGGAGAAGGAAGTAGAGCAGAAGCACATACCTTATGGCACAAGAAGTTGTAATCTTCCACCCGGAAACACACATCAGGACAGCTGTTAAAGTTGTCGGTGCTGTCAAACGGCAACTCCCCAAAACCAACCTAAGAAGAAAAACCAGAAATCCCTGCCTAAAACATTCATGCTTTAAACACGCTCCTGGTCCCAAGTTTGGACTCAAGGAGGAAACCACCATCCACCTATTCCTTCAGCACAGTGCAGAGCACCAGAGATGCTCTGAACATATATTTCAATGTGAGGAACTGGAGAACTTGCACTCCTGATAGAGGTATTCCTGGTACAAGTTACAGCTGCCTCCGTTATCCATGGAAACGTCATGATCCTCTGGAAAGTGTTTCTGCGCCATTTAACAAGGCAGATAACCAAGTGGAGGCATGTAATGGTTTAGGACTAGCCTTTTTACTGTGTATATGTAGTAAAATATAGATTACATCGATGTATACACCAGTTTGAAATGGTTTGGCTACAATTACTGCCTCTCTTGAATAATCCAACACTGCTAAAGCATATTTCAGATTTCTGCTTTGATTTGCAGCCAAAAACAGTGTTGTTGCAGTATTAATACTCTAGTGAATTATTTTAACACCAACACACCTCCACCCAGTCCCACATGCCAACCATGACAGCAGACAAACACAAAAAAGAATCTGTTGGCCTTATGTTACTTTAAAGTGACACTTCCAAATATTTTCACTTTTACCTTATCCTATATATAGGGTAATTAAATTGTAACAAAAAAAAAAGTTTATATTCACAGTCATGTAACCAAGACAATCTCTGGAAACAAAAGTTTCCCCTGGTTCTTCCTTTCCAAGCACACGCCCCTGAGCTATCTGGGCCGAGGAGTTTATTCCTGCTCTGTCTCATCCAGGAAAACTACACCCAAGTTTGCACCTGGGAAAACCCCAGGCTGACCATAATGATCAGTCTCACAATCACAGACTACCTAAGCACCATTTCCAACATGCCTGCCTCCATCCTGACTGAAAGCAACTGACCTTCAGTTTTACTGAAGAGCCAGGTGACTCCTCCCTCCCGAGCAGCCTGCAACAAAGACACAGCCTGCAACAACAGACTGGGTTGTGCTCTCGGCCAAGCTCAGCTCAAGTGCAGTGAGGTTTCTCACAAAATAGGTTCTCAGATGTGGCAAGGCACCAAGCTGGCAAAAACTCACACCACCAGTGAACATGGCAATCTGGACCCATTTACCAAACCCTTTGTCCACAACAACACTTGGCAGCTTCTGATTCCTAATCAAAGGAAAAGCCCAGGGACATTCAAATCGTGCACATGGCTGTCACAGTAATGCTGGCTCTCCGTAGCACCTCTCTCCTTCAAGTCCTGCTCCACTGGGAAACTCCTGTTCCAGAAGAGATGCAGCAATTCAAGGAATGCTGTCCACATGACCTATCACCTGCTTTTCATACAGGTCTAACACAAAGGGCACCTCCAGCACTGAAGATGAGATCAGATTGTCCCATCTGTAGATTCTCCATGCTGCTATTTTATTGTTATCTGTGTCTCATGTTTCAAGGCTTTGGTCCTTGGTTCCAACCATGGTCTGTGGACCTGCAGCCTCACTCTGTGCAGTGCATTAAAAACACCAGCATTATGATCCAACTGCCTGCTCTGTTTGCCTTGCTGCTATCCCCACCCTGTGTGACAGCTTCCACGTCCTCTCCTAGAAATTCTGACATGACATCGAAGGCTACAAATTCAGAGGCACATCACAGGTAAAGCAAACCCATAAACAGGCTTTGATAAGATGCTGCTCTGTGGCACAGGAATTGAGACAAACTCCTCATCTCCTACGTGCATCCTTTCTTTGCTCTCCTTTCACTGTTCAAAAGTAAATATCTAAAAGGAATCTATCCCTCTGGAATGGACATTGGAGTTTTATTTGTCTCAGAGTTTGTCTCCCTGATTACAAACTCCTCTGGGTTAAATTTTCTGCCTCTAGCCTAGCCTGGTCCCCACTCTGGTGCTCAGGTTTACAGAGTCATGTCCAATTCTACTATAAAAGTAGGTTCGTGTCTTTGTCTCTCGCATTCTGCATGAAGTGGCTTTGCAGAATTTTCCCTTCTACTCCCCTTTCAAGCCTCTACTACTTCTACTCTCCTCCCTTGTCGTGCTTGAGGAATTCAATCTCCCTTTCAGGATCTCCCTGCAGAAAATTGGCTTATTCCTCCCACTACCTCTATTCATACAACCTTCTTCACATGCCTCTGTGTCCAGGCAAAGCACAGCTGCCAAAGTCAAGTATGCTGCCCAGGAAGCACAACACAGTCTAACCTATGAAGTGCAAACACATTCCACATAACTCAATCACCATACAGAAAAATTCTCAACACTCTACAGCGTAAGACAGCTGGAATATTCACAGCATCTTGCAGTCATCACATGTGGAGGATCAAGTCTTCACCGCTACAGATTTCCTATTAGAGCTTAAATAGAAATGTTGCTGAAGGCAAAAACATACAAAACAAATCAGTGGCAGCAATTTGTACCTTGGCCAGATTATCTCAGCAAGAAAATTGTAAATAAATTACAACACAAAATACAGGGGTTAGTGATCCAAGAGAAGATTAGCAGCTCATAACCAGATGCAAGTGGATCGGATACAAAAAAAACTAAACTGGAAGCATGTTGTAAATAGGTCAGTTAATCTGCCTCTGCCAAATGGGCAAAGCAAAGCACAGGAGTAAATGCCATGGGCAACCCCAGTACACAGGTGCAGAGTCAGACATAATGGAACCCATCTACTTGTTTCAATCTGTTCTTCCTACACATTGCAAGACTTAGTTTTACCCCAAAAGTGAAAAATGGTCACTTTTTGGCAGCCACACCAACTGACAATATAAATAAAGAACAGTATTTATTTCGTGGCAAGCTCTGATCCTTTTAGGTCTGATTTCATCTTGGTTTGGAACGTAAGATCTCAGTTAAAAGGTAATTGAAAAACAATCACAAGAAAACCATGTGCCTACAGTCTAATATACTGGAAGCCCTAGAGTTTCTAACTCAGAGATCACCTGGCAGACATGAGATGAAGAGTCAGGCAGGCAGACAGTGGGAAGCCACATGGTTTTTGACAGCTGCCTGGCTTTTGATGATATTTGACTTAAATCTGTCACTACTAAATTTTATTGCAACAAACTGAGGAAGCAGCTGTTGTGGTCAGAAAAATCCTGGCCATTCCTACTTTAAAACAAAACAAAGACCACAAGCACACTTGCAAAAACAAAACAGAGACAACAAACACACTTGCAGAAGCAAAGACTGAAAAACACAAAAAAGGCTTCCAAGCATAAACAGGAGAGAGAAACAAGTCACCAGAATTATAAACGTGCTTAAGATTTCAAAGAATAGATAGTTCTCACCCTAGAAAATAATAATGAACTGTAATTGGATATCAAATTTTCATTATTGTTTTACACTACTGAACTATGAAACTGGGATGCACAGTTTCCTGCATCATTCAAGTATCAAAGACATTACATGCAAATTATTTGTTTATATTGAAACAGAAACCTGTACAAATCCCTATTTCATATAATATGGCATTACATGACATATAGCAGCTACAAATGTTTCTTGCCAAATTCTGGAAATTCTGGCTTTTATCCAGAAGCCAAATACCTATTTTGTTCTGCATAGGCTGGAAAAAAATAATGGATGTTTCTCTTGAGAACATGAATGTTTGTACGTGACTATTTAGTTATCCCTGACATTTTAAGTTACATAGTTTGTATACTATTCCTTGTATAGCAACAAACCCTGGAAGAATGAGGATGTGCAATGCCTCTGTCCCAGAAAAAACATGCCTAATTCACAGAATTTAACAATTTGGAAACATTAGGATGAGATATAAATGGCATTAGGATGAAGAGCTACAAAAAAAGTACCATAAAAAAAGAGAGAAAAATTAGAATTTTATAGAATTTATCAGGGTTAAACAAAGCATCTACCTTTGTGCATAGCACACAGATTCTCTAGTGAGCAGATGTGTGCCCATGCCCTCTTTACTTCTACAGCCATAACAACTCTAATGCTTGCTTTCATTCTGATCCATGAACACAGCAAGCAAACCACAGCTCACAATTCACACTGCTGTCAGATGATTACATTATTGCAAGTTTCCTATTTTCCTTCCAGCTCCTATTCTACATGAAAGAATTAAAAAGGAAAATGTTTCTAACCCTCTAGAACAGCCATTAAGATCTGGAAAGAAGCAATCAAACAGGATGCATTCTTTTTATTTGTGAAGTGACTTAAAAATTTATGTAAATCTCACTGTTTGGGGTCCTTTATGCTTTTTTTTAATTCCTGGGGAGGTAGTCTGAGGCTTACTTATAGTATCACCTCCCTTTAAAACCTGCAAGCATACAGAAAAGCATATTGGAAGCCACAAACAAATGCACGGTTATTTGGAGTAGGCAGGCTATGTAGGAAAGATTTCTGTACTGGTAATTGTAAACCTGATGGAGAAAAACTCCCTCTATAAAGAAATATGTCTGAAAAAAGCCAGTACAAAACATATTGGCCTATTAAGGTAAGAAACCTTATCCACGTACTGACACACACATGTGCTGTCTTGCACCAGGCAGGTCTATTTAGCAGGGGACAGAAAGAAGAAAGGCAATAAGCTGTGCTATATCATTCAGTCAAACAAACTCTGGCACAGCAGCCACCTAAAATGAGTCCATATTATCAAATATAGTGGTTGGTATGAGAATGAGGGGAAAAAAGGGCATATATAAGAGCAAAATGAATCTGATGATGTTACAGAAAACACCAGACGCAGGGAGAATAAAGACCATTAATACTTATCCTCATTCTTCCACAGTTGGGAGAGAAGATCCATATATATGATCCTAATTAATAAAACTGATGGTATTTTAACACAGTCATCATCAACCTGTGGGGCTATTTCTAAGGGTCAAGATATAGTTTGGAAAAGCAGATCTATTGCCAGTCAAGTTAAATTCTCTTCAGAGGGACTCACATTTCTGCTGGAAATACTTTGAGAGTTTGAAAGCACCTCTCCACTGCATGGTGTCAGTCCCCAGCAAGCCACCTTCCACCTGCATGTTCCTTTGGGTACCAATGCCTGCTGCTAAAACACTTCTAATTCTCGAGAAAGATGGCACAGAGAAGAGCTGAGGGTCAACTCTTGTCCCATTGCAGTCACTGGGGAAATCCCACCAACCACATGAAAAGGGTTTTATTTACAAGATCCCTGCCGGGGGGGAAATCCAAGGGGAAGGACCAGCACTGACAGCCCCATTAAACAATTTTACAGCATTTCCCAGCAAAAAAAGCCTTTCAGCACTTGGAGCACAAGAAAACAGGCAAGCACTAAACTCTAAATGGCAAAACACAACCGACCACGTGCGCCCAGATATCCCAGCCCCACGGAGAGCAGAAGGAGTAGAAGTGCTCCCTACCCGCAGTTCGGCTGGCAGGGCGCAGTCTGCCAGGAGAGCCAGATCTTCCTGCAGCCGGCAGTTACCTGTGGGCTCAATCGTCAGCACTTTCACACAGGTCCCTGGCTTGGAAGAGACTGGAAGAAGCAAAAAAAAAAAGAGAGTAGAGATGCCTAAATTCCTCTATAAACATTCTCTCCCATTTAGATAAGAGACACTCCAGGAAAATCAGTATTGCCATGCGGCTTTTACTGCAAAACACACACGATTCTTCTACGTAAACACACACTCAGCACCCCTCAGTGCAGCTGGTGAGCAGGGCTAGAAGGGAATGCATGTATTGTTGTCTCTCCTCAAATCTCCACTTAATTCCTTATGCTGGAATATCAACTGTGGGAAACACAAAGTTGTCACAGGCATATTTCAAGCCCAACTTGCTCTTTGTAATCCATGTCATCAAGTACAGTTGAGGACCATGGATCATGATACCCTCATCCCTGTAGGAGCCACTCATACACTGCCTTCCCCAGCCGACCACCCCTACTGTTGACAGTGTCACCTAAGGTGAAGCCCATGCCAGGGAGTTCTTAGTCAAAATTATTCTGCTTCCATGCCTCTCTGCTCTGTCACGTGCTCTGATGGGTCCCATTTCAGCTGTCCCATCTTAACTTCACTGCAGGGAACAAAGGGATTTCTTCCTGTTTAGCCAATAAGTTCTGCATGCACAAGTCTGTCCTCTACTCTCTATCTGTGGATCCCCAAAGCAGAAAGACTCCCAGAGCACCCGGACTGCTGCATGTGCCTGTGTTCTCTGCAAACGTTAAATAAGCATCACTACCACCAAGGAGCTCAAATAAATCATTCAGAGACAGCAACTTCATTTGCCTTTTTCAGACTTAGTGTGTCTTACTGTCTTGCCCTATCAGCCTACTCAATAAAACAGCCCAATAAAGGGAAAGTAAAACACATGATCATACTTAAGCGGCCCTGCTATGACCAAAGTTCCCGTGGAGCTCACAGAAGCCAACCTTAACTTCAAACAAGCAGCAGCTCAAAGTACACCCTGCTGTTGTGTTGCAATACCACCACCAGCACAGCCTTTCCTCTTTCTGGCCACCCCTGTCCCACAGCTCCCCACCTCAGGTTTGTATCCAGGTCAGCATGGTTTGGGGTGAGGACTAGAACACGTACATAGAGAAGCTTGTGAAAAAACCCAGAGTACCACCGGAAAATGCAAAGTTGTGGTGAGGAAGCCTTGAGATGCTGTTGGGAGCCAGAGAGATGCAGAGTTAACTATGAGGCATTCAGAAAAATTTCTGACAGGTATGATTCATGGCATTAAAACCCCTCACAGGTGAATCACGCCACCTTGAGACCTCATTTCTCCTGACATTTTGCGCAGCATTACATGAGCTCCATCGGATGACTCCATTGGGTCGTGAGTGAAACAAGACCACAATGTGCCACAAAAGAAGTTCTCCACCCCCTCCTCCACATCACTGCTTCACCCTTCAGATATGCCACCACTGTACTTCAAAATAGGCTGCATATCCCAGAGAGATTACTGGAAAGAGAAGGATAATCTACCAGGACAAAATAGTCAGGTACCAGGATTGCTACACACAAAGCTCACGAGCAAGGAGAAAGGCTGCCCTGTTAGCACAAAACACTACCCTCAGATAGATGACTTCCAAGGTAAATAAGCCAAGAGGAGACCTGGCACCAACACAAACCAGACTGAGTGCATTTTCTCAAAGAGCCCTGTCCACTTACAGACCAGCGTGAGAGAAGCAAATTTCTCACTGTGAAATTAGAAATTCTTTTTGGCAGAGAGAATCATTTGTATTTCTGTAGTGCTTACTGTAACAGTCACCAGATCAGTCAGGCTCTCTAAGTGCTAATGGACCCAGCAAGTTTTAAGCAGTAGTCAAGGCAAAGAGTTCTCTTGGGATCCACAGAGCATCTGTGCCCTTTCACAGCGACACACAAAAGAACAGTGATCTGTCTGAGAAGCAAATCTATTCAGACACTGCATCTCTCAAATACAAGGGAACAACATTTGGTATCACACGCAAATCTTTCCTAACAGAGACAACAAAAATCAAAGTGGTGAAATAGGAATAAGCTGTTGGCTGCAAGCAAGCAGTAGGGGTCATGACCTTGTTGCAGGAAAGAGGAATGAAGGGGGTTCTAAAAAAAGCAGTATAAACAATGCGAGGAGCTTGAGGGAACAACCCAACTATGGCTGAAGTTGAGAATGGAGGATTTTGTCTTTCTTCCCAGTCTAGCCTGGCTGCACAGCACTGAACATCACCTACCACTTCATGAGCTGCCTTGGTTTTATTGCTCAATACTTCTCTGTAGTCTTCTGTTTAAATTGAGCCAATGCAGCCACAAAAGCCACACCAAACTCCCATCTCAAACCCTTCAAAATGATGCCACACTCAGATACATCCTCCTCCCAATGCCACAATTAGCTATAACCACAGATTCCATACAGTCAGTGTCTCTGCTACAAAGGCAAGCATGACAAACCTTGTTCTCACCCTCTTTGCCCTAAAACTTGCCGAAATAACTGCAAAACATTTAATTTCTAATACGTATGCTTCTAAAGGAAGGATTATGGCTTAATCTGGACAAATTGTTTGAGCTCTTCCAAACACTGCAATAGTTTTTTTCTCATTACAGTCACAATACACATGCAGAGGAAAATAGACAGGCATTCACACCCAAGTATATCTCAGGTGAAAGAGAAGGCACTGGGTCATCCTCTTCCTAAACTGTCTGTGCATACCAAGATACTAAGTGCTTTTGAAATACTGATTAACTCTAGATAATGAGATTGCAGAGACTGCAATTATCCAGTGGAGCTTCAGAGGCTTGAGTGTTGTTTTCACGTTTCAACTTCATAATACAGATGCAAGACATGGCCTTGCTCTGCAGACCTGAATCAGATGTCTATTCCACACGAAGCACTTTGAGCAGGCAGAGGTTTCTAATGTGCTCCAAGTAGTGCTTTGTCAAGCGCCAAACACGATGTGATCTAACATCTTTTCAATTTTCAACTTCTGTAAGTCTTACATCCATTAATTTCTGCAGAATCGAGTTTTTCTGGCTTCCATATGAGATCTGATATAAGAAACAAACTTTTAACAGACCTATCAGCAGTTCTGTCTATTCCTTTGAATTCAATCTACCATAATAAAAATCAAGCTTAGTATTTCCATCAGTGCTTTACACCACCCATTGAGTATGTCTTCTGTCAGGCCTAAGAAATGAAGAGCAATTGTTCCTATCCCAAAGAACACAGAAATTAAATCATTTGTCTGATGCCATCCAGGAAATTTGCATTACATTTCCAAGTGGAGCTTGTATCAGAAACTTCCAACTAACCTGAAACTTTACTTCATCATTTTCCTTTTTAAACCCCACCAAGAAGTCAGCTTTCCTGAAGTTCACAAATTTAAGCACCTTATTTTCCTCCCACAATACAATATGAGATTTTAACTAGATGAATTAAGGTGGAATGGTTGCCTTCAGTGTCTCAGCTAGATCCTGGGAAAAAAGATAAAAAGGAAAAAACAGATCTCCAGCATCTCACTGAATTACTCTGACATCAAAAGGTGCCACAAGATAATTTTGTTACCTGATTGTCTGAGTAGGTTTTTTTTATATTCATTCACCACTCCCCTTTTCTACCACTTATTTAATACAAACCAGTATCTTACACTTTTTGTAGCGAGAAACCAAGAAATCCATTTCTCATCTCTTCAGATCCATGTTTACATTTGTGTTTACATGGCAGAAGTAAGACTTACGATACAGCTTCTGTAAGGACTTGCACCCTGGTCTACATGGGAATAGCTGCACCTCAGTGATCTTGTACCCCCCCACCACCAAACAACTGCATGTGCCCAAGGGGAGACATACACATGGTAATATCTTCCATGTGATTTGTACATTCTCTCTATCAGTTGAGCCCTGCGACTTCAGGAGGCTGAATAATCATAACTGGTATTCAAAAGGGAAAGATGGAATAGTTAGACCCTTACCTCTTAGATCAGGGAAGAAGATGCTATTGACTTTAAAGCCACAGACTGGAGTCTCTTCTCAAACCAAAATTAACTTGACTGAAGTAAAGGATTTAACTCAGAGCATGGAATGATAATCAGATGTTTTCAGCCTAAAGGTTTTGTTACCTGATTATTTTTTTTTTACTTTATGACTAACACCACTTTGCCCTACTTGTGCTGTTTTGATTCCTCTTCACGTGTCCCTTAGCTTGAGCTAAAGAGATGATGACAAATTCCAAGTGTTGGGTTTCATGCAATAAGCTTATGTCATGATTAGATCACAAGCTATTTGGATAACAAAAAGTCCTTAAATAGAGGATTGTATCACTTGAGGTTTGGCACATCCATGTGTTATTAATACACACACAATTTCAGAAATACTTCTCTGCTTTTAAAAGAAGTGTTATATCTCCCTCTGCATCCGTTTTGGGCCACTTATCAAACATTTTACTTTGGTTAAGGGTCAGATAAACTCAGAAAATTACTTTTAACTGTACATATTTTATCTCCCTAGGGATTTAAACAAGCTCTCTGCTAAAAGGCACTTCCCAATATACCCCATCATGCTCCACTGAATGTCTGGCAACCACAGTAAAGTCCTGCTACCACTATAATGAAAACACTCAATACAAATGATAAACATGCATGTGTCAGAAACCACTGTAGCTGCTCTACAGAGAGGCCATGACTGAAAACTATCATGCAAACATGGGAATTCCACAACAGAATCATTTTCTGGAAGCCTCAGGGACACCATGAAACATCCACCATCACACCTGCCTGTTTCTCCCTGAAAGGGCACACAGGCACAGCAGAGACAACAGCAAGTAAAATGCTTACCAAATTCATAGACTTTTTTACATTTGGTCTCCAAATCATCGATGAGGTCCTGCAGCCGGCACTGCTTGGCTAACCTCTTGCAATCATTGACATATTCTACATCGATATCAAGACGACCTGTCAAGAAGGAATGCAGTCTTTTAACCCACGGAACTAGGTGTAAAAATGGCAAAAAATTATGGTCTGAAGACTTGATGGCACAGAAATTCAGTAGTTACACTGACGTACTTTTCAGCATGCAGCTGAGACTCACTCCCAGATGCTAAGACTTGGTACCCCACTACCCACTTATCAATCACAGTTTGGCATTTAATTCACACTCCCACTTTCCAGGGTCTATCCTAATAGCTTCATTCGAGAGTCCAAAGACCAAATGGGCTATACAAAACATGTCTAATTCCCTCAGAAAAGGAAAAAAATAGCAGCACAAGAGCAGCAGGCATGACTGCCACCATTGGCTGCCTGGCTTTGGGTAAGAGAAGACTTTAGGCTCACAAGTTGTCATCCCAGAATCTTTTACAATCACCGAAAACATGACAAGGAACATTTCTGAACACACTGGACCGGGGAAGGAGAACCTTGCAGGAAGCGTTACTTTCTGGCACCCCCTCCTGGCCTGAGATAGTTCAGCACTTAGCATACCTACAATACAACATTGGGCATTTTCAGAGAAGGTTTGGGATCAACTTCTGTTCAAAAAAAAAACTAGAGTGTAGTCAAAGTATTCAGCACATACTGCTCAGGTCTGCCAGACTGAAAATGTTTTATGTGGGAACCTGGCTTTGCCTTCCTTAAGTTAAAAATACATTCTCCAAATCCATCCAACCAATCAACCTAAGCTGATTTTGTTTTTAATTGACTGTATAGTTACTGGCAGGAAAACAACTGGCAAAAGGTACAAACAATTTGGAAGAGCAGGCGATTGCTCACATTCTCCCCTTCTGCCAGCAGGGAGGATGTGTTGGTGACTGGTGCAGCCTAACACAGCTAAGTGTAAACTAGTGCTAAGTGCAGCCTGGGCCACTTGAACAGTGCTATGGCAGGGGCACAGACAGCTGCCCTCCTGCCATGAACACATACACTAGAGGGTAAGTCATTTACCTGTGTATAGATACTGCAGAAGAGCACCAAAGGCTGCTGGATTAATCTAAAAAAAAAAAAACAAAAACCATGAGAAAGTTACTGTTAGAATTCCCATAAACTTAATAACAAGCTCGAAACGTGATCCTGAATAGTCAAAAAAAACCCACTTAAATAACAGCTCACACACTGCACCCAATTTCCTTGCTCCTCATGCTGCCACTCCACCTGGCTTACACAGCTCTTTACTGTATCAACTGATACTAATCCCCCAAGTGCCTCGGGGGACGGGACTCGACTAATGCAGGTGCTCCAAAGACATGGTTGTAATACAGACTCTGTAAAATCCAGCTTTACACTGGTCATAAACATTTCCACCCTTTCTTAATATGAGAGGAAAGACTTGTTCTTGCACAAAGAGGAAGGAGAGCAATGTCCAGAGAAACTGGAATTACGTTTGTTAGAAGAGGTTTTGCACAGCCAGAGTCAAGAGAAATGTGCTGGAGTATTGGTGATTAATGGATGGAATGTACTTATGGTCTATTTAGTTATTACTGCAAAGACAACAAAAGGGACTCAATTAGTACCAATTATGGAGGTGATGTCTTCACCACAGACCACCTGTCCACCAGGAATTAGAAAGACCTAACTCATCCCACAGAGGGGTCGTGATGCAGCTGGCAGATGGTAACAGCTACCTGGTATTGCAATTAAGAAATGTGACAGAGGGAACAAAGGGGAAGTATGCAAGTCTGCAGCCTTTTGTTATCTACATAAGATGCTATTTTACTGCATAAAGCCCTTCTCTTCAACTTGGGTCATTCTGAGCTCCAGAAGCTACTCACTGTGGAAGTTAACCCTCAAACTGTCTTTCCTACTCACTTTTCTCATGTAGTTGGAACAGCAAAAGAAAGGAAAGAACTGGAAAAACAATCCTGCTCACCAGTGGATGCTTCAACACTATCATATTTTTCCCCTTCCATTTGGTCTCAAACATCTCTGCAAAGTAGGCACTGCGAGCGCTGAGGATGCAGCGATGGGCACAGAAGGATTTGCCATGAACAATGAAAACAATGTCGCTTTGGTAACCCTGCTCCAGCAACCTGTGAGGGACACAGAGAAAATGAGACAGGAGAGAATGGAGCAAAGCTGGTGGGGGACATGGTACAATTAGGTCTAAATACCTCTGGGCATTGCAGTCTCTCCCTGACCAGTGAGAAGGTCAGCACTGGGGCTGGTACTTTGTACACTAGACTGGGATCTCTCCCTTCCTTTGATAACTCGAAGAAGTTTGTTAGTGCAAGAAGGCTGGAGAAAGAAACCTTCCTGCCTTAGGGGACCACCTGAATGCAGGGAACAGATTTTAAAGTGGAACTAGTTGCCCCCAAACATATCTCTAAAAGTTAATTCTGCTTTTAAATTGCCAGATGACAAAAAAGCTCTGCAGAAGGACACACTTTCAAAAATAATTACCCCACTACAAAGTAAGGTGCAACTTTCCTGCTCTCTGGGCACTATCAGTGTGCATACTCTAACCATGCAACAAATAGCAGAGGACTTGATGTCAGCCACCCCCAGAAGAAGGAAGGATGTAACAGGTATAAAAAGCAGGCAATTACCACATCAGAGGTGAAGCATTCTTTATGACTGCATGCCCATACCCTCCTCCTTTAAAAGGAAAAAACAAGACTGCTTCTTCTAGAGTTTACAGTAACCATCACCAGTGTTTCCTAATGCCAATCACCCCTTGCATATATATCCTCACAAACATCCCCAAAAGGTCAAAACAGGTGGACATCAGGCATAATACTTCTAGAGAGCAGTGCTGGTGCACAGAAAGGTGTGGAGGTCACACAACGAGATGATGTCAGAGCAGAGTCTTGATTGCTGATCTCAGTCTCCTGCCACTAGAGCATCCTTCCTACTAGCGTCTTGCCCAAAACCAAAAAGAAGCCTTAGGGGGTTATTTTTTGTCCCCCCTACTGTTGCCCTTTGCCTCAATTTTAACACAAGGTCTGCTTGGAATGAGAAGCAGAAATCAGCACATTGTAGCTCAACTCTGCATCATCTGAGCCACAGAGTCACCAGTGCAGCAATAAATCATCCTGCAATATTTTACTTCCCTGAAAGCCAGAATTGGATTCTACTCAGATAAATGAGTTTCCTTCCTTCCCTCTTTCCCCACAGCTTCAGAAACTGGGACTCTGTAGTAATGGAAAGATTGTCAGAGCTTTCTAGGATTTACTAACTCTCCAGTTTTGAAGATACAAATGTTGAAACCTTGTGGGTTTTTTTACATCAGTCCAATGGGAAATAAAAAGGAAAAAAAAAAAAAGTCTGTGCAGTAACATCAGAAGTACCAGGGTAGAGAAAGAGCAAGAAGAAAAGACTGACACTATTCCTCTACTCCTGAGCAAGTTAGGCTGCTACTCATGGTCTAGGCTAAGACTACAGTGTATGACAGGCAACTTTCAGAAGTATCTTAAAATTAACAGATTTTAATGAACAAAAAGAAAGAACCGAACGCTGTCACTATGAGTGAGTTTCAGACTTCTTAAAGTACTCTATATTTCACAAATGAGAAACCTAATATCAGTGTTGAAAACCTCCGCTTGCAGGTTATAGCACCTTCAGGCCTGAAATTTAATTTCATTTGACATATTATCCTAAATTGCTGATGTGGTTTTAGTGATCTGATTTTGGTTTGACAGTCAAAGATGACAGCTTAGTGCTTCTGAATTACAAAGACCAGGTTTTTTTGGCTCTGGAGTCTGTGCCTCAGTCACTGGAGGCTATATTTTATATGCACACATACCTGGAAGTCATCCCTTTATGGCACAAAGGAACATCCCTTAGGAAGCTCTACATGCTCAGGAATGAGACAGAGTTGCCTTTCAGAGCTGCCCTTAGCAGAGAGCTCAAATATCCAGGTTAGCAGCT
Organism: Pipra filicauda; assembly: GCF_003945595.2. Lineage (NCBI taxonomy): Eukaryota > Metazoa > Chordata > Aves > Passeriformes > Pipridae > Pipra > Pipra filicauda. Next base: position 1,726,432 of record NW_024104162.1, read on the forward strand.
ACGGAAGGATGATGGAATGCTCTGCACATGCCTCATCTGCTTACCTCTGCAGGAAGACATCATAGTAGTCTCTCCTCATGCACTTTGCTGTGATCTGTTTGTACTCCTTCAGCAGACGTCGGATGGTGTCACTCAGGGCTCCATACAAACAACGCTCCCCATCAAAAGTGTTGGCCTCACATTTCGCTCCTGCAAAACCACCACAGGTATGTGCCAGCAGGCACAGTTAAATCCTCCTCAAGTGTCCCCAGGTGGCCACTAAACGAGTATGACTTCTGTCTGGTGACATGTTTCACTGTGATCCCCTGTGCTGCCGAGCATATTTACAAAAACTAAGCTTCCCTCACATGTGTACAACCTAAAGCTCTTGTCCCACAGCCAAATCCCTTTCTGAAGATGTCATGACTCATTTGTCATAAAATGACCTGGGTACTAAGCCTCTCAGCATGGCTCCAGCAGTGTTCTGGGAAGACAAATCTTACTTTACAAAGAGTATGATCACTTACTGGACTGTTAACAGCTCCTCCTAAAAAGCATTTCTGCTTTGCATAAAGCAGAAGATGCCTCTATAGGTTAGACTCTGCTAGAACGTTGGAGGGCAAATGCATTTTGCTACTTTAGAATTACACAAGTGGTTGATTAAGATGCTTTGAATGCAGTAAAAAAGACAAATCTTTTGAGATCTGACTCTGCACTCTGATTCCTCTGCCAGAACACCACCACTACCCAAGGGAATTCGGGTGCTGGGAACCAAATGGGCAGGCACTTGGCCTGGATTATTTGTCTTGCTGTGTTCGAGATTAGCAAAATCCCTTGCATTTCACCTTTAAATCCTGCTTACAAAGCCAGGCTATCAGAACAGTACAAGAAAATTTTACACAGACAATTCTTCATATGAAGCACAATCCTTACATCAGCATACTCCCAACAGCAATGCACCCTAAAAAAACACCAGCTGTGATTGCAGAAAGTCGTGCTGCCTTGAGCCACCATAAGAAAGCTTCCCTTTCTGTGCATTTTCAGGATTTCAAGCAAATTGAGAAATTTCAATCAATTTCAAGAAGCAAATTCAAGCAGCAAATGTTGGTAAAAGGGACCGTGAAAGTGTGTCCAGGACTCCCATGGTAGCCTGAGATCGCTGATCAGATGGTTTGTGGTAACAGAAGAAGTTTCCACAAGGGACAGCTAGAAGGATATTCAATCCCAATGGATTGATATGGATAAAGATACTGCACCCATAATCAGGACACTTTTGCTCACCATTGGCCAGAAGATAGCGTACAAGCTCCTCGTGTCCACACAGGCAGGCGTAATACCTGAGAAAGAGAAAGAAAATCAGATACAGCAGGAAGCAAAATTCAGTGTCTAGGCAAACCAAGGTACACACACCACAGCACTGAGAGCATCCTTGAGAAGCTTAGAAGATGACTCCTCTTAGGAGTAAGGAGTTGCTACTGAACAGCACAGGAGTCTGACCCCAGCAACAGACTAAGCAGGATCTGTTCTCAGCACTCCTAGGCACTGCAAGGAGATCTCAAGGTCCCAATCTAGGTCCTGCATCTTCTGCTGCACCACCAGCTGCCAAATCCATCCTCGTTTTAATGGAGATCATGTCATGGGCACTCAGCAATTCTACTGAATTCTTAAAAACACTCCTTGCTCATTCTGCTGTCTGACTGCTGCACACTGTGATGAGCAGGGAACAGCACTCACTGGATGTACAGCAAATCCACTCCTCTAAGTCCTACTTAGGATGAGTTTTGTCTTCTCTTTTGTGGTCTGAGCCTTTCGTCATTCTCTTCCACAAGCACCTCAAGCAGTCCTACAAACTAGGAGTATTCTGTAATGTGCATTGCAGCAGGCAAATGTTAGTCTACATTTACTTTGGGAAGTTATTCTGTACTCCAAATATACTGCAGATATCTAAATGCACTTAAGAGTTGTGGGGAGGTAAAAAGCTCACACCCTGCTCCTCAGCAGCTGCACAGGGATTACTCACTACCTAATGCATGTTCAGAGCCTTGCCAGACACACTGTGACCCCTCAGTCACTTTGCATTTCATCAAGCCACGCCTTCACCTGAAAAGAGATACTAGAATGCCATAGACTTTGAGTCTAATCTAGCCAAGAACAGAGTGCTTAATCTAGGTAATTTGGTCACAAAGTGAACCACTCTTCTGAGCATCACTACAGCAAGCGTCAGTCAGATGGGGAGATAAAGACATATTTAGCACAGCACTGGTAGAGAAGAGAAGCAGAACTATGTAGCCAAAGCTCCCGAAAAGCAGAACCTGAGACATTTTGTAACAGTGCTCGTGGCTGCTGCTGCTGAGAGAGCAAAGGAGCTCTGAGGGCCCTACACCCCACCCAGCCAGCGCTCCAGGCTGCAGCACTCACAGGGGTGTGCTGTCCCATTTATCACGGACATTAATTTCCACATCTCGCTGTTCAAGAAGGTATCTGGAAGAAAAGGGAAAGCAAAGTTACAACTTCTTGCAGCTAGTCAGTCACATTCTCTTCTTTCAAAAATGTAACTTTGAGTTCACACAGGAACTTCCAAAGGTATGACAGGATCTTGCATTGGATTTGGGGAGCTGTCACCTACAGCTGAAGGGGCATCAGTCAAACCTTCAACCCAAAGAATGGTGTTCTGCAGCATGGTCTGGCAGCTCCCTTCAATCTTAAGTGGTGCACATGGGGAAAGAATGGAATCAAACCCACCCCTAACAGGTCAGTAATCACAAAAGAAGCGTGAGCACTTCAGCAGTACCTTCTCTTTCTCCAACTGTGTTCACAGCCTGGATGCTCACACATAAGTGGTCAATTCCACAAGGCCAAAGCTGGACTCCCATCCTGCTTTTCTGGACACAAGCAATAGCACCAGTGTCACTCCAGACTGCTCTGAATTCCTGCCACTTTCTTGTCCTGCACATTCAGGCTAGATCAAATGCTGCCAACACTCCCTCTCTGGCATATCTAGAAGCCAGGCTTTGCCTTGCAGACAAATCTCCTACACAGCCTGGCTCTTGTTAGAGCCTGTCCGCAACTACTGCAACAACCACCTCTGCTCACCACACGCAGAAGTCCCACTCAGCCTTCACAAAGATTCTCAAGTTTGGACTTTTTTATCACCCACCACATCAGTCCTCCCTTTCACTCTCTTCATCTTTCCCGTCTCAGACTCCAGGTTCCTCTGACCACATTCAAAATCCCAGTCAACTCAGCTCCATTCTACTCAGTCCCACGTGTCCCCCCTGCTTTGACAGCATTCTCAGACAAACCATTTCTCCATTATCACTTCTACACTGGTCATCTTAAACATCTGCAAGGCCACCCCCCAGGCCCTTTCTTCTACAGTAAACTGCAAGCAATTTACTGCTTGCACGATTACGGTCTAACATGATTACAAAAATCAAGTAGGGTAAAAAGGTGAAGGAAAGTCTTACACTCAAACCATGAGATGCAGGAGAAGAGTCTGTTGTAAACCCTGGGCCTTTGCATTGACCACAACCCTTCGCCCTGCAGACAACAAGCCCATGTCTCCTGATCCAAAATCACTGCAGCTGAGCTGTGCTGCTTTGACGTGAGCAAGAAGACTTGACCTGAAATTTGGCGTCCTGGTATTTCTCAGAGATTCTCCCACAGTCTACAGTACAAGGCGTCTAAACATTTCCACGACGATTCCTTCCCAGGGATCCACTTCCTACCAACCCAAAGACCATTTGAGCAGAGAAACAGCAGCTGAAGAGAGGAGCCTTGTGCAAGGACATTCGCCACTGGCAGCAGCATCCACACCCGCGGGTACGCAGTGACACTCGGACACCCGGCAGAAACCCCACACAAACCGAAGCACACCGGCAAAGACCCGGTGCACACCCAGCTCCCCGGGGTGCAAAGTGCACTGACGTCTAAAGAAACAAACGGCTCTTCCCGAGGCTGCGAAAGCCGCCGGGGAGGCCTGGTTGGGCTTCAGGTAAACGCGTCCCGGCGAGGCCCGCCCACCCCGGCAGGCCCGGCCCCGCAGCCCGGGTGACCAGCGGTCGGTACGGGGGGGACGCCGGGACCCGCTGCCCGCCCGGCCCCGGCCCGGCCCCGCTCACCGCACGCGGCTCACGTCGCCCTTCTTGCAGCTGGTGAACAGGTCGCTGGTGTCCATGGCCGGGACAGGCGGCGGGGCGGCGGCGCCGCATTGACGCGGAGGGCGGAGGAGCGGCCGCGGGGACCGGGCCGGGCCGGGCCGAGGAGCAGCGGCGGCGGCGGGGCGGGAGCGCCGGGCGATGTAAACACGGCGGCGCCGCCGCCCGCCGGGCCCAGCGCGGGCCCCGCAGCGCCCCCCCGCGGCTCGGAGGACCAACTGCAGCCCGGGCCGCCGCCGGACACGCGTGGAACGTGGCTCCGGGGAAGGGGGGCTGACCCGGGACACAGCCGAGGAGGGGACCTGGTCCAGAACGTGGATGCGAGGTGGTCTGGAACCACACGGCAGGGCTCTCTCTGGATCGCATGCAGTTGTAATGAGAGAGGATCTCATGAATCCATACAAATATCCCAAAAGTGGGTGCCAAAAGGATGGTGCCAGACTCTTTTCGGTGATGCCCAGCGACATGATGAAGAACAATGGCCATAAACTAAAAACCAAGAAGTTTTACCTCATCAGGAAGAAGAACTTCTTTACATTGAGGGTGGCACTGGAACAGCTGCCCAGGGACACCATGAAATCTCCCTCTCTAGAGATGTTCCAAACCCACCTGGATGTGTTCCTATGTCCCCTGCTCTACGCGACCCTGCCTCGCCAGGGGGGTTGGAATAGATGACCTCCAGAGGTCCCTTTCACCCCTAACAATTTTGTGATTCTCTGTGGGGTCCAGCTCTGGAGCAGGTGTGGGATGGTGGGGAGCTGGGTGGGACGCACATGGCACAGGGCTGGGCACACATGCAGGGGCTCTGCTCTAGAAAGAGGCTCGTGCTAAGCCATTCAAGCAGAAAAGACGGGTCCTGGGCTGGTCCTGTGGGTATTGGGTAGGACACCCCAGGGGGGAAGCCACTTTCCCACAGCCTGGGCACCTGGCACAGCTCAGGGTTTCCACAGAAACCTGGGATGGGAGAATTAAGTAGTGCACTGTGGGGAAAGGGGGGCCAGGCTGATCAGCCCCATCCCAGCAGAGGGACCGTGGCTGACAGTGAATTACCAGATGCAACACACATGAATTCAAGCAGATCTAACCAAGCAAAGCACTGCACTCGGGTCAGTGTTCAGACACCCAGCAGGTGCATTTTATTGCAAAGAAAACAAAACCACAACCCTGTTGCTTCCAGGGCCAGACACAACTGTTTCTAAGCAATCCCAAGCAGTGGCCAGGGCTTGCAGACAGTTTAGGTCCAACAGGAATGAAGGTGTTGAGAAGAATGGCTGGGAGCCTGGCTGTCAGCTGAGATGAGCCCACAAGACTCTCGTGAGCCAGCACAGACAAAGGAGCTTGTTGTCTCTGACTGTTCCAGCTGCCCCAAACTCTCTGTGAAGGAGAGATGTGCTCCTGCATGGCTGTGAAGGCAGATGGGAACAGACGAGTTGCTGACAGCAGTGGCTGCAGTGGGACCCTGCTGCAATGCTCTACGGTCATGCTACAGTAATCCATAGGATAATGTACCTTCATTTCACACTGTATTCTGCGCCAGAGGGATCCTTAAGGTGGTATCTTGAACTATATTCTGAACCTGCATTACATACTCCACAGCACAGTTACTGGGTCACTTCTCATTGTTTCTTTCCACTCTACCCACCACGAGGCAGCATGCAGGATCCTGGAACATGTTAGACTCCATATTACAGATGCTGTTCCAGACATCTGGGCAACACCTTGGAGTAATCTGTAGCTTGGCCATCCCAGACCACATCTGGCCACCATTCCACAGATGGAGATCCACTCTGATCTCGGCTGTACCTCCAGACGCTGCCATCGCTGACATTCCCCAAGGTGCTGCACTCCTCATACCAGCACCCAATGCTCTTTCTGAAGAACCACCTTCACATCAAGCCAGAGTTTCTGCCTTCTAGCTGTGGTCCCAAGGAGCAGAGAAGGCAAGTGGAGGACAAAGCAGGAAAATGGAGCTGAGACTCTGTATTGCTACTCAGGTCCTCCACACCGGTGATTCCAGAGAATGTGCCATTTCACTGTTTTGCAGACAGGGATGTCCTCACACAAACCATCCCTGACACGCCTGGTGTGAGCCCCTCTGCTCATAGGCAAGTCCCGCAGCCCCTCATGAATAAAGCAGGTGACTGTCCTAGGCAAGTCACAGGAAACAAATATCCAGAGCTAAAAGAGGGAAATTGTTGGGGGGGTTATTATTTTTCGTCTCCAACTCGCAACAGCCACCAGGTGTCACTGCGATCAAACGTTTGGCAGATGGAACTATGGCGATGTCCGAGTCGGTGGCAAACAGTTTTCCAGGAATTGCTTTGTCTCCTGCATCTGCTCTGTCGCCTGGCACACCACTCTGAGAAGTCCAGCTTTGACAGTTTTTGTTAAAAAGAAGTTTAACTACATTAAGGTGATAGAAAAGCTTCCTGTTACAAATGCTAAGACAAAGTTTTTCTTCCTCCCTGTGCAGAGCTGAAAATGCAAGCACTGAACAGAGTAAGTGGGCTATCCAGCTCTTTACAGCACTCCCCAGCCCACAGGTCCCCGGAGATGACCCGTCTCTGCAAGGCTGGCAGGAGAGGGACAACAGTGCAATCGACTTGAAAAGATCAGCCTAGTGCAAAAAAATGATACAGAGAAAAAACAAACAGTAAAGGGATAAAAAGTATCACCAGACTAAAGTGAAATGCTATCAACCAGTAGATTTCGGGAGCTAAACTGGGATCACACAGCCAGGTGCACCCTGTCAGAGACAGCAGAAAATTGTCCTTAGCCTCATGACAGCCACCCTTAGACACTCAAGATCACCTGAATGCTCCAGACGGAGAAGAGTGTCTCTGGAAAACCTTCAGGCCACAAGAGCAAATCAGGAGAACTTGTTAACTCATCATGAGGCCCACATACCCCCTTGGTTTCTTCAAAGTTTGAAGACTACACAAGATCAGGAAGTGCTGAGCCCAGCCAGCAGCATTGCTTTACCACTGCCTTGTTGCTTCTCTGAATTAGGATAGTGGAGAGGAAACAGGGCAGCAAAGCAGCTCCTAGCAGTGACATGCACCAAGGAAGGGGTTTGTGAGTGAACGGATTCACATCTAACGGGTGGCTTTATCTTTTTAATAGCCACTGGGCATTAAAAATGTATTTAATGAGGATTATTGGACTTAGAAACATTTACACGGTGAAGCTGCCTAAAGGCCACGGGCATGCCAGCCCCCATTATGCTAAGTGCTATACAAACTCAAATTTTAACTCCATGCTTTAATTTACTCATCATAACAACAACTTGCATTTCATCCTGTGAGCCCCAAAGTGCCATCACCACAGCCACTGGAGCTGTGCAGTTACACTGCACAGACCCATCAAACTCAGCAGGAGCCATAAGTGAGGGGTGGCCAAAGAAGGGCCACATGTGGCTGTTCATGTACGTGTACTGTCCCCCACTACCAACTGCTGGGGCAGAAGGAACTCCTCTGAGCATCTCTGCAACCCTACCAAGATACAAAAGGAGCTGATGATCCACTGTCTTCTACACAACAGGGAAAGATATGGAGGCAGGCTAAAACCACTGAAAACTGGAATCTGGATAGGAAACCAATGGTTTGATTCCTCAATAGACTGGTATCAATGTGGTCCTACATCAAGGTGACCTGTGATTCAGTTCGTATGCAAAGCGCTATGCAAATTGAAACAACAGACTCTTGCACCTTGACTTTAGGCACACACACCAGGGATGAACATGCTAAAAATACCTATACATACAGTGATAGATTTACAGGCTCGGCATCAGGCTGCACATCTGGGGCCTTTCTGTACAAAGGTTCCCTTAAAGACCAAGTGTGAAACTGCATCTCGCAGTGAGCAAGCGTGCAGATCACCGTAACAGAGAGAAGTACTGCTGCCTCTGACCAAAGCAAGTCCCTCAGTCCCTCAATGACAGAAGAAACAAATGTTTTCGAGTCTCAGTTTAGGCAGGGCTCAGAGAACAATTATGCATATTCACGTGTCTTTTATCACGAGTCTGCAGGGAGCTGGAGACTCAAAGTTGCCTGAGGCACGCCTGAGAAACGTTCATTGGGGAGCCCTTAGATCGACTCTCATCTCATCTGGCTTACACTTGCTTAAATAAAATAATTTTAAAGATGTTACCCCGATTTACACCCGTGGGACATTAAACACTTCTACCCTCCTCTCAGGGCAGGATGCTGAAACGGAAACAAAAGGACCAGAAAATTACCTGTTTCTGAGTTTTAACTTTTCCAACTGTTTATAAAGTCTCACACAGTCTTTATTTTTACCTCAAAATGACCAACTGAAACCAAACTATCCTGAAAAATAGAACTGGAGTGGAAAAGGCCTGCCAGTCTAAAACTGAGATTTAGACATGGGATACTTTGCTGATGATTTCCCAGGCTGTTTCGTTAAAGAGGCATGTAAATGTCATTTTTGAGCAACTCTCCAACCTAAAGCAAATTTCCAGCTAAGATGCTGCACCATGGCACCAAATTCTCTGTAACCAGTGAAGCAAGGGTAAAGTGCTCAAACTTTGCAAACTCAGCTTGGAGCTGTGGAGCTGAAAAAGAGAGTGGGGCTGTTTGTGGTACCAGGGGTGAAATAAGATGACAGCAGGGGGGATGTTTTCCCCGAATGTAAACATCAGCTCTCATCTAATTAGCAGCTGAATGCTAGAGCACTACAAAACCTGTTTTCACATGTGGAATGCAAACTCTGCCCAGGACATTGACTGAATCCTGGCTCCCCTCCATTCAGAATGCACAGGTGTTACTGCACCTGCACAGACTGAACACGATCTCAAGGTCAGGATCTGGAAAGTGAATTTACTCCCCAGATCTGGACTTTTGGTGGCCGACAGCCTCACCATCTTGCTTCTTAAGCCCAGCCACTCTCAGCCACTACAAGAGAGCTACATTTAAGTGCATTTAAAGGTGATAAAAGCATTGGTGCTACTGATAGGAACACACACAGAGACCTACAAACCCACCCCTCCCGCTTCCCTCTGTTCAGTGATCCTCCTGGCTCCAAGCCTCAGACGCAGGCTCAGGACTTCTACTGGGAAGATTTGCCCAAAGACCTGTTCCAAGGTTTTAAGAAGTTCCTGAGAAGCCACCTGATCCCATGGTCCATCAGTCAAGATAGGAGAGAAACAAGTGTATTTAAGAGGGTGGTTCCCCCCGTTCTTTTTCTAAAGATGTGTGTCTTCCTCAAACACATCAACATCCTCGCTCGCCTGCTTATTGATCAGGACATCCCAGCTGTCGGGGCCATTGATGGTGTTCCCACCGTTCACACTTGGCTTCTTCTGCATTTCCGACTGGCTGTCACTGGCCACATCCAAGGTGGGGTTGTCATGGCAGCCGTTCTCAACAAAGCGCAGCTCCTCCCCGTGCGACTGGAAAGGACGAGAGGAACACAAATGGAGACAAAGGAGGACAGGTCTTAAAGCTGCTGAGAAGCACAATCAGGTCAGGCTACAAGGGTCACTGAGAACTTTGCAGGGTCAGTGGGAAAAGGTAAATTTGCTCCTAGCCCAGCCCTTGCAGTGGAAATGAGCTGTCCTAAGCACAGCAAGAGACAGGTTTGCATTCTTGCCTGACTGGACGCCCTCGCTGCTCCAGCTGTGTATCCAGCTATGTCCCATAAGTGGACAGGGGAGAACAATCTCCCTCTTAACTTTCCAATCCCCTCCTTCCCAATGGCTAAGAGCCTAGCCACCTTCTCCACCCATCCAGTGCTCACCATGTTCTTCATTTTGGGCAGGCGCCTCTGCCAGCAGTTGTATATGAGCCCCAGCACAATGATGATGGCACAGATGGAGCCAATGATCACCAGCACCACAAAGAGCTTCCCATAATCACTGCGTGTCTGGTTGGGGTGCGACTGGCAGCTTGTGGTGGTTGAGTAGTTTTGGATACCAATCTGGAAGGAAGAAAGCAGTATACTAAATGTCCTGACCTGCAGTCAGGTGGGATCCTGTTCAGACCTTCCAGGGTCCAAGTACAGGACCACCACTGTGGGCAGAGGAACTAAAAGCCAGGGTTGGAGAGTCAGAAAGTCTAGTCTTATGTGACTAGAAGGCACATAACTAAATATAACACCATTTTCCATGAAAGCTGACACTTCAGCAAATGACAGTAGGCACAATCTTACCTTGATCACCTGCACAAAGATCACACCTATGTGCACGACAAGGAGGCTTTCATGGGACAAACCACCCAAGACAAACTACGATCATAGAATCATGGACCACTGATTGGTACTGAGGCTTTGGTGACTACTTGGCAGAGAACGTAACCATAACAAATAGGTTTCCATTAAAGCTGAGGTCCTAAGAGGGCATAGCGGTCTTTATGAAGTCTTGAAAGTGGACAGCTGCCCACTGATCCTAAAAGCTTAGGAATAGCTGCCATAGAAATGGGTCCCCTGTGGCTGTCAGCAAACAGCCCCACATCGGTCCCAGTGACTTAGATTTCAAACAGGTTATGTATCAATACTAAGTATGATGGGTGTAAGAGAATATCCTCCCTCCTCCTTCCAATCTCATGCCAGCACAAGGTCAGTGCAGTGAGCAGTGTTTCATTATTGATAGAGCTGGAGAGTTGGAGGCATGTGGTGAGGCTGCTCTGGTAGGACTCAGGTTAACATCAGGCCACAACTGCAAAGTCAGACCTTGCACCAAGACAAATCCATCTTTCTGGACAGTTCTAGGTGCTGATACTTTAGTCACACAATTTCTACAGGGCTGGCTTTTTGCACTTTCTCTGGTGTAAGCCAATCAATACAGCACTGAGCACTTAATTTGCTTTGTCTGATTGCACCAGTTTCTTAGGTCAGGGAAAAAAATGAGAGCAGACAGCCAACAAGGCAATGGCCCAACCCTGCTGCTAAAATCAGCAAAATTACTCCCAGTAGTGTAAAAAACCCAAGCAGAATCAGGCCTACATATCCTGTAAGGCTAAGGGGAAAAATCCAGAGATCATGGGACTAATTTGTCCTCTTCTCTATCCTCTTCCAAGCTGCCCAGGGTTAGAAAGGAATATGTGAGAGCTAGAGGCAGCTGGCAGAGGAATCTGGCATCCATCATCTCTGGTCCTCCGCCTGCCCTTGTGTAGGCAGTTGTCTAAAGGAGTGAAACACAGACCCTGGGATTGCAGAAGGCATGTGAACATGTCGAGAGAAGCCAATGTATATAAAAAACAGCTGTAGGGTGAGTAGGGCCAAATCAGGGACTCTACAGCACCCACATTGCCACTGACAATAGCATAGAAGGGAAGACACCAAGAATCCCAACAAAATGAATGTGTGAAAAGCAGTTTCACAACAAAGACAGAAAAGCTGGGAGGAAATAACCCATAGTTATCTCTTAAAGAGAGCAGACATTTGATGGCCTGGCAACTACCAGTGAGGGCAGAAGGGAGTTTGCCAAGCGTCTGACTCATCTGTTCACCTGCTGTGGGTTCAGCACTTGGTTAGACTGAGATATGCTCCCAGTTTTCAAGTTGCTTATTTTAATTGTATAGCCAGTCTTAACAAATGGATGCAGGCAGACAGGTTCTTACCTCAGCTAAGCTCCTCTTAACATCCCCCAGTGCCATGAGAACATCTTTTGTAGGGATAACGCCTGTAAAGCAGAGGAAGAGATCAGTGCTGCTCTCAGCTCAGGTTACTCAGTCAGATGTATTCATCAGCCTGAAATCCCTAACAGGATGGAGGCAAGGGAACACACATTTTTGTTCATTGGTGCTTTATGTCAGGAGGCTGAAAGAACTCAAGGACCATACACAAGGGTACCTCCAAATATTCTCTAAATAAGTAAAAAAATCCAGGGAAAACTGATATCAAAGCCACCTAGATACCCTTCCCACTGCCACAGCAGCTCTCAACATCTGTGTCTGCTCTGGGAGCAAGCAGCAACACTCAAAAAGTCATGGATGCAGGTTCATATAGGTCATTTAGGTCATAATGTCAACATTGAAGGCCTCTGTCACTAAGCAGGCAACAGAAGCAGTACAGGAGAAGGACCTCCATACCAAAATGAAAATAAAGAGATGGTAAAATGTCCCACGTTCACTGTCAGCTTTTGTTTCTTTTGGGATGCAGGGGACGCACCATCAGGACTATCCTAATTCAGACAAGACTTAAGAACTGATAGGTTAGGAAGGGAACCAAGAGCAGGATGTCATACCCTGCCATCGCATCTTGCCCAAGGAGTACATAAGCATCAGGAGAAAGCTGACAGATGCTAAGGTGAAGGCAATCCAGGGAGAGAGTAAATTGCAGATATAGAGCTTTGTACAAGCAGTGAGGGGCAAGACAGAAGGCAGATGTGAAGAAAGAGTCTTATGTCCTCAGTCCCCCTCCATTCCTCAAGTCTAGTGAACACTGAGAACTGGTGGGATTGAAAGGGAAAGCAAAAGCTCATTCCAACATGGCTGAGCACATCCATTTGGGAGATCCTTAAATGCACCCCCACATCACAGGAAGGCTCCTTCTCCCAGCACTTACCCTGTTCCCCTGCCAGTGTCATTAGCAAGTGCTTGTCGTTCTCGTTGGGTTTGCTCAAAGATATCAGCCAGCGGTCCTGCAGTCCATCCGCCTGTCTGGAGAAGGCATCCTCCACCAGTGCCAACAGCTGGGGACCCCTCTCCAACCGAAACTCCTCCTGCCATGGGAAAGGAACCTTGGTGAGCACATGGTGGGAACAGGGCAGATGTAGCACTGCAGGGATGGTATGGCTGAGACCCCACACCAGGTGTGCCCAAAAGCCAGCAGTGTTAAACCTGGTGCAACAGTCCCCTGCACATCCCCAGTGCCCCAGGCTGGATCTACATACATCTCCTGATGCACCAACCCTCCTCCTTGGTTCCTGTGGCTGCCATATGTCCCACACCAAGCCCAGCTCCTCTGGCACACAGGGATCCTGAAGCAACATTATCGTGTAAGGTAAGAAGGAATCAGGCTCTTCCCCACAGCCAGCGCTGGGTCAGCGGGTGCCGCTCAGCCTGACATGCTCCAGCCATCCCTCAGCAGGCTCCTTTGCTGCTTTCTCACTCCTGTGTTTCTATTCTTATCTCCAGTTGCCATGCCAACCTGAAGGCCACACAGATGATTAATAAAATGGAGAGCTCTTGTTGCCATGGCAATTTGAAGCGCTCAGGGCAGGCACAGGCCTGTGCCAAAAATGGCCTAATTGGAAAAGACATCGATGACTGGGGCCTGAATCACAAGGGCCTGCCAGTGCCTACTCTCATCAGGGTATGGATTTTGGCATGGGGAGGCAGGAGGAAGCAGCACCGCGATGCAGCACCATGAACTGCAGCTCCCACTCATGGCCCCACTGCCAGCCTGAGGCTCTCTTTTGGAGGATGCAGAGGAAGGAGGAGCAGCTGAGGCCAGGAGCAGGAGCAGGACAGAAGCAAGATGTTTCTGGTGATGAAGAAAGCAGAGGCTGTAGAGTACTGACAAATTCTCCATGGTGGAGAGAAGGGAGCAGTGAAGGAGTCTGAATGCACACACACCTAGGTAGAGATCACCTCCCGATACACAGCCAGGTACCACTGTTGGGTCAGATCCTGCAGACCTCACTTGGGCAAAAATCCCAGCTATGTTGAGCGAGAGATGTGCCCAGAAAGAGACGGAAGTGATTCCCTTGCCCAGAGCCCATTGGGAAGACAAATGGCCTTCCAGCTTAACCCAGCAATACAGACATCATCCCTACAGCAGGTAAAAGCCTGGTGCTGTGAAGTATATTAAAGCTCAAGGTCCAACCCTCTGGAAGGGGTTAAGTACCCTACTTGTCCCTTGGCTTTTCAGTGGGACTCAGTACTACACCAGATCATGGTACCAAAACATAGGAAATAGAATCCTCATTTGCACTAATTTAAATTACAGTACTTGCAACACACATTCTTCCTCACAAACACAACAGGGCTCAGGTACAGAAAGCAGAAAACAAAAGGGACAGGCAGACTGTAGGTGAGGTGCCCAAACTGAGTAAATTTCCACGGGTAGGACACAAACTGCATCAAGATCAGTGGAAAGGAGAAGAGCTTGATTCCAGCTTCGCTCATGCAAAGTGGTAATGGAAGGCAGGGAATGAAGTGATGCTCATGTTAAATATGTATGTCGACAAATGTCCCTTTGAATAAGGAGTAGTACAGCACAAATCATTCACTGGGAAATATGTTTTGAAACATGAAATCAAGTAGAAAAACAGTTCAGCCCTGCCTATTCCATGGCACCGTCTTCCTTCAGCAAGGCAGAACTGAGGATTTAACAGCAAAGACATAATTTGATCAAGAGACATCTGCACATCTGCTTTTCAGTTCTCACCCTTACAGTGGTTTAAACAACACAAATGCAAATGAACACAGGAAGGAAGTTACTATGTATTACAAAATTACCTAGCATTTAAAGTCCACAGAAATGGGAGAAAGAGTGATGGGGACTAGGACATGGAGGAAACAGGGCAGCAGGACTGTGGTTTTCAAGGACTGATTTTCTGCATTGCAGTTGTTAACTGTAGCAGAGATACTTAAAACCCTTCCAAATGGCTTGTCTAAATCAGGAGGAAAAAGAGTGACTTTTCATCTACTCTAAGAGCATTCAACATGCTTTACTGTGTACAGACATTTCCCCATTTTCCATGTTCCCAGAAAGTTCACCTTAAAAAAAAAAATAAAACCCAACCAACCAACAACTCACCAGTAGCAGCAATAGGTCAGTGCAGGAACAAGACCAGGTGGCTCTGCCCAGAGCAGGAGCCTCAGAAAGCAAGAGTGCAGACACAGAAGGCCAGAACACAGTTCCTCAATTAAACATGTTGGTCTCAGGCTGTCAGGCTCATAATAATTTCTTAGAAGATGAAAGACACCTTGACCCCAGGCCTTGCACAACTGGTTTTTAAGTGCCTGATAAAAGGCCAAGCAGAAGTGAACAAGCTCTTTTACCAGGGATCCACAAGGGACTCTGGGCTCATGAATTAACTGCAGCTTTATGAGGATGGATGGACCTCTGCATTGGATTAGCAGAGCATGGCTGGTTAACAGACCCAGATAACACATAAGATAAGAGGGTGGGGAGAGGAGGCCCTTAAGGATGATTTAGTGATAGCTGTTTGGTACTTAACCATGCACACTGTAAATGGGAGTCCCTATTCCTCTGAGTCATCAGAGGATCATTACTATATGCTGGAAGGAAAAGGAAGCGAAGGAAGGAGAATTAAACTTCAATCCTGCCACATTTCCTATCAGTAAGAGGTGCAATGTTAAAAGCTCTCATGTCTCATGACAATCCAGGTACAGACTGGCACAGACCACAAGCCAGAAGTTAGTAAAAAATCCAATATGGTACTGACATGTGCTAGACTTAGAGCAAAATCATCTCTCTCCGCCCACTCTTTGGGGAACAGAAATATTTCTGTCCTCCTCTCCTTCTCTTCACAGACTCTACAGGGAAGTTGAGATTTAGTGCTTTTAAAATGTTTTGTAGTGAAAGCGGACATCAAGAGCTAGGCCTGCCTCTTCTTCTCTAAGCACCATTCCCCCTGTGCCATCAAATCTCTTTGGACTGACTTACACAGTCAATGTTATCCGACATATTCAGGATGATGTAATTTTTTCCCGCAAGGTTGCTCCAGTCTTTGCAGATCACCTGGAGAGACAAGACAAAGACAGCTGAGTTCAGCTAGTGAATGCTGCTAAAAGCACAGGGTACACAAGGGACAGAAGCAAGGTGCCATACCCCCTTGAGAAGCACTTCTCAAAGGATGTGACTGTCCTCTAACTCTCTGTACTGAGGAGGAATCACCATTTCAGTGACAGTGCATGTAGCAGGAACAAAGTCACTACACCACCTTGCCACGGACCAGCTTACTTTCCACCTCTGTCTAAGAGGACTCAGGTTCTCAGTGGAAAGCTCTCTAGCCTGCAGCCTTATCAGCACTTAACACAAAACCTAACCAGGAGCCTCTGCGGACTTTAAACAGACTGGTGAGACAAGGCAGCACTTTGCAGGCAGGATAGGATGCACAGAGGGGCTAAGTCACTTGTTCAGGCTCCTGAGTACCAAAGGGCAGAAAGCAAAATTAAAAGCTTTGCTTGGTACTTTCTTACCAGTCAACTCCTGCTACGTATCTTCTTTTAACCAGCTGCCAGTTTGCTGGATTTAGGAACTACAGTTCACCACACCCCTCCTCTCCCACAGGTTTTCCCAGAACAACATCCTCACAGGTCACTGTACTCTGCTCCACCTGCTCTGCATCTGGTCCCTGCAGGCAGCAGCAGCAAAAATAGCACTTTCTTCTCACTCCCTTTCCAGAAATCCTTGGGGCCATTTTTGTCCTGACACTTCCAATAATGCAGGCTGAGGAAACAAGGAGCTTTCTCTGCTGTGGATGCTCCAGAGGGAAGGTGTTCTGCTTCTGTTTATTGGAAGCAGGATTTTGTGTAGCTGGGAAGATGTGAGGGGTCAGGGTTTTCAGCAAGGATGACGGATACCCTTAAGAAGTGCTGCGAAAAACCCTCCCTGAAAGTTCACTCACCTGGCTGGGTGAACAGACAAAACTCCTCCCACCAGTCAGACTTAAGGATGGGGTTAAACACCCCCACAAGAGGGAAGGACCCAAGTATCTCCACTGCAACCTCCCACCCATTCCCTGCTCCCAGTGCTACCTGTGCCGAGTCCCAGGGCAGCTCTGTTGGCAGCACGGCCACGCGGGCATCCCCAGCCTGCGGTGACAAGCTCCTCTCTGCTGCCACACTCTCAGTGGCTGACTCAGTGTCATTCCAAATGGGATCCAGCACAGCCTCATCAGCTCTGTCCCACGGAGACACAGAAGCGGGATGCTGCTCACTCCCAGAACGAGTCTGGGTGTCTGGGGAGCCGCTTGCAGGAGAGGGTGTCCCCACAGGCATTTCTACTGTCTGCTCCATCTCAGTCAACATCGTGGGCTTCAGCATCTCCCACCCCACTGTGGGCTCTGAGACCTCCTCTCTGGCCGAATGTTCTTCCACACCAGCCTCCACCGTGGTCTCTGCAAGCTCTGCTCCTGTGGTACTCACAGTAAGCTCTGAATCTGCTCCCCCAACAGCCCAAGTGTCCCCAGTTGTCACCTCAAAGAGCTCTTCTGAAAGACTGGGAGATCTTGCACCAACAGTAGTAGAAAAAATAGAGGACACAGGTAGAAGACCTGGTCCCATGCTGCTCCCAAGGTCTACGCCTGGAGAAACAGAGTCCTCTTCTTGCCCTCCTATGGCTGCCTCAGTCACAATACCTGGCCTGGCGGAAGCTGTGGAAAACAGAAGGGAGAAGGAGTCCTCTTGGTCCACTGGTTCAGAAGATGTAACTTCTGGCCCGGAGGTCTGGAGGCTCTCCACTCCTCCTCTTGAGTGGTCTATAGGGAGCAGCCCCTCCTCTTCCTCTAGCGTAGAGAAAGGCGTGTGCAGGTCAGGCTCAACAAATTCTGCTGGTGGCTGGACAGTGGTTGTTTCCCAGTTGTCCACCTGTGTCCCATTCCGTTTCAGCAATGCCTTCTGAGATGCAGCAGGAAAGCTGTAATCTAGGAAAAGATCCAAAATACTTCATGTCACATCCAAAGCAACTAAGAACTCTGAAAGGCAGAGAGCTGGCCCCATTATAGGTGTCCAGACAGAGATTGGGTCAAGTGGCAGAGACCTTCTAAGAACAGGTAGCCTAACACAGCAAAGAACAATCCCATCCAATAAGTGCACTTCTCCAGCACCCTATCCCATCCCAGCGAATCCACATTTCCTAGGGACAATTTGCATATCCATTCTCTCCACTCCTTTTTGTCCTGAGGCATTTTTACAGACAATAATAAGAGTTTTGACACCTGGCATCTTTAATTTGAGGTTATGAGTGTTAGAAATCGGGCTGGGACTAGGCTGGGACCCAGAGATTCATTTCAGATGGGATTCAGAAAGACAGGGGTACTAGCAGCAGTCAGCCACAAGCTAAATGAGAAATACTAGAGAAGAGAAACAAAAGCACAGCAAACCAAATCCTCCTCCCTGGCACACCCAAGGAATACCACCAAAATCTGAACCAACCTGGGCATCTTTGAAACGCAGCATTTCAGTTTGTACAGCACTTCATAGCATAAAAGTCATCCCCCAAACATCTGCATTATGAGACTCCCGCGTCAATAACGAACAGTTATGTTTTGCTACAGCAGCCAAAACTAACTCCCCTCCCTTCAGCTTCAGCCTGTTTGTTCCCTGGCTCTAACCATGAATGCATTTTTTGTTGCTAGACAAATGTAGATGCTGAAAAGGAAGATGCATGTCACAAATGTAAGGTCAGAGCAGGCAGGGGTTTCTTCTGGAGGCCAGCAAGGCCACCCCAGGATAAGAAAAGTATCTGTAAGATCAGACATGTTTAGCTCAGAGTGGCAGGCACAAATCCAGCAGGCATAAATCAGCCTTCATCTTTCTTGAGAAACTGCCCATACCCACGGAGCTCTGTTTCAGGAGTTTGTGTCCCAATTAACTCCCTTTCTCCCCAAGACAAGCACAGCACATTCTCAGAGAAAGGGAAGGAAGACGATCCCTTCACAGCCAGAAATGAGCCCCCTGCCCTGTCTATGGTTATTAAGCAAGTGACTGTCTGAAATCCCCAAGGCTCCTGTCTCCTCTCCTGCCTGCCAAAGCAGATGCTCCACTGAGCACAGTGGGCAGCAGCTGTCTGGATGCCTTACAGAGATCTGCACAAAAAAACTCCATACATCCCTGACTCGAATCCATCGCTTGCTGCTGCCAGAACGAGTGTGAGCTCCCAGGCAGAGAGGGCCATGTCATCAAACACACTCATTGCCTTGGATATTCCTGGGGAATCAGGACTGCCCATGCTACTCCTGCATGTTCTTTCCCATCTGTCCTGAGCGGAGAACACACTGCTCCATCCACCCCAAAACAGGAGGTGCAAAGATGCTCCTGTTTAGCTGGCAAGCAACTTCCCTAACCCACAGCTCATTCCCTACATGCTGTCAGCAGCTCCTTCCAGATGTTGCCCAAAGATGAGCATGATCCAGCTTCTGACCTTCAGAGCCATGGTGTTGGGACTGTCTCCCAGTTCTGTCTGCGAAGAAGCCACTGAGATTTACTGACACTGCAGGCAGAAGCCAGGTCGTTTTGCTGCTGTGTTTCACTAGAGAGCATCATCCTGACTGAGGCTCTACCCAGGGACCCTGAGGATTAAAAGATTTTTGCTACCCAACAGCCTTCCTGGTGATGCTCCCCCAGAGGCCATGGAGGCTGGCTGTTAAGAGTAATCAGCAGCACAGACAAAAAAAACCCATCTCTCCTCCACTGTCTGGCACTGGTCTTCCCAAAGGCCCACACCCACAGGTACACACGCCAGTGTCTGCAGACACAGTCACTGCCTTGCTAGATGGATGGTGGGTAACAGCAGGAACAGCCACAGACCATGGGACTGAGGGCATTCAGTTGGGACACTCTTCAGACAGATGATAAAAGTTTAGTGCATCTCCCAGGGCTCTGCTACTCCTCCTGCTCCAGGGATACTCAGGGTTTGCACCAAAAACCCCAGCAAGAACCCTGCCTGCCCTGACACGCTGTGGGTGAAAAGTGAGGGTTTCGCCCCTTAAAACAAGGTCCTGTCAGATGAGATGTTATTTTCAAGGATCAGTGATCCAATCTGCCATCCCCATTGCCTAAAGACACTCTCAGCTATTCTCAACTCCTCTGCACCTCCTCTCTTCCCTGCTCCTCTTCCCACCTGGAGGAGAGCACGAACTGGCAGATGGGCACAGCAAAAAAACAAACTATGAAAAGCAGCATGCGGTTTGTCCCACGGGAACAAGAAATGCTCCCAGCCTGTCAGCTCTCCTTTGAAGTCACACATTCAACCTTTCCTTAAAGTGCTCTATCACAGATTCGTTAGCTCCCATGGGGGAAAGCCCTGCATGGTGCAGCCACGCAGCCTTTCCACCAACAAGATCTAAAGATGCCAGAGGGACTGATGCCTCTGCCATCTCTCCTGGGCAATGAAAGTCCAGGGAGAACCCATCCCACTCTCCCAGCAGACTTCCATCCTACAAGGCAGTCAAAGATTGAAACCTGAGCTACTTCTCTGGGACAACAAATCCACAAAGTAGAAGCAGACATAGGAATCCTCACACTTGCTACTGTGTTAAGATTACCACTTGTCATCAGTTTCCCCACTAGCCCGCATACTAAGCTTGAAGAATCTTTCTTCTGTCTGGTTCATAAGACTCCACTGATTAGAAAATGAACTTCCCTCAGACCTTGAGAGGGCTGTTACTCAGATTCATATGGGGAACAGTGACAAGGAATTTTGGTCAGTGGTGCTGGTTTGTGCTCCTTAAAATAAGGAGCTCTCCATACAACACAGTTACCAAAGGGGTTCACAATCGCTTCCCAGGTTCAGGTAGGATCACAGAATCATCAAGGTTGGAACACCCCTTCAAGATCTAGTCCAACCATCAGCGCAGCACCATCGTAATTACCCCTAAACCATATCCCCAGGTGCCACATACAGATGCCAGTGATGATGAGTCAATCCTTCCTTCCAGACTTTTAGCTAGACATTTAGTTCCTGTCTGGAATCAGCTCCTACTCTCTTACAAACAAGGGCATCTGCCAATTTGTCAAGATCAGGTCTCTTTAAGGCACTCATATTTTCTTTTAGTTTATATCTCTCTTCTACAGTTTGAAGGAATTTTTGCACCCTGTACATCTTCGTGGTATGATCCCAGCCCTTAAGCTGGTCCCAGCATCTTCTTCTCAAGGCTCCCTCCAGACAAGCTGGCCTCTGTCACTCATCATCTGTGCAATGCAGAGCTAAGAACTTCCCCATTTGAAGTCTTCTCAGCATTTCCCTGGATTGCTCTACCCCCCAGCCCTAAGGGAAATCGAAGGGCATCTCTCATGTTTAGCAGCTCTTCCAGTATTCTGGTAGCAGTTCCCCTTCACTAAGTTGTCTTCTCGAACAACCCACTTGGCCCACCTGGTTCTCCTCTACCTTCAGCAGACCTTCTACACCCTGCTCCCACGCTCTGGGTACATGGCAGTGCACCCACAGACCCTACCACCTTCCTAGACCAGTGCTATCCACTCCCATTCCCACCAGCTTTTGTGGAGAGAAACATCAGCCATGGAACAGAGAGGCCAGAGAGACAGGTGATCTGGGTTCCTGCTGCAGAAATGAGGCAGAGTCTTCTGATAAAGGAGGTAGGTATTATGGAGCTGGATGCAGTGCCAGATTTGCCTGGCTCATTTATCAGCTCATCTAATTTCAGCGAGGAAGCAGAGCACTGCCAAACCCACGGTTGCCTGAGGAGGTTGTAACTGCACACACTATCAGCTCCTTCCCTGCCAGGGTCTGCTGTCTCCCACCAAGATCAGCAGTAGGCTGGAGCACAGAAGGAGCTTGTGGCCACACACAGAGGTGGCACACACCACGTACCCCTTTCTAGCCACAAACAAGAGCAGCCGAGCCATGATGAAGCCAGCCTGATCACAAAGGGGCACAGCTCAGGAGAACCGTCTGCTGGAGCCATGAAACTGTCCCAACACCTCTGGCCAAACAGTCTAGCAAGGGATGGACCAGATGAGTTAAAGCAGGCAGCCACAGTTCCAAATCACACACCCTCCCAGAGCTTCTCAGTCACACCGTCCCCTTGGGAGTCTGGTTCACCGATATGAAATTCCACACCTCTACCTCACCTCTTTGCCACCACATCATTAGCTACGCCCCTTAATGCTTTCCATCAGTGGTGATATTACTCATATTGCAGTATCCAGCTGCCTCCCACAATCCTCCAGCTTTTCCCTTCCAAGCTCTCTTACAAAGACCCTCAGGCGCTATTTTCTAAAGAAACCATCTTGCACAGCCCTCCTGCTGCTCCAAGTCCTGACCTTTGCATCTCCCAGCAGACCTAGGTCTGGGTCACACAGATGCATTTTCTTCACCCGGGGAGATGATTTTCCCTGGGAGAGGTGAACATGAGCTTCAAACCTCTGCAAAAGCCGCCATTCAAGTAATGTCTTGCTTCCCCTGAAATCAATACCAAAACTTCCCTGACACCAGATGGGCCAAGACATGGCATTGTGCCAAAGCATGATTCCCCAGCCAGACATTTAATTCATTACATTTCTGCTTCTCCTTCATTCAGAAGAGCAGGTCTCAGTTACTGTCCTACAAGGTTCCCTACCCTGTATTTGCTATTAACAGTTTAAAGCAACTGTGACAGCTCAGGAAGAGGGTGATCCTCATTGTTTTTAGTACACATAACCTGACCATAAGGTCTTTATTGGATTAACTGAAACATGTTAACCAGTGATTGAATTACTGATAACTAGAGGGCACTGTAATAAAAACAAGAACATTCCTGGGCTCCCACCACAACACATAGCACCATTCATACTAAAGCACCTGCCAACTTTTGGAAGCACAAGGTGCACTCTACTGACTGCTAAAACTGCAGCCAGGTCTGAGGCCGTATCTGCTTCCCTTTTTGCAATATAAAGCAGCAAGACTTACTGCAAAAAGTCATACTCCAGCTGATTGAAACTGCAGGGGGATTTCAAAGAGGCAAAATACAATTACTGGTGCTGGACTTGAGCCAGTTGGGGCTAATATACTAATCTCCCAGAAGAGCTTGGAGAAGTTACTATCTCCGACTCTAAGACACCAAGTCCACACACACAGAAGAGATCATAATCAAAAGAGACACCCAGGGTGGCAAAGTTGTTAGGTATCATTATGACTGGAATTTGCTTGAGGCAGACACCGGGAACCAAGTGCTACAGCTGTTCCCCAAATAGCCTCATACCTCTTTCCTGCTGAGTGCAGGACTGCAATAAAGCTGGAATAAGCCATCCTCATCCAAACACAGTCAGGGACAGCTGCACCAGAACAACACTATGCACAGAGAAACTCTCCTGTCACAGGTCAGCCTTTGCCAGCAATGTCTTGACCGACATGGCTTGTCCCAAGGCAGATCACCCAATGTGTCAGTGTACTCTAAACCAGGGCATAAACAAGAGGCATCCCGGGAGCTGAGCTCGGCAGGCGGCTGCTCAGCGCTAAGCTGCTTATGTAGACAGTCTTTACCAGGTGCTTCATTTCATTAATGCTTGGGTTGAAGATGGTATTAAGAACCGCAGATTTGCTGTCAGTCTGGATGAAGAAGCAGCAGATTCCAGTAAGGTTGAAAGATACTGGGATCTCTCTAGCCAGAAGCAAGTAATTCATCGTGGAAGGGAGTGAATCTCACTAGCAGAGGAGATGGAAAGTATTTGATTCCATTAGCTTGTCAGAAAACTTACTTTTCTTTGAATACAGTCCTAAGTTGTCTGTTCTGCTATTCCCCATCCTAGCTCTCCTGGGATTCCCTTCTGCTAATTACTATGAATAATTAAAAGATTACAATTTTCTCCCCCACCCCCCAAAGCACCACATGCCATCCTAGTGAATCACCAATCTATAAGACCAGACTTGATACCTCCCAGCACAGTCATGCCTTGGTCTTCAAGCACCTTGGAGCTGAAAGAGCAGACCTTGGCTGTAATGAAGTGAGCCTCATGCCAGTCCACCATCACACTGGAAGATGCACTCCAGTCCTTGGAGGCTCACCTGTTGGGCAGGGGAGGAGAGGGACTAAGTGACCTCATCCACTAGAGACTCACAGGCCTTGCATTAGTTTTCAGAAGTTCACACTTCCCAGCAGTTAACGATTAGCCTGCCTCAACCTAGAGCCTTCACTGGAAGGGGAACATATGGGATGGTGCTTTCTGACCAAAACGAAGGAGAGCACCAAGAGGTGCAAATCAGGGAGCACTCCGGGATGGATACACCACCAGGTAACTCTTTCATTAAAAATCAGGACTCAAAGAGACCTACAGTCCTAATGACTCCCATCTTCTAGCCCTAAAGCTAGATGACATCTTGCATTTGTTGCCCAGTGTGGTAGCAGGAGACATGATAGACCAGAAGATTCCAGGCAACATAAGACGGGGAAGGTGGGAAGAAAGGAAAGGAGGACAGGAAGGGCCAGATGTGAGTCCCTGCAGGTTCACTCTGTCTTCAGAGTTGATCTGGGGTTTGGGCCAATTTACTACCGAAGGTGAAGCAAAGCAGCCACACCCAAATTACAACCTAAGAAGCTTCCAGGTTCCCTGGAAGCCTGAAAGGATGCAGAAGTAACAGGTTCACAGCTCCACTGACTTGCCTTCTGGCTAAAGTACAAGGCACACGCTGCTTCTTTCCATAAGGATATGGCATCCACATTCCCACCAGACCTAATCCATCTCTTCCACATGCGGCTCCACTGGGTAGCAGCTGTGCATGGGGTAGCACACATGCAAGTGCACACTTCTCTGCACCCTCAGAGAGAATGAGACAAATGTCAGGGCCCTTCCACAGGCTGGTGCTCACTGATGTCAATATAGATTCACTGTTCCGTAGCATAAATCTGCAAAAGCACATTATTCAGGAGAACCAGAGCCCCAGGCTGAGCTATGCTCTGCCAGTGGGGGTTTGTTCTCACTTTCTAATGGACTAACAGGTGGTCCTATATGCCACATGTTTTCCAGAAATATTTTTAAAGGATGTTCGAGTGCGCTTAAAAAAAAAAAAAAAAAAAAAAGA
This sequence comes from Pipra filicauda, assembly GCF_003945595.2. Lineage (NCBI taxonomy): Eukaryota > Metazoa > Chordata > Aves > Passeriformes > Pipridae > Pipra > Pipra filicauda. The sequence continues at coordinate 1,751,238 of NW_024104162.1, forward strand.
GCAGCAGCTGCAGAGCTGCAGATTGTTATTACTCTTTAGCTCTTGCAGCGTCAAAGTCACACAAAGGCAGGGGAGTCTCCCCACATAGGCTTCAGAAGGACATAAAAAAAGAAGAGATGACTAATGCAGCTTTGAAATAGCAGGAGATCTGGCCTATCTGCAAGACCACCAGCAGTTCCAGGCCCAATATCTTTACACCAAACATGGAAAGAAGCCAGCACAGGTCTCCTTTCATAGCAAGGAATTTTCACTCTCTAGTAGTTACAACAATGCTGTTTTGTGCCTTGACTGATGCAACATCTCTGATGTGTGCCTGGGACAGAGTACCAACTATGCTGGGTTACACTACACAGAAAGAAATCTCACATAAGGAAAACTTACACCATAAACTTTTTTTCTCCTTTAACAGCAGCTGTTGAAAACTGTTTAATGGATTTAGACATTGAAAATAACCTAACAGATGTCATCACACAGTTCCACAAGGTATCACATGGCATCTGTCACACATGCAGCACGTAAGATTCACTGGTTGTGTGCCTCTCTCATACAGAGGCCTTGCATGACAGGAGAAGGCTGCCCAATTTAGGGATGCTATTACAATATCCTTTATTGTAAAATGACACACAGCAGGTTTCTAATTAAATTTTAAGTAGAAATGTGCTCCCAGCTCTTGAATAATTCAAAATGTTCTATTAACCAAGGTTCTAAAATGCCATTGAGACATGAGCTCTGGACACAGCAACGGTCAGGGGAAGAAACAGTGCTTGGAAGCACAGCAGCAGTTAGCTGGGCAGCGGATAGGGCAGGGTATGCAAAAGGACAGCTGAAAGAGCACATCTGTTCATGGAGGAAAGTACTGCAGGCAAGAACGGAAGGAGAGAGGAGCGTGTTCTGCATGCAAATGGGGCGAGGCACGTGCAAGAGGCAAGGCTGGGTTCGGTACCCAGTCATCTCGCTCTCAATGCACAAGCACATGCTGTTCTCCAAGTCACGTCCAGATCTGTGAGTACACGCAGGTGCCTGCTGGCACACCAATAAAAGCGCCGCTGAGCGCTGCCACCGCGTGAGAGCGGCTGAGCCAGAGCCTGTCCCAGGGATGCGCTGGCAGGAACGGGCACCATCCACCCCCGGCATCCCTGCGGAGGCACAGCTGCCCCACGGTCAGGTCTGCAAGCGCCCCGGGGGCCAGGGAGCCACAGGGCAGCAACAGCACGGTCAGATAAGTTCAGCAGCAATGTCAGCGAGCAAAGGGCTTTGGAGACCTAAGCTGGGATGGCCCTTGCCCCCATAGCGTGCACTGTGCCCCAGTGGGCAGCCCCAGCCGTAGCTCTGCAGCAGCCTCAGCCCTGTGTGAGCACAGGTGTTTTTTAAGGTCACAGAAGTAGGAATGAAGATAAAATGAGACTTGTGCTTTCTAACTGCAGACCGCAGTCAGATCTGCTGAGAGGAAGGCAGCAATACCAGCTGAGGGAGGAGGGGTAAGGCTGAATCCTGGCCTTTGGGTAACACTTAATACATGCCCCACATGACACTTAAGAGCAGGAGCATGTGAAATAATCTCCTAAGCTACTGGAAACCCTGCAATGCTCCTCTTCCTTCCCCCCATCCTTCTTGAGAGTATCTCAAAGCCAACAAGGGCCTTGGGGGGAGACCACTGAGGGGCTCAGTGATCTCAAAAAACCACTCCACAGAGGAAAGCAAGTTCAAATGCTAATGAAACCCATTTTGGTCATGACTCCTCAGGAAGCAGCAGGACAGGGTAGACAACAACACTGTCTTCTCTTGGCAGGGTAGACAACAACACTGTCTTCTCTTGGCCAAGTCCACACTGAATTCATAGACTGAGGAATCCAGAATTTGACCCAGGCAACCCAGCTTTGACTCAAACCCTAAAATGGCCTTGATCTCTGAGTCAGGCTCTTGAGACCCTAAAGTTGTGCTTAATAGACAGCAACAGAAAGAAAGGAGAGAGAAGAGAGCATAAAAGGGGGAGAGAGAGAAAGAAAGACGTGAAGCAATGGGAAACTAGGTGGAGGGCAATACTTTCCCCAGCTCATAGCAGCTCAGGAATAAAGGCTCAACTGTAACTTGGTTTCTAAAGCCTGTGCTTGCTCAGGGTTCACTGGGGACACATCAGGCACTGAGGTGAGAAAATAGAGCTGACGTTTAATCTCAGGCCCTCTTAGCAAGAGTTGTGTCAAAGCAGGAAGACAGATCCCTGCATTCTTCCATCTCCCCAGAGCCCCTGCAGAGTGGGGAGGAAGTATGGGGTAAAAATAACCTACCTGTTGCCGGCCCCAAGTCCAGGCTGGAGTCGTTGAGCTCTCCCCCATCTTCCCAGAAGTACTGCGGGGGCTGCAAGATCTTGGACTCCTCATTCTCCTCGCTGGCAAAGCCTGACCCTGGGGCAGCATGCAGAGAGCCAGGGGCAAGATCTGGCTCTGCAGTCTCCGGGCTGGTTTGCTCATGGGAATTCATGGCCTCCAGGTGGGACATCATGGCAAACTCCAGCAGGGAAGTTGATGTGAGGCCATCGGCAGTTGGGTCCTCCGAGGATGCAAGACAAAGGCACAAGGTCCCTGTATAATGACAGTAAAACCACATCAGAGCTCGGACTGACACTCACTAGGCTTGTCTTCCCCTTGCAGCCTGCTCCTGCCAAACCAAGCTACCCCTCAGATGGGCTGTACTCTCAGCTGATGGGGAAAATTAGGATATTCTGGGAAACATCCACAACCATGCAGATGAGCATTCACATGGAGGAGTCTCAGCGGCAAGCAGCCATCTAGCCTGGGGCACCTCTCTTCAATAGGGCACTGATGGTTCACTCTTTCCAAGGTGTTTTTGCCTCTGAAAGGATGGGGTGCCCTGTTATTCATCCATCCTGGAGAGGAGGTGGAATGTCTTACACTTCAGCCATGAAATTCTGGCCTTGTGAAGACAATGATAGTTTCCTATCCAACTGTCCTGATCCACAGCTATATTTTATGCAGGGGGACTGATTCAAACCAATATTATTTACAACTCCAATATTAATCATATTTTAAATCAGGAAGCTGAAAATCTATTTTTAAGTCATTAACTTGAACTTCATTTTGCATTCACAATGTTGGTTTTCATAAGAAAGGGCTGACCATCAGAGGTAAGAATTAAAATGTGACAACAGCAAACATCTACTTAACACTAAGGAAGGAAGCAGGCTGCATTTTACACTTTTCTTTCAACGTTATACCCTTGTTATTTCCATTTTATCTATTAGAAGGTTTGACTGACACTTCTTGATTCCTAGATGAGACTTTAATTGTGATTTGTGTCAAGGTACATTCACATGCATATTGAACTTCAATCAAAATGCAAGAAAACAGCACCTGGAACTTGGCTTTATTCAGCTGATAAATACCATGATAAATATGGAGACATAAGGAAAAAATAAAATTACCAAAACATGTTTTACATTTAAAACAGTTTTGTTAAGCAAGCAAAGTAACTAATTTGGGTGAACTGAACAATTTGCTTCCCAGTCCTCTGTTCTTCAGCATATCAAAACTAGAAGATCTCATCCTCTCACAGCTGATTTTTATTCATAGATTAGAAGAAAAAAGGACACATTTTCTCGCTTTCTCAGCTCATACTCAGTTTCTCAATTCTTAATGAACTAGTCACTGAACTGAATTAATTGAATAAGCTGAAATTAAGACTAATTTGGTATTTTTCTTTGATAACCGATTTTCTAGACAACAGAAATGCAGCAGATCTAATCCATCTGGACTTTAGTCAAATATCTGATAGAGTGTCTCACGCAGAATTACCAGAGACGCAAGAAAAGACAGTAATAAGCAGGAAAACTGTATGGCATTGGCTATACAAAAAATGACAGAGGCTTGTGCTGGAGGGGGGCTATTAGTGGAATTCCTCGAGGTTTGTCCTTGGATCTGCTGTTCTTTCACATTTTCCTAAGTGACCTTGGAATTAAAATTAGGAACATGATAACGAAATTAGCCAAGGACACAAAGCGAGGAGACATCCTCACTGCACAGACTGTAGGTACAGCTAGGTGATCCTGAGAATGGGAATAACAGAAATAGTATGAAAAGAAATAGTACAAAGTGATAAGTCATCCCCTTGAGAACTAGCACAAAACATTTCTGATACAAGATAGGAAAACATCCATTAGAAATGTCTTAAGAGACGAAACTCCTGTATTAGAAACAGCTCTGAGATATCACTGGAATGCAGATGTGAAAATCCTTGCAGAGTCCCGAAGTATTAGAAATAGAGAGCTTTTACAAAGCAGTGCTGAGACATCACCTGGATGCTGCACACAGATCTGGATACACGTGGCCTGAAATGATTTAAGCAGAGCTGAACTGCCTTGAGGCAAGGGCACAGACTAGGCAACCTCCTGAGGTTGCTTCTCACCACTGTGTCCTACAATTTCACATCCCAGAAGGGCAAATTCAAATCAAGACAAGTGTTAAGATGAGCTGTGGGGCAATGGCAGATGGGTTGGCCCTGGTGCTTTTGCTGAAAACATTAGCCTGTTGGCACACAAAGTTTGGGAATTGCTGCTTACCTGCCAGACTGATTACCAAAGCAGTCCTGGGAACATTAAAATCCAGAAATGAATTTCTCAAGTCTGCCTGCTCTGACACTCTCCACTTTCTTCCACTACTCTCTGAACTGAGCAAAATCCAATATTGGTTACCCTTTCCTATATGCACTTGGGCCAGGCTTCAGCACTTCTCAGTCTCGTTTATTTTGCTCTATTGATCCAAGTCAAGATCAGCTGAGGCCAGCACGGCAACAAAAAAGGGAACAGCAGAGTATCAAAGGGGAAGGAAGCTACTGCAGCATCACTGAGCCAACCAAAATGCCTCAGGGCATCCCTGGGAATGTGCCTGCTCCCTGCGAGCCCTGCACGCACAGTGAAGTCCACAGCTGGAAACAAGAGCTCACACATCTCCTATGTGTGAGCACAGATCCAGAGAGACCTGGCCAGGCCCCCATGCCAATCCAGTGGTGCTCAGCAAGCTCCAACACGACAATGCCCAGGCTGGGCTTCCCCAGCTGACACAAGACACCTGCATCACTGACAGAGAGCACTGAGCCCTGTGCAGCCCACCAGAGAGAGCACTTGTCTTGAGGAGCTTACAGCTTAAGCAAACATGACAGAGAGCAGCAAGAAGGAGAAAAGAAACATTATTCTCAAAGTTATCCACCAAAGGAGAGCAGAAGGACAGGGAGACACCAAGTGGTCCAAGACCACACGGAATATTTGATATATTTGTGACTGTAACTAACTGCCTGGATCCTAAGTAAGCTCTTTATATGCCCCAATGTTTCAGTTTCCCCCAGTTCCCATTAGCAGACATGGTTGGTGTGGCACCTCGGCTTTCCAGCCACACTACAAAACACATCCTGGGTCTCCCAGGCAGCAAGGCAAAGTCTCAAAATGTAATTCTGCGCCAGCTCCCAGGCTGGCTCAGGCCTTTTTTTCCATCAGCTACACCATGTTTGGGCTGCCTCCAGAACTCAGCCACAGTCCATCCCACCACTTCTCAACAGACATCTCATGGCAAGTGAACCTGGGCATCCAGAGAGTTATTTCCATCCATGAAGGAAGCTTGGATGCTGGGAGTTTGTTTACCCTCCTCTAACTCTGAAGTGTTTACCCAGTTAAAACCCCCTAAGCTGCATTATCTGGTTTACTGGGATGCTGTGCTTTCCTCAGCCCAAGATAAGAATGAGTCATGCACAGCCTGAGCAAGCCAGGTTTCTCCTGGGGTGGATCTGGAGTAAGACCTTGGGGCCTGATCCACAGGCACAGGATGCAGAGACTGGCCTGGGGGAACCCTCTGTGCCAGCACCAGCCCAAATGCCACAGGGCTAACAGCACTATCACACCAGGGTAAAAATCAGTACCTCTCCAGACAGCATCCTGACACCACTTCATTCATACCATCTGCACCAGCAGCAAAAACTCAATGGGCTGAGGTGCCAAACAGCAGCCCCAAGATTTGGCACCTTCCCCCTCTCTTCCAAGCGTCTCATAAAGGAGCTCCACGCAGCTGTCAAGTCCAAGGCAAAGAAAGAATCAAAGCACAAGCTGAGCTGGGAGGCAGGGGAGCACAGCTGAGAGAGGAAATCTAATGCCCAAGACCTCGGTGCCAGGCCGTTTTCCTCCTTGGATGGGGAACAGGGATTAGACAACTTCTATCAACCATCAGTCTCCCAATTTTGTATTCTAAAAGGCAGATCAAGAGATAGGAATAAAGAAACACAAACGAATAAAGCCCGGCAACTGTAGATGGGAGGGAGCAGGGAACGGAGCCAGGGCTTGCCAGCTGCTTCAATGGGGCGTTTGTCTCTCATTTCTATTTTTGCGGCACCTCTGCGTAACCTGGAGGAGATGAGGCTCTGCATGCTAAAGAGGGCAGCCAGCCTTCAGGGAAACAGCAGGGCTGTGAGCACCGGAGGAAAGCCCTCCCCAGAACAGACAGAGGAGGAGCGAGAAATGAGAGAAAGTGGGAGAGGTAGCTGGAGGGGGGAGAGGGAACAAAGGCAGAGAGCACCGAAACCAGCATGGGAGCTCCGCGGTGGCTGCGAGCTGTCCTGCTGCTGGTACCCGCAAAGATGACACGTGGAGGTAACAATGGCCTTGCAAAAGGTGCTTCACCTCTACAAGGAGCAGAATGGGGCAATTCCAACAGCAGGGAATAATACTGTAACCTTTCCAAGTTCACTGGAAAAAAGCTGGCCATGGGGACACACCGATGTGTGGGTGGGGCCAGTTTTCTAGTTGCTGACCCCACTGATCCCACAGCAAACAGTTCCAACTCAAAGTAGAGAAGCTTGCTCTGTTCAGCTCAGCAGAGGATTCAAGAAAACAGGACAAGGAGATGGGGGAGTTTTGCTCAACAGCAGAAGAAAATACCTGACAAAAAATTATCTGCCATCTCTCTCCCAAACTGCTGTGAATAAGAGCAGTTCCACAGTTCTAAACAATTCTAAAACAATCTCAAAATATTTTCTACATTAGCTGACCAAGAACTGCTTCATCCCTTTGCCACAAAGCAAGCCACCTCTCCACTGGACAAGGCAGCTGTTTAAAAGCTCCCAACTGGCCTATTGAATAGGACTAGGAGTGAAAGAGGAAATAAGTAATTTCTGTGTCCAGCTGAAATGAGAGGAGGGATTTGGGGAGATGAAATGGAACCTGGCTGTGACTATGTCAAAATTTTCTTGCTTTTTAATTAATAACAAGCAAACTTCAATTTCTCTCCAAGGAACATACAACCATCCCTTAAGATGTCATCACATTGGCTTGATCTATGGAATATTCTTCAGTTTACCCAACAGAAGGTTGGTTTTACCTCTCCTTCATGTGTCTTGTGGCTACACCACAGCGCCACGGAGGCAGGATCAGCCTGCTGAAGGGAAGAATATTTGCCTGGAGCACACTCTGACTTACCTGTCTCTCACCACCAACTAGCAGAGCCTGCACACTCCTCCCAAGCACAGTTGCACAATGGCTACCAGGGAGGGGGGTCAGAGCATCTTGGTGTTGCCAATGCAGCAGCCGCAACAATGTCCATCTGGCCCTGCTACCGCTGACCTTCCTTTCAAGCCCACCCCACACCCAGGAGCTACCCAACAATGTTATTTCCTAGGAGAGCTGGGTCAGGAATGGGTCATTTACTGATAATCGGTTAGGACAGAAACACAATGACCAGATGAGGGAAGCATCTGCCAGGGATATTCCCTCCCCCAGACCACCACGCCTGGAAAGGCCGGGGAGCAAGGCCCAAGGGCAGAGAGGAGAGAGGCCTCAGGGCAGAACAGCCAACGGCACAAACCACTTCCAGAACATAACAAAACACAGACCAATTTAAATAACAAAAAAGGATCCCAACCGTGGCCAGTGGAGGAAGAGAAGAAAATGTCGTTTGACTGAGGGATGTCCAAGCTGATTCCCACACAGTCACCTGGAGTCTCTGCACACCAAACCTTCAACAGCTTGCACAGGGAAGCACACAGGATGACCGTATATCAAACCAAGTCCCTTTGATGCTAATTCAGACTTACAGACCATACCTGTTCTGGGACACCTCTACCTAAGACCTCTCCCAGCCTAGCTCCCACATGGCCTTATTGCTGCTCTCCCATGCTGCACTAGAGTACTTACACATCCAGCCATGTCCCTAATCTCTGAGATCATTTCCAATTAGGGCTTCGGAAAATAAGATCAGACTGCCATCCTCCTCCGGTACTGCCAGCAATCAGGTCCCTTACGGAGCATCCCTCTAAAACTATCCACCTTCTCACGGCTCCAGTACATTTTAGAAAGCAATGGGAAAAGCACTCGGGTCAGCAGGGAGCACATACTTACCAACCTGCACCAACAAGAGGGACGAGGCACAACTGAAGAAGCCCTTGCAACGGGACAGCTTTTTAAAGGGATGCTGTGCCAGCATCTTTGAGCTTTTACAGCTCTTTACAGCAAGCATAATGAGAGAGCTCCAACACTCGGCTACAGGGAGTGTGTGTCTGCACGTACTGAGTGGCTACTACCTCACAAAAGACTGCCAACATCTGCTCCCTTGGCATTTCAGAAGAGAACATCCAGAGCACGCGGGCCCAAGTATATCCTAGGAAATGGCACAGCACTGCCAGAAGATGCACCTGCTTTTGCAGAAAATTGTAGATGTGCCCTTTGTCAGCACAAGCACAGCAGAGGCCTGCCTTCCAGGGGTGACAGGCACCCTCAGCCCAGCGCTGAGGTGAGTCAAGTCTCTTGTCCTTACAATCAGTAACATCACGACTGCTCTAAACACCTCCACCCGCCTGCACACAAGACACTCCATGCAAGCAGGTCACAGCAACTCCAACAAGCCTGCCTGTCCTTCCCCCTTCGCCCAACCATTCATGCCGGGAGTCACAATCTCACTTGGTTTCAGTCTCCCAGACTGTTTGCCTTCACTCCCTCCCCAGATTGTCTCGTAGCCTTCACACCTCCCTCCTCTGCTGCTGCAACGTCTGCTCCTCTTCGCGATTCTCGCTATTGACAATGGCAGCTGCCAGCTCAGGGCCAGGGGAGATGCAGCCCCTGGGGAAACAGCATCAGGTAGACAGTTGTACACAGCAGAAGTCAATTTTCTTTCCTCAGTTACCTTTCACAGGCCTCTTCAAACAGCCCACAGGCCCCCAGGGGTTAACAGACCACAGGATGAAAGCCATTGATCTAAGAGAAAAACCACAGCCCACAGACTTCTTTGCCCTCTCAAAGGCCCAAAGCATTTCATCTGTCTTGCCAGGCCTGTGCTTCCTCTTCTTGCTCTGTCCCAGCCTGGACTGTGTACCCCATGGTGCTCAGTTTGATTTCTAGCACACCAAATAAAGGCTTGTGGCTGCTTCGTCTTCAAAGCCACCCTGCTCAGGCAGAGCAAGCACTACCTCAGATGCAGGAGGGGCTTCCCTTGAGACATCCCATAAGGCCTTTAAAACTCACTGGGCACAACACTGAACACAAAATGGTTACACTCCACTCCAGACCCTGCAGCAGAGCAGTGACGACCACCCTGCCACATGCTGCATAGCAGACTCTCCCCCAAGAGTCTCCACTCTGCAAACAACCTCACGCATCCCCGGCAAAAAAAACTCATGCAAAGGTTAGGTGGTCCCAGGGCACATGTATGGGTCCTGACTACCTTCCCAACACATCAGGCAGGACAGAAATAGCCGAGAGTGGTTGCAGTTGGTATACAGAGGGTGGGCTGCAAAGCTGGCTGCCCAACAGTAACAAATTACATTCACCAGAACAAGAATGTACATCCAAACTCTGGCAACCACAACAGGGCTTAACCAGGCATAGGGACGATGAGGGGCTGATCTGAGCCCCAGCAGGGTGTATCTTCCTTGCCAGCATCCCTGGCCCTCTGAACAAATCAACACACGTGTTTGCTTTGCCTCGGTGTGGGCTGTGCTCATGTGGCTGACAAATAGCCTCTCCATTCTTTGGGGATTACGTGTTTCAACAGTGTCCTGGTTTCAACAAATAGCCAGCAAGAACAAGAAGCAAGTTCACTCAAGCACCAGCTGCGAGCCACGATGCACCTTCCCTGCAGCCCCTCTCTCCTGGCCCTGCAGCAGGGCTGCCAGGGCAGCTGCTGCTGCTCACTCAGGTACCCACAAAATGCCGGAGCTTCTTCCCACACTGAGGGAGTGGAAAAACTTTTGTGCGCTCTGATCTGTAGCTCGTCGCCAGCAGCTTCCCCTTGAGGGCTTAATGTAGTTATTTCTACCCCTGATGCCTATAATTAAATGAACATTTCCTTATGGCACTGAGGAGGCCAAGCTAAAACTGACTACAGGGAATTTTCATCCATCCTGATCTATACTCCCTCATCTCTGGCTTGTTCACACAATGCTAACAAGGCATCTTCTAAGCAGGCAGAAGGGAAAAAAACACCCCTTAAATAGCCCACATGAAGACAAGCACCTGGGGAGATAAAAAGAGGAAAGAGACCAATTCCCTCCTTGTCCCCCTGCTTTTAATCACATAATTTTCCTACTTGCAAAACCAAAGGGGCTTAGATACCCTAGAGCCTGGAGAGATGTTTCCATGCTCTGCCAGCAGACTTGTGCTGCTCAGCAGTCTGATGGGACCCTCATGAGGTGCATGTCCCATTTCAGCACATCCTGCAGGTCTGCAGAGGCTCCCAATTGAGGGAAGCTCTTTTTCAGGGATTAACAATTCCTGTCCTGCAGGGCTGGAGAAGCGAAGCCAGAGTGCACCAAGTTATTTCAGACTGGAACAGATCCTAAACCACTGAACAAAGCTACTAACCGAAACAGGCCTTAATGTATAAATTCCCAGTAATCTGTATCTCCACTTCTGACCTCCCATCTAGGTAGAAGTCCAGTCATCTGGAGAAGTCTGGCCAATAGAGTCCAGCCCTCCAGTTTCTCTACAGCCCACCAGGATTATCAGTTTCACTAGACTAGGAACTGAGCTGTCCCTCGGAGCTGCCACGTGCCTCCCAGCCATACTCCTATCCCTGCCAGGACAGCAGAGAGGATCAGAGGGAAAGCCAAGGACCCAAATCCTCTGTATCACCACCAGCTGGACAGCAATACCAGAGTTTCCAGCAGCCTCAGCAGAATAGGAAACACACCCTCCCCTCAGCATAACCGTACCAGTGGTGGTCCTTTTGGCTGCCACAGTGTAAAACCACCACGAGGTCCATCTCCTTCCCATGCAGAGCAAATGCAGCTTTCTGGCTATGGGGCTGGCAGCTGGGCAGGGTGGGAATATGGCAGTTCCCCCACCCCCCGTCCATGCATCTTGCCCTCCACTGTGGAGGAGGTAGAGGTTTGGCTGAATTTGGAGACTCGGGTTTCCTGCTGAAATGCGGCTAAAGAACCTTTGCCAGCTGTGCCCGAGGTTTTCCCTTAATGTGGACAACCTGCCTGGAGGAAGCCACAAAATTGGCTCCCTGCTCAGCTCTGGAAAGACTTATTGCTTCTGTGCCACTGAGTATTGGCACAAAACCCCAACAGGTTTTCTGATCCATTTTGCTCTTTAAGCTCACTATTGTTTGCAAACCTAAAAGGCTTTATCTCTTCTCTTTAGGGAGTCCCGGACGGCAGAGACTCACAGCTCACGGACAGAATGGCTCCACAGATGACACATTCCCCCATGAACATTTTCAGGAGATTGGGGTAATAAGAGAGATGTGCCAGGGGGCTGGATGTCACTGTATCACAGCTCGGTCGTGCTGGAAGACAGTGACTGGTTGGTAACTCAGCCCTTCCCTCCCTGCCAGAATGACTCAAGACAAAGGCTCCCCCACACTTTAAATGTCCCCGTTCAGAACTCCTGTTCCACACTAACCAGATTTCTGTACAAAGGGATGGTGCAGGGAGGAAAAGGGCAATCTCAGCCTCACAGGTCTTTAGGGGATCCCTTTGTTGGGAAATTTCCCTAGACTATTTAAAAATAGAAGCAGAGCCTTCACAACTATTCCGAGTATAATTATTAGCGCGCTTAATTGCCTTTCCCTGGCACCCTACCTCTCCTCCAAATTTCAAGAGGAGGCTCTTGGGGAAACGCGTAGCAATTTGCGGTTCCCCGTTCCTTTGTACCAGTTTCGCGGTAGTTCGCAAAATCACCACGACGCCAGACGAAGCCATCGATACCCGGGCGGGCGGTCTGGGGCAATGCTGCCGCAGCCGGGGCTGCCGCAGCCGGGGCTGCCCCGGCCGGGCCGCGACCACCCACCCCCGGCTCCGCCAGCGCTGCCGGTGCTCACGGGGTCCCCGCAGGGTCCAGCGCCGCGTGCCCCCTCTCCGAGGCAGGAGAGCCCGGGAGAACCCCCGTCCCCGCGGGGTGAAACCCACGTGCATCCAGCCCGCCATGCCGGGAGCGCAGGGGTCCCCTGTCACCCCCGGAGGTCCCGGGGCAGAGACCGGCCGCTCCAGAGGGCTCTGATGTTCGGGTGGGGGGCAGCGCCCGGTACCCAGGGAGAGCTCCAGGGTAGGGGACGGGGATCCGCACAAGTCCCGGTACGCGGGGTCAACGGTGCCTGTGCGGGGGTGGGTGATGGAGACCTGCCTGCTGCAGAGGTCCCGGTGCCCCGAAGCACTGGACCCTCCGCGGACTGCGGTTCTCCAGGATGAGGGGGGTCAGACCCGCCCCCCGCTGGGGGTCCCGGTGCTCGGGGCGCTCCGGTGCCCGCGAAAAGGACCGACCCCCACCCTCTGCCCAGCCCGCCGCGGGGGGGTCCCGCCCCAGCCCCGCCAGCCTCACTCACCCGCGGCCAGAAACAGCAGCAGCAGCAACGCCGGGGCCCGGTGCAAGGGCTGCATGGCGGCGGCCGCTGCCCTGCCGCGCCGCCTCTTCACGGGGAGCGGGGCCGCCCCGCCGCCCGCCGGGCTCTGCCCCTCGCCGCCGCGCCCGCCCGCCGCCCGGCCCCGCACCGCATCCCGCCGCCCGGCACCGCCTCCTCCCGCCGCCGCTCCGGGGGCGGGGGAACCGGTGCGGGGGGGTCCGAGCTGCCCGCCGGGTGCGCGGACGGAGCGGCGGGGCAGAGGCGGAGCGCAGCCCTCGCTTTAGCTCCTAATTTCTGGCTGCGGAGCCGCCGCCCCCCGCCCGGTCCGGCGCCCCCCCGGCCGCAGGGCCCCGCACGCCGCCCCGAGCGCCCACAACGAGCGCCGGCGGAGCGGCTGCTTGCGCCAGCCGCGGGTGATCAGCCCCGGGGGTGGGAAGGGGGGATGCGCCGGACCCCGCCGGCGGCACGGGCAGAGCCCGGCGGGACGGCGGCTCCCTGTCAGCCGGCACACCGAGGTCCGGCAGGGATGGTCCCCAGACCAGAGACCCTTCACCTCTGCCTGATGACCTCTCGTCAACTGCCCATGACCCACAGGGCCACTGTGTCTCCTTCACTCCTCAGCTCCTGCCTCACTTCATCACCTGGAAAAACTTCTCCCCCCTGGGCAACTTCATTTCCCCACTTCTGGAGGCCATCTGGTCCAAGCCCCTGCTCAGGTGGATACCTACAGCAAGTTTCCCAGAACCATGACCAGATGGCTTGTGAGACTCCACAACTTCTTTGGGCAACCAGTGCCACTGCTCAGTCACTCTTACAGTAAAAAGGTGTTTCTTGATGTTCACAGGGAGCCTCTAGCACTTCAGTTTGTGCCCATTGCCTCTGGCCCTTTCACTGGACACCACTGGAAGAAGCCTGACTTCATCTTTGTTGTGCTCTCCCTTCAGGTATTTGTATATATTGATAAGATCCCCCATGAGACTTCTCCAGGCTAAAAAACAGTCACAGCTCTCAAAGCCTTTTCTCATATGGGAAATGCTCCAGTCCCTTAATCGCCTTGGTGGCTCTTCGTTGGGCTCTCTACAGTATGTCCATGCCTTTCATTTACTGGGGAGCTCATCATCACATTCCAGGTGTGGCCTCACCAGTGCCCAGTGGAGGGGCAGGATCACCTCACTTGACCTGCTGGCTGTGATTTGCCTAATGCAGCCCTGGATACCATCAGGGCCTCTGTGGCAAAGGCACATGGCTGGCTCACATGCAATTTGGTGTCACCATGACCTCCAGGTCCTCTCCTGCCAAGTTGCTCCCCAGCTGGGTGGCCCCAGCGTATACTGGTGTGTGAGATTGTTCCTCTCCAGGCACAGCCCTTTGAAAGCCTTACTGAACTTCAGTAGGTTCCTGTCAGCCCATTTCTCCAGCCTGTCAAGGTCCCTCTAGATGGAAGGTTGACTCTCTGATTTGTCAGCTGCTATTCTCAGTTTCGAGTTGGGATCTTGAGCTCCACCATCTCATGGTCACTGCAGCCCAGGCTGCCTTTGAGCTTCATAGCCCAAAGAAGCCCCTCACTGCTGCTTTGTATGAAGTCCACCAGAGCATCTCTTCTTGTTGGTTCCTTTATCACTTAGGAATTTATTGTCAATACACTCCAGGATCCTCCTGGATTGCTTATGTCCTTCTGTGTTGTTGCTTCAGCAGATATTGATGTGGACTGTATCTGGCTCAGGTCTTGAGGGAGATGAACTTATTTTGTAGTTTTAAGTCCTCAGGGGGAGCAGGAGCCTTCCTCTTGGTGTCATAAGTTTCCATCCTTCACCTTCTCCAGAGACTGCACTTACCTCAAAATTAGGGATGGGCGCTGCCTGCTTCTCTACCCTCACTGGGTTTGGGAGCTGTTTGAGCTGTATTGTCTCAGAGAAGATCCTGTCTTCCTTCATCTCTGGTGCTGTGCAGCTCGCTCACTTCTCCCTGTAATTCTTCCTCTTGATGCCACAGCTCCTCCAAGAGAGCACACCTTCTGCAGGACATGGGGCAGTTCTCCTGCCACCACAGAGAAGTCGCAGGCACTCACTGTATCCTGGGACTTGTAGGGCTGCATCCGTTATCTGGAGCTGGGTCTGTGTTAGAGTCTCTGTCCTAGCAGGGACAGCTGCTCCCGCACCTGCTGGGAAAACCATTCCATGGTGTGTCACCACCATATCCCAGACTGTCACTATGATACTAATACAACTGATGCCCCCTTCTTGGTGCCCTTCTGTGCAAACTGCTGTGTCTACTAAAAAAAAAATAAATGTATATTGCAGCAGTTCGTGGGTTTGTGGCTCTTGGAGCGGTGCTGGTGGATAGCACAGCAAAGGAACATGCTGAATATCCTACCGAAAATCATTATTGCAGCAACAAGGCCAACTGCTCCAATTACACTCAATTTCAAATTAAACACATCTTCAGTGGCCTGAGGGCACGACATTACTGCAAATGACTCAAGCAAGGGCTTTGTCAGACAGGTGTCCAAGAAATAAGGCTCAACAGGTCCTGTAATACCACAGCAATTGAGACAGAACATGTGCCAGCTCCCTGTGCTTCAACCCCTCTTGCCAACTGGATGGGCTGCAGCCGTTCTGCTCCCCTCTCATAGTGTGGCCCCTCAAAAGAGCTGTGCAGCTCTTGGTTCATCCCCAGACAAATATTTGAGAGACCCAGTCAAGTATCACAACACTACAAACATGACTCCAAAGGACCAAAAAATGTATCTGTCCCTTCCCACTAGGCACTTGGCTCATGTTTTCAAGCTTTCCTTAACAACAGTCTTTTTCTTTGGTTTCAAAACAATTTTCTCATTACATACTCTAGGAGGGCAGGAGATGGTAAAATCCAACATTGCAAGCTCTGAGTGAGGAAACAGCCACACTGTCACGGCCTCGCCAAATGTCTTTGTGCTTGCAGTGCTTTGTACCAGGTGCCCCGTGCTCTACCTCTCCCATACACCATGTTCCTGAGACAGCAGGATGTAGGGCTGAAGGTGATCAGGATTTTGAATTCAAACATTCTTATTCCTCAGAGAAGCATTCACTAAAAATACTCCAGTCTTTTTTTTCCCCCCTGTAATAAATCAAATGTATTTTTGGTTGAAGAGTGAATCTCCTGAAAGAAACGTTGACGGTATTTTTTTCTGGAAAGAACTTGCTGGTTTTCAACGACTAAAGAAAGGTGTCACGTGCCAAAGCCTGCTGAACTCTGTAATGAATCAAACAGCCAACAGAGGGTACTCAGTACTATCCTTACTGACCTTTACAGTTCTACCAGACCAGCTCTGGCACACGCCACTCCTTTGTGCAGTTACCGGCCTCTTTTTGCCAGCTCTCTCCTTTCATCATCTGCTCCCCAGCAGCAGCTCCCCCCAGTGTGACAAGGGCAGGTAACAGACTGGCTGCACCCATTACCCAGCGCAGCAAGGCAAAGCCAACAGGCTTGAACCAAAGTACTTGCTTTTGGCTTCTTTTAGACCACATCCTTCCAGTGCTCTGAAAGTCCTTTTTATCCCTGAATCAATGCAGCCCCCAGCCCCCACCGAGCAGGAAATGCAGCAGGAACTACCGAGCTGTCGCTTACCCATTAGATGAGATAAAAACACTTCAGTGCACTCAGATTCTAGCCCAGGCATGGCATTTAATGAATGCTCTTGTCATTTTTCACTTTGTTGCTGGTAATTTGGCTGTCTTCACATGCAGGTGGCTTACTACAAGTGGGTAACTAAAAGCCTTTCAGATCTCCTGACCCTGCCATATCCAGCTCCCAAATCTTAGAATCTCGTGGTGCTCGCTGGATTTATTTTGACGTTACACATCAATCTCGGACTGAGCAACAAAGGGGGAGTATGAAAGGAGAAGACACATCTTAGGCAAGAAAATTAAATAAAATTAGTGGCAACATCGATCAGCCAGGTCAGCGCTGCCAGCGGAGAAGAAAACAGCCAGCAGAGATGGGCAACACCAGTTCTTTTTAAAAACAGCATGAACTTAAACCCAGCACAGCCCCTGCATCTCCATTTTACGCTCCCTGGAATAGGTGCAAGTGGCTTGGCTCTCTTCTGAGGCATTGACAGCTTTATAGTCAAAAGCTTGTCATTTCTCATTTGATCTCCTCCAGCCTCCCTACCTGGTGTATATTCTCCAACGATGTTCAGAGCACTGGTAACAGAGGCTTTACAATTGCACTAAATGCTTTTTTATAGCTGCATCAAAGCTGTTCAGAAATTTTTCTCGGTATTACCATTATCTGTGCTTTTCTGTTCTTCCCCAAAATTGTTCAATTTCACAGTTACGTCTGTTAGGCAGAATCAGAAAGCAAGCATGTATTTTAGGCTGGCAAAACTGAAAATCCTTCTGCCATCTCCCCCTGTGAGTTACTGTAACAGCTTTTGCCTTCAGGAAATTTAACCAGCTTTCCAATTTCAGTGTAAGGGTCACATTTTCTTTCAAGATGCCTGCAAACAAATACTGCTGAGGTAGAGGAATGAGGTGATAGCTAAAGGAAAGAATTTGGTGCCTAGGACTTGTCAATTAAAAAGAAACTAACCACAAAGTCTAGTCTCAACAGAAATTTATTTTGAAACTCCACTTTAAAAAAAAAATAGCAACACATTAACTTGAAATATGCTGGTGAGATGTTTTATTCTTCTAAATACAGCAAAATTAAACTCACCTACAAAGGTGAAAGTGATCTATTGCCCTTGCTCAGCAGAGCAAGAAAATAAACAATAAGCAAAACAAATAAACAGTCAGATGTTTAAGTTCTTGCAGTGTTAGAAAATGTAAGATGTCACTAGTACCAGGAAAAGGGTTTAACCTTTCTTCCCTGACACTTGTCTGGGGAGCAGAAGGTGATCTGTGCCGATTCTTAGATCAGAAGGAAAAAACCTGTTCTCAGACTGTTCCCATTACCTCAATTGCTGGCTCTTTGGGACAGAGGCTGGGTGACACAGCAGGCTTGTGGCATACCATGCAATTTAACTCCATCTTCTATCAAGCTGTGCTGCCTTTTGGCATCTCATCCCTCCAGAAGAGGAAAGCTTGAAAACTCCTTATCCTGCCCAGCCCCTCCTTCCTCAGGCACAAGGAAAGATTTAACCTTTCCCTTGTTCTAGAATATGTGAATTTACTTCAGAGCCTCCGACAAGCTTTATATAAGCTTATTTGCTGACTTAGCCTTTTTAATGCTGGGACACCGTGAAACATTTTGACTGTACCAAGCAGGGGCGGGTACCCGCTCTATTCCTGCGCAGCCCAGGCACGCAGCCATTCTCTGGGCAAAACACACAGTTCCTGCTCTCATCCAAAATCCTGCTGGGGAAGATGTATAATAAACACTTCCAAGAGGAGTGACCTGGAGCAACTAATGCCTTCCAGGATAGGCTGTAATTAGAAGGGAACAGATTCTGCTCTATTTAGAGTCCAAGCAAGATTTTCTGTATCAGTTTGAGTCTTTCTTTATCTCTCTGCATCAGCTTGCTCCCCTTAGGGGAGGGCATGCTGCCCACCTGGGACACAGTGCTGCCACCAGCCCTGCTTGTTTCCCATTCCCTGCTGTAAAGTGCAGAAGAACAAGCATGAGTTGTGCTTTACTTTTCCAGTTTCCATGTGCCCCTGCTGTCTCCCATCCCGGAAGGTTTACTTTTCTCTTCTCACCAAAGCAGAGCTGATTGCTGCATTAATAGCCAGTCTGACAGCAAACCTCAGCGGATTCCTAGAGGGCAGAGCAAAACAGAGCTATATTGAATTTGATTAAGGGGCCAGAATAACCTTTAACAGAGCCACCTGGGGCAAGGAAGCAGACAGTTCTGCAGCTGAGAGCTCATGCAGGTTTCCTTATAGACCAGGGCTCCTCACTGGAGGGGAATGGTAACCCTGTCACATTGCTCTGTTGGAGCTGGCACGCAGGGGGATGGTTGCAGCCCTCCACTTGCACAAGGGGTCACTTCTGAGCTCCCAGCCAGGGAGGTGAAAGGACTATATCTGTTTGGGGTTATTCACATCATTTAATCTGGGCTTCTGTACAGCACAGCTTAGGGAACCCCTTTATCTCTGTGTTGAGCTCATCAACTCAGACACTAAGCAAATGCCTTTCTGGAAGGGATGAAAAATTTGCAGAAATGGAGATGTCATGAGGGCAGCAAGCCTCAGAACTTCTGAAGTTTTTGACTAGGGCAAAAGGATAAGCAGGCTAAAGCCTAGTAGAGTCAAGAGATCAGTGACAAGGCACAGAAGGTTTGGTCTTAGCTCTGCCTGTTTTAGAGATATGACCAGAGCCCAGAGAAGTGACTGCTAAGCCCTTACTGTGCTGGGTTTGAGGAGCAGGGAGCTGAGTACCACAGCCAGCAAGACAGGCCCCCCAGTACCCAAGGCAGATGAACGAAGCAGCTCAGACATGGCAGCCAGATTCAACCAGGAGTCCAGATCCTCAGAGAAGCTCATCGTAATGAAGCCAGACCAACAGCAAACCAGGCAGTCAGTCTGTAGGTTAGTCAAGGTCTGCTGATGGTAAGACACCATCCAGTGACCACTTGGCAGCTCCATAACTGCAGAAGACAACAAAGGTAAAGAAGGCAGTCCACACATCACAGCCCAAAGCAGCAGGGAGTGTGACCAGGCACAGTAAGTCACAAATCAATGCTTCCTACCTCAAAGCTCAGAGGGGACCCCAGGCTGAGCTTAAATAGAGCAGTAAGCCGTGGGTGTGGAGAGAGACTCAGGAGATCCTGGTCTGGATAATTACAGCCTGTTAGTACCCTCAGCACCCAGAAAACAAAAGCCTCTTTCCTTGCACAGTAACTTGAGAAATTGGAGGGGAGTTTCTATCCCTTAACGACCAAAGTATCTTCACCGGGTAGACCCCAGAGGTGGTTTCTACCTTCCTTGCTAAAGTGAAAAGGCTAATGTCATTTTTGGAAAAATTCCTATTTTTTTTAATAGCTCGCTAAACTGAAATGTGGGTAGGTATTTTCAGAGCAGAGGGAGCAGCCTGTATCTAAAGAGGGCTGGTGTCTCTTGGCTCTGAGGAGAGGCACACACCAGCTCACGGGGACTACTGGCATTCCCACATTTGTGTTTCCATGTGCTTTGATGGGACTGAAGCTCCTCAGCATCTTTTACAAAGGACAGTTACTTTCAGATCTCCCTAAGCACTGGATCAGCCAAAGAAGAAACTTGATGCTGCCCCTGGTTTCCCCCCACAGCTTTGCCTCACCTTTAGAGGGAAGTGACCTCCAAGATGAGCAGAAAGAAGCACAAGCCCTTCCAAGGTGCTTTTGCTTTAAAGATGCGGAGCTCAGCAGTCTGTCAAGGCTCCTCACAGATGTTTAGTTGTGGCCAAGAAGCATGCTGGATGGCTGGAGTCCTTGGCAGAGCAGTGCTCCATGATAATGGAGACATTAAATCAGTGATGGCAGCGAGAACTGTATAATAGATGCAAAATACAGCAGAAGTCTGATCCAGTTTTGGCTCTGCTTTGTTAAGTAGAACAGTATTTTAGGAGACAGAAAAACACTGAAAAGTTTAGAGTGCATCCTCCATGCAGCACAGCAGGAGAGGTAGCTGTTTGCAGTGACTCACCTCTATCTGTAGACACATATCTTCTGTAAACATATTCCCATGCTGTCTTCATAAGATGGAATTCAGGTATTCAGGTCAGTTGAGGTCCACAAGGGCAGAGCTGTAAGCACCTGAAACAGCCCTCCTGACTGAACTGCAGTTGGTTGGACTGCTCTAGGACAGGAAGGTGACACTACCCAATACAACTGCTACATCCTGAGCACAGTTACACTGTGAAAGTTCTTGTGAACCGGTTTCCAGGCAGCTCGTTAGTAAACACAGAGGAGTTGGACAGAGCGGGTATCAGCCAAGGTCTGGCATGGGAGAAAGTGAAACACTGCTGTTCCAGAAATGCTGCATATGCTAATTTTTCCAAGAGGCTTTGGCCTTAATTTGAGGAAAAACACACATTGCTGAATATAAAACTTCCCCTATTCAAGGGGCATCTACCATTTGACAGGCAGGCTCAGAAACAGCCACTAGCACACTGGATACAGCCCAGGACTTCCAGATGTAGTGTGTTGGTTTATGATCACAGTAAAGGCAGAAGCTATCAAGAATCTAAACCCTGCTGGCAGGAAGGGGCTTATCTCCCCCTTTTCCCTAGATCATACATCCTGACCTGTAAGGTGGTATCTGCTGGCACCTGCTCACGTACCCCAAGCAGGTATGTATGTGCTGTTTTTGAGAGTGTGTGTGTGTATTTGCTCCATGCTGAGCTAAGGTCAAACAACTTATTATGAGATGCAGAGAGCCCTGCTGCTTTCTCAGTGCACACAGCATATTCAAATCAAACTGGATCAGGATCAGGCCCATCATGCCCTATTCAAATCCAGATGCTCTCTGAAGCCAGCCTGACCCAGCATTTGCCAACAACCATAGCCCCAAGGGGACAACGACCACAGGAAGGGACACCACCTGGCTCGACAAACTCTGTCTGCTCTGCAAGGAGCACCCTCATCATCTTCCATCCAAACCCAGGCATAGCCTGCTTTGGACAGACCCCACCTCCCCCAGACTCTTGCCTTTGCCCCAGGCTGTCAGAGGCACTGTGCAGTGTTTGAATCACAGCAGTGGGAAGCCAAGTGCTCAAGCTTGGCTAAACTCGGGGTTGTCAGGGGAGCAACTCCTCGCTTCATGAGTGTGGCTTGGCTCGCTGATCTCCAGAGCCCTGCAGTAAAATCCTTGCTACGTTCAGCTGGAACATGCCTCCTGGCAAGGCAGTCCCTGCTCAGAGCAGCATCTGTTTTCACCCCTGTCTGCACCCCTGTCCAGACCAGACACCTGATGCTGTGAACAGCCAAAACTTGCTCCAGGGGACCTGAAAAGCTCAGTGGCCGTGAGAGGAGGAACATGCCTTCAGACTGGCATTAACACTCCACTGAGCAGCTGATGCCAACATTAGCAAGGGCGCAGCTGCAAGAATTCATTGCGCTGCTGGATGCTGGCAACACAACACGGTGGGAGGGCACAACTGCCTTTGTGGTGAGGATTTGGGAGGCAGAGTGAGCAAAATGACAAACAAGTGCCTCCAACAATGGCACCTCTCTGTTGCCACTGCTCCCCCTGTGTATCCAGTGAGGTGGGACCAGAGCACAGGAGGCAGGAGAAAGCTGTAGGACAAACCTGACTGGTGCCTCTCAACAGCCCCGTCCAGCAGCAGGGCAAGGAGCTGGGAAAATCAGGAGTCCAGCTCCATTCCTGTGTATTCTCTCATGGTTTGTGATGACATTTGCCCACCTATTTAACTCTGTGGGTCACTACAGGCATAGCAGAGGCTTCACAAGGTTGCAAGTGTTTACAAAGCATTTTGTATTTCTACAGTGTGACAGAAAGCCTCTTTCTTCTCCCACACCCAACATTCATCACAACACACCAGTTTGCTTGACAAGATTGTTTCATCCCTCATTATCACTGGTTTTGCGCTCTCAGGACCAGCACCTTCCCTGTTAAGGTGTGTGGGTTCCCACGGAGCTGGGCACAGTGTGCATGTGCTGGCAGCTGCTCTCCCCATGTCTCTGCCCATGGCCTCTGGCATTAGGAGGTGAGGAGCTAACAGCTCTGTGCCCAGTCCTGAGGAACCACATTGGACCACACCAGGCAATTTCAGGCACACAGTAGCTCAGCCATCCCCAGTGCAGACCTGACCCAGGCACACATTCAGGGGCAAAGGGCTCAATCGGGCAGGGAGGGAATGCCAGGCAAGTGTCTCTATGGGCTGCCCGCAGAAAGCCCTGGTAGACACAGACCCAGTGGGAAGAGAAGAAAACAGCCAAAACAGTTAAACAAATACACAGGAGGGAGCTGGCAGACAGAAAAGGCAACATGCCGAGCCAGTTTCAGGCTGAGAGTCATGTGCTCAGCCCCCAGCAGGGTTCAAGCACTGCTGGCTCCCAGTAACCACCAGGCTGAGAGGACACACACGAAGGCACATCACCGTGACAAACCCCATGGTGTCTGTGTCAGCAGCCAGGGACATGTCTGCTTGGCCAGCACAGAACTGCAGTAGCCAGCTGAGAAATTCCCTCGAGCTCAGGCTGGAGGCTGGAGATGCCTTACGGTCCCGCGGCTCTGGCCAGGCAAAGCACATTCGCTGCAGACCTCAGCTGCACCTTGCCCAGACTGGAATCCAAGTGGCAGCCAAGACATGAGATCAAGGCTGTCTAACCCAAGTGTGCATACAGAAGGGAGGCGGGAAATACATACTGTTACAGGATAGTCTGTATCTTGGGATACAGATATAAGCAGGAAAGACAGGAAAAGAGACACTGTAGGCAGGCCTTTGGTGGGAAAGGCAGTGTTCATGACACTGTCCTGTGGGCAACCGTCTCCTGGGCACTGTCCTACTAACTTGAAGCACAAATATGGGGGTGTGTCTGTACCCAAACCCAATCCCACAAACTGCAGAACAGCTGTTCCAGTATCCAAGTTGCTTGCTTATGCTTTTGCTTTCCCCCTTGGCTGCAGGAGTTCCCAAAAGAGGAGGAAACACAAAAGTATTGAAAAAAATGTATTTAAAACACATACAGCAAGAAAATTGCATAAGAATACTGAGCCCATCCTGTCCTCCCTGAAAACATCCAGCTCAGGGCTCCTCCTCCATTGTTATGCCCAAAATCATCACTATGGGTTCTTTACCCTTAAGAAACAGGTGTGAGAGAGAGTGGTTTAGGTGCCAAAGGTAGCACTTTGATCCAGCATAAATTGACATCTGCTGACACCTGCACAGAGATAACACCCAGTCAGGCAAGGGAAGCCTCTTTGCTGGGGCTTCTGGACATTCCCCAGTAGGTACAGAAGGAGTTTTCACTGCCCACACAGATCACCACTAATATCAGAAATAGTTACGCTTTGCTTCAGTTCTCATCTTCCTCTGCCTCCCTGCTCCTCCCCTGCAGAAACCAAGCACAAGGTCAGCCCATGTGGGCACCTGGGGAAATGTCAAGTGTCAGGCACAAGGGCCTGGAGCAGAGAGGCTGGCTGGTTCATGGAGAGTTGAAAGCAGTCTCAATTATCACCCATCAGGCTGTACAGTCGCCAGAGATGGGAACAGAGAATCCCTGAGGGTGCTTGTAATCCAAGGGGTGTGGATAATGCTTTTCAAATGCTCCCACTCGGTCCCTCCTGTAGAGGAGCCCGTAACAACTAGTGACAAACAAACAGCAAACATGCCATGTATACGGCCAGCAATTCTCTCCCTGCTGTGCTTAGCTACAAGGCAAAATAGTGAACCAAGTTGCTAAACAGACTCGACTGGGCATTTAACTACTTAATTCTGTTCTATTTACAAGGTCTTCAGCAGCTCAGCACTCTCTTAATCCATAAGGCACAAAGCAAGCAAGAGAATGTGCAGTCTAGTCCCTCTGGCTCAGGATCTCCGTAGCATTCCTGGAGGGCTGGAAGACAGAGGTCTCATCTCACAGAAGCACGTGGCAGACTCTGCTGCCAGCCTCAAAACTGCTGGACAATCAGCTTCCGCTTCACATCCCGGCTGAACCTGTTCATCTTGAACACTTCACTGTCAAAGAAGGCTGAGAGGTTGTGGATGTTGATCTGACGAGCCTGGGAGGAAGAGAAGGAGGGAGGGGAGAGGTAAATGTTTATTTAATAAAAATAAGAACCATGTGGTTTTCCATAGCAAAGGCTGCATAAAATTTGACAGTCAGCAATCTCTGCTCTGCTCAGCAGGAACCAGAACTGCAGTAGCAGGGGAGACTGCAGGTCAGGAGGAAGGAGCATTGGCAGAGCTGAGCTGAGCAAAGAAAAGATGCTGGCTCAGCATCTGCCTGCTCTCAGCTCGTCCTTTTACTCCCACTATAGCTAGAATGTAACTCCTATCCAAAAGTGCCCCCAGTACCTCACCCAGCGTAAGAGTTTTGCAAGAGATCCCTGACTGGGGGTGGTCACACCAGCAGCACCAAGCTGTGGCTTTGGAAGTAGGTACTCTGCACATTCCATGCAAGGAGCAGAAAAGCAGCAACCCAGGAGTCAAACACTGCTTTAGTGCCAAGCAAGGTCAATACTTTGCACAGAAAGGCCGAGTCAGGAGTGCAGTCTTTGGACCGGGATAAGGATGCATTAAGGAGAAGGTGAGCGAGCCCCAGGAGGGATTGGAAAAAATTCATACAGAGATTTTTCTGCTTTTTGCTTCTTCAAATGCAGATGTCAGGGAACTTGAGTTGTCATTCACCTGCAAAGCACCATACTGTAGGATTTATCACTCCAACCCCGAAGTTTTACAAGGGTGTATGAGAACAGAGGGGGAAGAATATGGTGCTTCCAGACAAGAGAGGATGCTGGGTTAAATTGATCAACACCAGTCTTTTTTTTGGTATCACAATGCAGGAAAAGAAGTTACAAGTCTGAGAACACCTCTGGTTCTGAGGCTGCAGAGAGAGATCATGAACCAACCCCAGAGGCAGCTTGTTATATGCCCGTACCTTGTCCACCAGGTCCTTCTCTGGGACCTCTATGGTGTCTTGCTGGGCTCCATAGCGGTTTCTCTGGTACATCACTTGCTCTGCAACCAGCTGCTTCAGGATGAACAGCAGCAGCTCATTGTTGTCTCTCTTGAATGAAAGGTAGCGGGAGAATGTCTGGGAGGAAGGATGAGGTGAGCCATGAGGACCAGGAACAGAGTGATGCACTGCAGTCTCCCATGCCCAACGCCAACCAACCCCCTCCTCCCACAGAGCACAAGGGGAACCAAATGACACTGCTATCACCTGTGCCCTTAGTGTTTCTCAAGTGACTTTGGCCTTGACAAGCTGCCACCTGCACATGCAGTGGCAGCTCTCCGACAGCCACAACACTCCTCTGCTGACTGCTCTTATTTCCATCTGAAATCTCTGGGGGCACGCTGGTGCCTCTTGGGGGCCAGAAGTGCACTGCTGTGGAGGTGTGCTGCCCACAGGGACACAGCTGTGGGAGGGCTGGTCCTGAGGAAAGCACGGAGCAGCTTCCCTTAACCCAGACTGCCCTGGGTCTCCCCAGCAGATGCTCACACTTGGCTGGCTGTTTGCGGCCAAAGAGAGAGGCCACGAGTCGTCCAGACAGAGGGCAGACACTCAACAGTGGATAAATGCCAGGCTGTGGCCAGCCAAGAGCTGTTCAGAGCCAGGCCCTGCTACTCAGAGAAAAGGGCAGACTGCACACTAAACCACAGTGAGTGCTGCCCCGTGGCTAAATGTCCCCTGAGGACCCTACTAAAATGTGCAGAAACCAAGTGCCTGCTCAGCTCAATCACCTGATGGCAGCAGCAGTGGGAGCCCTGTGCCAAAATATCAGGGAAGGTGTAAAAAAAGAAGATATACGGCAGTGCTTTCAATACAGAGGCTCGGGGCACACTTCCTTCTCAGGCCCAACAAAAACATTGCCCCACCTGAGTCTAATGACCAGCAGTAATGGAACAGTGCCTTGTTTGGGGTCCCTCAGAGGCACCCAGCTTGAGCTGTTATTTTGTTATTGCACCATGATTAAATTATTTTAAGGATCCAGACATCTGAGACTCTGCTATGGGAAACCTGGGATTGAGCTGCTAAGGAAACCTTGTGTGAATGTGTGAGTGTGGGGTGTGTAGCTGCAAAGGGGCCTCGGTCCCAGCTTAGGTGGTGCAAGTGTGACTGCCAGAGTGGCTCCTGGATGGTCAGGCAAGGAGCTTAACACTTCAGACCCACAGTACTCCGTTTACATGGACTCAGCACCTGACTCTATGGGACAGAGCACAGAAGAGCCTCTTCCCACAGCCAGGGCAGTGCAAGGAGGCTGCATTTGAAGCTGGGGGTCAGGGGTGCAGCTCCAGCACTCGGCTCAGCCGGTGCCCACCTTGCGCATGCTCCGCATGACGCTGAACTTCTGCGTGTCGATGAAGCTCTCCAGCATCACCCGGATGGCCATGTTGACATCGTCCTCCACCACGTAGTCCCGCAGGTGCATGCGGGCGTGAGCCTCGGCCATGCGGATCATGGACTCGATGTGCCGCACCGTGATGGGGATGCTGCCGGTCGCCTGAGGGCAGAGAGGAGAAGGCAACACCTTACTGGAGGATACAAGACACAGGGCAAGACAGGTGGCTTCTGGCCCAGGATCCCACTCCTTTCACACTGCAGGAAGCTGCTCTGGGCCTCTGACAGGGACTCAGGCTAAGGAGGCTCTGCCACCTGCTGGCACAGCCACAGAGCCTGGCACAGACTACTCATCTGAATTCAGCACAGTGCGAGGGGGTGCTGTGGGGTCACTCTTTGCCACTGTTTGGGGCCTTTCCAGGATCAGCAAACCAGTTTTCTCCAGTAACTTTTAGGAGGAATTAAGGAAACAAAAAGCCAATTAAAAAAGAAAACCTATAGTTTTCCCAAGCTCCAAAAATCTCCCTCTGACCTCAACAAATTTCTCTCTTCCACTTGAAGAGCATGAAATGAGCATGAGAGATCCCACAGACAAAAGAGAAGGGCATTTCTACAGAGAATGGTTCCCTGTAAAGTAGCATATGGGTTTGAGTGAATGCAAATGTCTCCTGTGGGCCTGCCAGACTGGGTGACAACAAGAGGACTTCGCCATGGCAGGCACTATACATGTGTCCAGCTCATCAGTCCACACATCACCAACAGGCGAGACTCTGCATTTAGATGAAGAATCATCTGTTCAGCAGACACTGCAGGATCTGCCTGTCTCTCACAAAACAGTGGCACAGACTTTTGTGATGGGAAAGGCAAGAATGTGTCAACATATGCTGGAGCAGTCTCAGGCTGATTTGCAGACTAGATACATGTTTCTTCCCTCCTTTCCTCAGTATTCTCACCATGGACTCCTTCCTGAGGTCACTGTACATCCTGGCCACCTTGTCCTGGTCCATCTGGTTGAGTTTGGGGTGGACTTTCTCTTTGGCATAGATGATGTATTTCCTCAGGATCTCTTGAGGAATGGGTTCAACCCCGTACGTGTTGGGAAGAATGACCTCATCAGCGTCCCCATTCACTGCCTCCTTGCTACCCGGGTGGTGCTTGACGTGGCTGCCAACAACAAACCGGGCAAGCATTTCATCCTACAAGAGAGGAGTAGACTAACAGACACTGAACACACTCAATGGGCAACTGCAGCTGAGCATCCCAACAGCAGCACTGCAAGCCCAGCCAAGCTCAGATTCACAGCACAGCCTGTACCTGCACAGGGTCCACTGTGTCTCTCACCACGCACAGGATATCGAATCGAGAGATGATGGGCTCTGTCAGGTCCACATTCTCTGAGAATGTTAATGACGGGTCGTATCGCCCACCTGGAGCACAGAGACAACCCAAGTCAAACACGGGCACCAAGGCTGAAGCTTCGGAGCAAGCACAGACCTTCAGCACTTTACTCAAGACTCTGCTGCTCAGTTGATCACTGCTCCAGACTGAAGGAATCACACAGAGGGAAGGGAAGCTCTGCCACAGTTCTCGTGACCGTGGATTGACGCCGGAAGCCTGATACGGTCCTGTAGACTCTCAGCACTTACCTATGGGATTGGCAGCAGCAATGACGGTGCAGCGAGCTTGCAAGGACGTGACAATGCCTGCTTTGGAGATGGAAATGCTTTGCTGTTCCATGGCTTCGTGGATGCTGGTCCTGTCCTGATCATTCATCTACAGGAAAGCAAGAGTGACTCAGAGTGAATCTGTGTCTACACCCCTTTGCCCAACACACCAAGGGGAATCGGCTCCCAGTGCTCTGAAAAGGCAGCAAACTGCACTATGGACCAGCAAGGGCCTGAGCAAACTGCAGGAACCTTGGTCAGCTGGGTGGTGTCCCCAGGACTTATGCTGTGTCCTCACTGCAGAGGTTATATCTGGTGCCTTCACAACTAATCCCTCCCACAGAGAGGAAGCTGGGCTCACCTTGTCGAATTCATCGATCAGGCAGACACCTCTGTCAGCCAGCACGAGGGCTCCTGCCTCCAAAGTCCACTCCTTGCTGACTGGGTGCCGCTGGACATAGGCTGTGAGGCCCACAGCAGAAGCACCCTGGCCAGTGGTGAAAATTGCTCTGCTCGATGCCTTCTCTATGTATTTAAGAAACTGGGATTTCGCAGTACCGGGATCTCCACACAGAAGCACATTGATGTCACCACGGACTTTGTGTTTGCCACCTGCAAAAGTCATGGGAAAGCCATGTTGGCAGCTGAGTGCATGGCTTGACAGCAACCCTGCCCTGAGCACCACAAAGCTGAAGGGAGGGCAACCAGCAGGCAGGACAACTGGTTTACAGGGAAAGTTGAGGGAAAAGGAAAGTCAGCTTTGCAGGTGGTCACGTTTGTAAAACACTTTCTAACCCTGCTCCCTGCTGAATACATCCTTCTCAGAAGATTATAACAGATCAGGGTGCCAAAAGGTCTAACCTCTGAAGGGGCATCAAACATGATGCCCCCTAGAGGAGGGGTAAAAACTTGCCCAAGTTTGCAGCAGGAGCTATTTTCAGTCCTAGCATTTCTACCGTCACAACAGTTTTCAGTGTGATAAAAGCAGCCATTTCAATCGCAGATATCCCTCATCTGCTACCTTGTCTGTCACCAAGCCATTCAGACAACTGTAATCACTCTCATTGCAACAGCACAGACAAACTCAGATCCATCTGCCCTCCCCTGAGTGAGGCTCAAGTGATACAGGTGACACTCACCTGGATTTTTGGGCTCTCCACCGAAGAGAGCCAAAGCCAAGCCCCTCTTGATATCTTCATGTCCATAAATAGATGGAGCAATGCTGGCAAAAATCTGAAAGGAAAGCCAGATGAGTTGTCCATTTCCCATTCTGGGCAGAATCTTGCATGAAAATCGGCAAAGTGCCACATCTAAAGCCACTCTTAAAGTACTGCTTCTCCAAAGAGTATTTTATTATCCAGGGTGTGTGGGCTTTTTCAAAGGTAACTACCCACCCAGAGTCCCCTAAAGGAGCTTCACAAAAATGGTGCTGTTGGAGCATGGCAGATTATTTAGTCTGGTGCTGGAAGCTGCTGCCACTGCCTCCACAACCCTGTTGTACACAGCACACATCACAGTGGCTTTTATCAGCTATTGTAAAGCTGAAGACCTTGATCAGAGGCTTACTCACTGCACATGATAGTAGTTGAATGGGCTATGCCACACATGAATTGTCATCATGGTCAGATACTAAGGAAAACTGGCTTATTTTCTCAAGAGTATTCTGAAAATAACCAGGTGCTGGAGAATACTCATGTCAAAACAGTCCTGGCTCAACTGAAGCTTCTGCATCCACTACAACAGCTGTTACTATAAGAACAGCACATCTAAGGCAACAGAACAAAGTCTCCCATTACAGAGTTTAAACCTGACCCAAGTAAGGTTGAACATGCACCAATCCAGGAGCTTTGTTCTTTCAAGTATTGGGTTCAGGCCTTAGCATACACATGAAACAAAGCTAAGATCTCTACCAGAGCTTAAAGTAAGTAATAACACTCTCTTAGGGGGATTGGAGACGCAGTCATTGGCCTCTCAGAATACTTCCCCTGCTTTGCTTTCAAGATACAGGGAGAGAAAACTGATCAGATATAAGCAGTGGGAGTACCTCTCTCCCGTCTTCCAGTCCTGTTGGGATGTAGAAGGCTCAGAGAAGGAAGGAGAGAAACAGAAAATTTGACCTCCGAAAGTACAAAGAAACTTTCTTATTTAGTTCCATCTTATAACTGACTCTCATCGACAGCTGTCTGAGAGCTACAGAAGACCATTCAGAGGGAACTGGGATTTCTAAAGATTCCTTTAACCACTGTTTGGCCAGCTGACACAGCAAGCCGTCAAAAGGAAAAGAAGGGATCTCTGAAGCTGACCCACCTTCTCCCCAATTTGCTCGTCCTTGGACAGACCCACAATCACTTTCACGTCTTCATCAGTCAGTTCTCCAACAGCCAGCTTGTTGTCCTTCTTGGCAATGTGGTTGGCCAGGATCACAGTGGCAAACACTGGGAACCCATTGGCAGTGTTCAAGGAGCCATCATAGTTGTTGTGGTAGATCCCTGTGAGCTCCTGGGAAGCAGGAAACGCTGTGTCAGTGCCTGCACAATATAACGCAGCCCCTTCTCCATTTTAAGATAAGTGCCTGCCCAAATGCACCCAAGGACAATCCCTCCCCACATCCCCACAGATGTTCCGGTGATGTCACTGTCAGAATTTAAAAGTGCTCTGTGCTCACCCCACACTTGAACAATGTACTCACAATCTCATCTCCTGGCCTGCAACTGTCCACCAGATCAGCGAGGAGAATGGCATCCTTGGAGCGGGGCAGCCTGCCAGCAGCTACCTTCCCAGGGCTCTCCTGGATCTTGATGCGCTGGTAGTTCTGATAGACCGTCTGCAGAACAGAACAGAAGTTACCCAGCAGGTCTGGCAGCCATCAGCACAGCTGATGCTTTTCACCTCATCAGAGAATGTCCATTCAAAGACTTACTATACTTTGGTTAGAAAACTAAAGGCATGGGAGGATGGGGGTTGTGAGGAGCAATTCCAGGATACAACAGACAACAGTGGGGATGGGAAAGCACTTTGCCGCATCTCACCACTGTGTTTCAGCCTCCACAGTGTTTGTCCACCCAAATACTGGACCAGTTCCTGGGAGGAGAATGCTTCACTGGTGATGGTTAAAGGTGTCAAAGCAAAGAATGACAGTCAGAAGCTCTACATTAATGATTTTGCTACTGTCTTCTGGTTTCCTAAGCTGACAGTTCAGGACACACTGACCTAACTTAGGAAGGAGGAGAGCTGGGCAGTCTGTGTCTGCATTTCTAAAATATGGATAAGTCACTGTGTACCACAGAGATGACTGTGGCAAAAGATTCAATCCAAACACAATGCGACAGTAACTTACTTTTGGCTGCTAAACTGAGTACATTCAGGTCAAGACCTCAAATAGACAAGAGCTATCTTCACAGACCCCTGGATACAGCAGCAGACCCCTCTCCCTACACCAAGCTGTTCAAAGGGTGGGAACCAAGGCAGGGCTGGGAGGAACAGGCAATGAAGCAGGACGTGCAGCCAGGCCCATCCAGGCAAGCACATCATCTCTTACCTCTTCCATGTTGATTTCAAAGGGGCCAAGAGACTGACACTCTGGACAGGAACCAGGTTTCACCTCCTGGTTCTGGGACTGGAAAAAGGGTCCCAGGATGAAGCGGCACTTGCTGCAGTTGTATTTGACCATGCTGAGCTGAGGCAGGACCCCTGTGCAACTTGTCACCACTCCGCTGGTCCGGATCAACTGATTCAGGTGCAGTTGCCTGAGGAAAGAGAGGACACTGATGCCCTGGATGCAGGGCACAGAAGGCAAAACACCCTACAGAAATACTCTTGCTACAAAGCACAAGTTTTCTACCAATGTTTGTGTTTTATCTTGGAAGTTCATCCTTAATATGACTTTTTTCCTGTGATAACTTCAGTCATCCTGTCAGATTTGCCCAGAGGTTTAGCTCACAGGTGAGCCCTCTCAAGCCCCTCAAAGCCTGCTGCAGGCCCCACAGCCACTGCTGGTAATTCTGCTGCTTACCTGAGTGACCGCAGCTCTTCCACCAGAGGGAGGTGGGAGATGCGGACATGGATCTCCTGAGCAATACGATCATATTTGGGGTACATGGCCAACACCACTTCCTTGGCTGCCTCATCAAAGATCTTCAGCATTTCTGCTGGGGCCTCAGGCAGAAAGTAGGCGAGGACATGTTCCTGGGCTGCCAGATCCTCGTAGTTCACCACCAGACTCTCTCTGTTCTCTTAAGAAAAAGATGGGGTGAATTATAATTTCTGCCTGCTCACTCAAGGAGTTTGCAAAGGACAGCCAGAACAGACAAGCCTGTATCCTGCAGGCTGCAATGTCTGCACCTTCCCTGAAAAATGTTTCAAAGTCAACAATTTGAAAATGGGTGGAAAACTCTTTCAAACTGATTTCTCTAAAAAATTCTTCATCAGTACCAAGCTTGTGATTGTTTCTCTCTAGTTCTGCACAGATACTTCCCAGGCTCAATGTTCCTGAGATTCAAAAGCCTCAGCCCGACACACAACTCTCTCAGAGACCTCCAGGAAACCAAAGCTAATAGGAGAGACATTATGTGTGCTGAATGGCTGGCAAAAAACCTCCTGTGTCTTATGTTCATAGAAAGGGATGAGACAAATGCCTTTTATTTCCTAGCTGTATAAAACTGATCCTGTTCCATGGCTCAAGCTTCTGCTCAATATAAAGAAGAAATACAACAAGTACAGTTACATGAGCTGTTCCTAGATGTGACAATTTCTGCTTTTAAAATTAATCAATGACAGCCTTAATGACTGCTTCTTCTGGCAGTGCCTAGTCAGAATACAAGGCTGCAACACTGACACGGTTTCCAAAGTCACAAGCTCTATTTGTGTCCCCTTGCTGGATAATCCACTCTCCAGTGTGAGAAAGTTAGTGGCGCAGACAGCAAGCAATTGTTGTCTCTTTCAGATCACAAACTTGCAGACCACTGTCTGCTGCCCCACATATTCTTTCGCTAGCATTTCTACAATATGAATATTAATGAGCAGCAGATGCCAGGGGCCTTCTAATTAGTCAGCCAGAATCAAAGAAGATAGTAGACATGTTTCCATTATTCATTTATCTCCATCAGCATGAGACTTTCTTAAAGTGCTGACTCGATGTCTGGAACAAAGAAGGCAGGCAGAAAAAAAAATCCACCTCTGGACTGAATCGCCACAAAGTACTGTGACCCACATAAAGAGGAGACAGAGAGCCTCTAATCACCCAGCCCTACCTTTGCACATGTCACTGATCCTCTCCTTGAAGACATTGTGCCCATGGTCATCCACATGAGTCTTCAGGAAGTTCTTGAAACGGTGGTAGATCTCAAGGCGGGGAGCTGCCATGGAAACCCACTCCCGCACTGAATGACCTTTCATGTCTTCCAGGTTCTCAATGCTCTCAATCATGTCCTCATCCTCCTCTTCCATGCCTTCGGCAGCCCGTTCTGCCAGCCGCCTCTTCCGTGAGGGACGGTCTTCATCTTCATCATCACTGTCTAAGGGTTGGGAGGAAAAACCGTTGAAGAGCTGGGATTCCCATTCCCACTCTTTGGGTTAGTCACAGTCAGATTACACGGGCTGTGGAAGCAAATAGGTCAGAGCCTGGGATACAAACCAAGAGACATCCCGGGCCCAGCCTAAATCCAGTTCTATTCCGGCTCCTACATCTTCCACAACATAGCTAAAGACTTTAGGAGTGTGAATAGTTAGATTTGTATGCAACAGCAACCATTCACGTCCATTACTGCACTGAATGGACAGAAACAGAAACACAAGACACAGGCTTCTAAGTGCATCAAAGGCCCCCCCATTCAGCCCACAAAAGTCTCTACAGGAACAACACCAGCAATAAACCCTATAGCATATACTTGGTAGAATCCCAACTCTTTGATATTGGCCCAGGATCCTGACTTTGTTTCAGTGGTAACACAGACGAACACACCAAATGAGTTCCTAGGAAGCCCAAATGAAAGGGATCGTGCACTGGTGAATCCAGCCAAACCCACAGCCAGTGATTTCACAGGGAGCCCAAATACACCAGAGCTCTAGAGACCTCCCTGCAAACCTGAGAGTCCACCCAGACCAGGTAACAGTCAACCACAGGAGGATCAGCAGCCCACCTGGTACAGCTCGTTCCACCTACCGTAGAGCAGCCCCCTCCTCATGCGGCCCATGCCCTGCTCCAGCTCCCGGTCCCGCTGCCTCATCACTCGCTCTGCAGCCTCTCGCTGGCTGGCAGTCAGCTCCTCCACGTCCTCATCATCCAGGGCCAGGCCCTCTGCCTCGTACACATCCAGCTCGGGGATGGGGCGGTAGTCCCTAGGACACACACAGAGCTTGGAATCAGGCCAGGAAAGCCCTTCTTCAGCCCTTCTCTGGCTCCTGCTGGGCAAGTGTCAGGACAGTTCTGCAGCAAGACAAAAGTGTTAAGCAGGAAGGCACTTCACAGTGGCCGATGCCCTGCAGCAAAGGGCTCCAGCAGCACTGATACAAATGCCAAGGCTCCAGAA
This sequence comes from Pipra filicauda, assembly GCF_003945595.2. Classification (NCBI taxonomy): domain Eukaryota; kingdom Metazoa; phylum Chordata; class Aves; order Passeriformes; family Pipridae; genus Pipra; species Pipra filicauda. The sequence continues at coordinate 1,786,186 of NW_024104162.1, forward strand.
TCATGGTTAGGAATGCCAGCATTCAAGCTTTTGTAAAGTTCCTCAGCTTGTCCACAGGCCTGGCAGTAAAAAAAGCATCAAAATTTATGCCTGCAAGAGTAAAGAACTGGGCTGAATGCACATCATGCATCCAGGGAGATCCTGGTTTACCCCTCTGGACCATGATGACACTTAGCTCCCAGTTTTGCTCCGTTCTCCCAGGACTCAAACGACAACATGCCCCGACCTCTGCCCACTGTGCAGCAGCTCTTCAGCCCTCTCACCCCACCTACGAGCACACAGAGGGACCCCACCACGGCTGAGAGACCCCTCCACGTCGCTGGACGGTGCCCAGCACCCCATCCACGGACACAACCCTCGGCAGAAGCTGGCTCCAACCGCTTTCCTTACCTTTCCATCCCTTCCCCGATGAGCTCTTCCCCTTCTTCCTCCTCCTCTTCGGGGAGCCCCCCGGTGCCCAGGAGCCCTTCGGACTCATCCTCGAAGGGGGGTAGGTCCCGGCCGGGGCTGGACGTGAAGGCATCTCCGCGGCGGGAGCTCCGCACGGGGCTGGTCACCGCCGTCTGCGACTCGGAGGAGTCCTGCGAGGGCAGGAGGGAGGGGGTGAGGCCGGGGGACCCGGGGCCGCGGGGGGATCAGTGCTTTCGGGGGGGCGGCGGTCAGAAAGGGGGCACGGATCACCGGTGAGTTATAATAATAATTAACCCTCCTCGCAAATGACAATGGAAACACATGGCGGGGCTGGGGGGGGCGGGGGTAAATCCATCCTCCGAACCCAGCGCAGCCGGAGCGGAGGGGAAGGGTCCGATCCTGTCCCGGCCTGGCTCTCCTCTTCGGCGCAGGCCACGGGGGAAACTTCCGTCGGCGTTTCGGGTGTCCGCCTCCGAGAGCACCTCCATTATCCCCCCAACACCACCGCCCCCCCCCCGAAATCCTCACTGGACCCCGCACGACCGCAGCGCCAAGTCTCCCCGGGGAGGACCTGGGGCCCGCACCCCAACTTCATGGCTCCCCAGTCCCAGTCCCAGTCCCAGTCCCAGTCCCAGTCCCAGTCCCAGTCCCAGTCCCAGTCCCAGCCACTCACCGCCATCTCCGCCGCTTCCTGCCCGGCCGCAATCCGCGCGAAAACCGGCCCACGTGGTCAAAAGCGCGCGAAACCTCATGAATAATGAATAGAGTGGATGTTTGGCCACGCCCCCTTGTGAATATGGATGACGCGGGGCGGGAGCCTGGAGCGGGAGGGAGTCTGGGACGTCCCCAGTCACTCCCGGCCAAGGGGTCTCAGGCACCTGGTGAGCGGCAGCGGCAAAATGGCAAATATCTGGGCATTTCCCTCTGGGCTCGAGGGGTCTCTTCCTACCGGGAACCCCAGTCACGGGAGAGATCCCACTGGGAACTCCCGTTCTCGTGTCTGCCTCTTTAGCAGCTATAATCAAGTCTGGCTTGACCGGGTTTGCCACTGACCCTGCTGAATCACCTTTGTTCTGATTCTCACAAAAATTGTAAGAGGTGAGAAGAAGGTTCTGGCCTTTTTTTTTTTTTTTTTTTTTTTTGTATGTGAGCCTGTATGTGATAACAGTCAAGGGGAGCTGATTGGAGCCATTCTGGAGAACATACACATCTGTCTCCCCAGCTGTTCTGTGCAGCAAGCAATGCCATTTGGGAGAGCAACTGAAGAAGAACACCTGTCACATAGAAACTGGAAAAGGAATTTAGAGAGACAAGACAAAAAACGGGCTGATGTTTGGCAGGGAGGTGACATGCTTCCATTCCAGCCCACAGGCTCTTGCATAACAGCAGGTGGTTTGGATTTTGGAGACCTGCATTCTCTGAAGGGTTTCTCACCACTATTTAGTATCAGGCTATTTCTGCTCTTGGCTGCACTTGAGTGTGGGACAGCGACCATGAAACAGGAGACACCAGAAGCAAAAGTGACTGAAGAGGCAGCTGACAATCTGAAATGGCTCTTCCACGAGCCCAGCTGAATGACTCAGACTGGCACTAATATAGCAAAGCAGGAGCATCATGATATAAATAGGAAAGGGTGGCTCAGCCTCTTCTCTGTGACACATGACGTGGAGTTGGCTGGTGCTCAGAGTGAAACAGGCACAGAGACCCCCCCAAAATGCTCCCACTTGTAGGATACTGAAGACCACCATGGTCTTGATGATCTCAGAAATCACAGAATTACAGAACCATGAAGGTTGGAAAAGATCCCCATGATCATTGAGTCCAACCATTAACCCAGCCCTGCCAAGTCCACCGCTAAACTATCTCTCTAAGCACCATATCTACACATTTTTTGAACACTTTTAGGGACAGTGATTCCACCACCTCCTTGAGGTGCCTGTTCAATGCTTGAGTACCCTTCCAGTGAAGAATCTTTTCCTAATATCCAAAATTTTCCAACCTTAACGATTCTATGATTCCATGGCTTGAGGGAAGGCAGCCCAGGACCTGGGTAAGGTGTTGCTGTCTGACAAGGCCCAGGTGACACGCTGTGATGAACTGGTGTCACCACAGGGTGCCACTGTCTCTCCAGGCACTGAACAGCTGGATGGACAGACAGCTATTCTGCTGTCCTTCCCAGAAGACCACGCACCACGCCCATGTTTTCACTGCTCTCTTTGTGTGCCAGCAACAAGTGGTCCTGTGCTTGAGCTGGAGCACTCAGTCTCTCTGAAAAGAACTGAGCTTGGGCAGATAAAACCATCCCCAAAATCAGGCTGCTGCCATGCATGGGACAGGGTTCCTTCTGCTGCACTAGAGACGATGCACTGGGGCATGTGAGAAGGCTCAGATGCAGACAGGGCCCAGGCTGCTCACGGGGGTGACCTCAGCTGAGCACCAAACTCCTGACTATCAATGACGCCACTAGGATTTTGCAGACTGGTGGCTTCTTATAGCACAAGAGGAGCCCTGAGGATTGAATTCCCCTTGAAAAGAAGGGCAGAGACACAGGAGTGCAGCTAAGATGGTATCCTGTGGTGCAAATTTATGCCCAATACTAGAAATCCGTAGGTTGGTAGAGCAGCTCTGAAACAAGACAGGCACATCTGTCCCTGCACCTGAACAGTAGAGCAGTTTTAGATGAGAAGTAATATCCTGTCCATGAGACTGATATAATAAAAGCTGAAAGAGTACTGAAGAGAGATAAAATGTCCCAGAAGAGGGGGATTTGCTGATGATACGAGAGTGTAATGCTGTCCTGGAAACCATGTCTGCACCTTCCACCTCTGACGCCTGCAAGTCAGGTGAGAGCAGGTGTCAGCAGACTGCAGCAGGTACAGCACCAAGTGCCAGCTTTCCTTGGGGCCCTCAAGGTTATGCCAAGGCTGCTGAGTATCACCCCTTGTCCTGCTTCAGCCTGGCAACACCAAGTGACACAGCAAGGACAGAGGGAGTCAGCCCTGCCATCTTTATGCCCTGCTCAGGGGAGATGACGCAGAGACTGAAAGGACATGGAGCAGTCCTTGGCGGTGGGAAGAGTAGAGTTATGTTTGCACACACCATGTTGAGGCTGAAAGGCAAGGCTTGTTCATACAAAGGAACCATAAGTGTGGATCCCCTACCTCCTCTGTTTCACATAAGTAGTGAGGAAGGCAGGAGCTAAAGTGTCACGGTCCTTGCAGTGGCACCCAGCAGTCTTCTGTCCAAGAAAAAGCTTTTGGATCTGGTGTCCCAAGTGCTGGGCTCTAGCCTCAGAGTGAATCAGATGGAAAAAGCAGGTGGATTGGAAAGCAAAATCTCTCCTTCTGACACAGCAATGTGGGAGGTAACACTTCAATTAGTTAGTGCCTGAGGCTACAAGTGAGAAGACATGGATTTCACTTGTCTCTGTTACCAAGGCACTTTTTAGGCAGAAGCACCCCACCTCTCTTTAAACAGAAGTGTCCCTTCTATAACACAGAGATCAGAAGCCTTTGAGCTTGGATCCATAAATAGAACGTGTCAAAATATTGCAACATATCATTAACCTGAACAACACTGTGAGATGAGACAAGCTAAGAACTGGCTTCTCCAGATGTCATTCCAAAGGCATGACACCAGCATGAAAACCTGTTTCCCACTCAGTGGAAAATCAGAGGAATAGGGCTGAGGCAGGTATCACAGTCTCTGAGTACATCCCTTCCATGAGGCTTGCTGAGGTGTAGCTGGAAAATTTAACCCGAGAAGAGGTGTCAAGCAGATTTAAGCTGAGAAAGATGTATGTGGAGGTGGGCCTGGAAGCCTCTGTGTGTGCTGTTGGCTAGAGCAGGGCATGCAAAGCTGACCAACACAGGGATCTTCTGAAAAGGTTTAAACTCTATACAACAAATTTCAGCTTCCCATAGAAGCAATCCCTGCAGCCACAGGTGAGCCACGGGTAGAAGAAAACAATGCCAGAGTGTATCCTCCAGTCCTTGAAGTGACTCAGATAACAATAATTCTCCCTGAAACTCTGTTCCCTGTCAGACAGCTGTTACGGCTGAGAGTAACGTGCTGGTGGTTAGCTGGTTATTTCCTTTAATTTCCTTTATAAATCTTGGCTCATTTATCACAGTTACTTCCTTGTTTACAATACTTAAACGTCTGTTTTCTCCGTATTTGCACCTTCAATTCCCGCTAATTACTGATTGTATTTTCCTTTAGCAGTTTTTGTCCCAGCCATGCCGAGTTACTTCAGTCAGCTTTAAACTTCCCTTAAAAGCCAAGCTCCCGGGTTGTTAATCATTCTCCTCTGCAGGGACTTATTATCGGAGCTCCCTGAATTATTAACTCCTCTGGCTCGCACCTGCAGAATTCCTGCACAGATGTATCATGTTTTCACACACACACAGAAGTGTGTGGCGGTGGGAGCGCTCACCGTTGGGTGGGATGTTGGGCTGTGCAGGCTGGCCTGGGAGGTGGGATCGGGCTGTAAATAACAGAGATTGCACGGTACAGATCTGATTCCAACCCCGCGGTCACCTGGGGACCCGCGGGCGGGGACAGGGCCCCTTAAACAGCGGCGGGAAGCGCCCCTTAGTCCCGCCTCTCACCTCTTTCCATTGGCTCTCGCCTCTATTTCTCTCGGCCTTTTTGGCCTCTGATTGGCCTTTCTGGCGCGCTCTCGGGGATCGTCTCTCAATTGTCGCGTCGGGTTCGGCCGACGAGCCCTTCTTGGCGGTCGCGTCTCCGCCCGGTCCCTGCGCGCCGCGCTCGGCCCGTTCTTGAGCGACGGTCCCCGGCTGAGGGGAGCGGCAGGGCCGGGGCTCGGATGGCGGGGCCGGGGCCCCGGGGCTGAGCGGCGGCGGCGGCGCCGGCCGGGTACGAGCGGGACCGGCGGGGCCAGGGCTGGGGGAGCGGGGCCGGCGGGAGGGGGGTAACGGGGAGGGACAGGTACCGGGGCGCCTCATATCGGGACCGCGGCCCTCCCGGGGCCTCCCCGTGCCGCCCTACGGCAGGAGCCGCGGGGCAGCTCTGCCCGGCTGAGGGTGCGATGTGACCGCGGCTGTGCCCCGGCTCTGCTTCCCTGGGGAACGGGCAGCGCTTCCCCGCCTGCCTGGAACGAGCTGGCCGCGCGCTGTTAGTTTTCTTGCCGCTTGTGCTCCCGCCTTCCAGGGGAATCAAAACCAAAACAATAAGAATTCTTAGGAGACGCGTTTCTGAAATCCACCCCCTGGACCGCGGTTCTCTGCGTGAGCCTTTTGGCTTATTGTTGGTACTTCTGCTTTTGGTATTTTGCTTTGGTCGGTTTTTGGTGTTGCGGTAGCTTTCTCTTTTAATCTTAGCTCAGAACGGGATGTGAGAATGAAACTGGGAGAAAAAGAGGTGCTGGGCCACTGGGGGAAAATCCCCCTCCTGTGAGTTCTGAGGATGAGATGCAAAATGCAGCTGTTGTGACCAAGAATGAGAGTTGAAGAGCCGTATAAAAAAAGGAAGAGAAGAAAAAACCACTCTTTTTTATTTTTATTTTTTTTATTATTTTTAGTGTTTGGAGTTTTTTTTAAAGCATTTTCCATTATTGAAGTAACAGTTGTGTTTAAGCAGGGATCTGGTCAGTGTCGTTTTTATTACACAAATAGAGTGTTGTAAAGGGCAATCTTAACCCTGGCGTGGTCTGTACTTACAGGACTTTCTGATACTGTTTGCAGAGAGAAAGAAGAGTTTCAGTTTTTTTATTGGAGCTGAAACTCTGACAGCGTGTAATTCACGTTTTTGTGGGTGGGCTTCGAGAGCACAGAGAGTTGCCACCGATGTAAGCTCTGAATTTCACCAAGCTCTGATACTGTTATGGTGCCATGAATCAAGGAGCAAAATCCATTGGTGAGATAACATTTTCCTGAAGGTGCAGTGGGTCCTTCCCTAGCACTCTGTCACTGCAGCCCACGAGGGTGTTCTTGGTCTAAATGCAGCCTGAAAAGGCTTGAACTGAGGAATCAGCCCTGGCCAAGTCAGCCTGACTTTGGCTGGAGTGTAGAAAACCATTTTATTTTGTTTTCTGGTGTATAGATCTGCCTGCTGGATGAAAAGGGGAGACCACAACTGCAGCACTGATTTCTTTTTGTGCAGCTCTGGATGATTTTGCCCCCATTGAAGGGCTGGGCTGGCTGGGGGGGGACAGTTCTGTGGGGACAGGGTGTGGTGAGAGAGCTCTTGGATATGCTTAGCTGACTGGATTTGTTTAGGACTGGACAGAGCAAGGACAGTGTGCTGTAAGGAGCAGTGTGGCTGGGCATGATGAACCCTAGCTGGATCCTTGCCATCCACTCCTGGTCCTGTTGCTGTGGGATTTTTCCTGGTGATTTGGACCAGGAATGGGCCAGTTCTCCACATTTTGCTGTAGGCCTTAGCTATTACAGAAGCATGACCACTGTGCTGTCTGGGTGATGACCTTGGCTGCCCTGTCTTATCATGTTGGATGTTCTGTTGCTCTGCTTTGTGTACACTTCATCTGGGGAGGAATACAAGTACCAGGCTGTAGTGAGCAGCCTGGCTGAGAGGTGAGCTTGATTCCTCTTTGCCCTTTGAAACCTCGTGACTGGACTTGTGTTACGTGTGGCCAACTCCTCTCTTTATCAGCAGCTCTCTGCTGTGGTGTGATAGTCGTGGTTTCTAGTGAAAATAATGGAGACACTTTGTTCTTTTCATAAGAAGTTGTTCTAACATAAATTTCTTACGGCTTTATACTGGAGTTCTTTTCAGTGTGACAGCTAGATGGAATTCTTTGTCCCAGAAGAGATATTAGGAGGTTGTGATAGTTTACAGTTGGTGATGTTATTCTGCCCATGGTCTGTGAGGTTTTTCTCTACCTTTTCACGCCTTTTTTAAAAATTGGGTAGAAATTTTCCTATGTTGGTAAATGTGATCATACTTGCCGTCACTGCTACTGAGATATAGTGCTGTTTCAGAGGAAGAGAATGGAGCAAAATTATGAAGAGAAAATCCTTCTCAACAGTGTCAATTCAGAGGAGTGAGAAGCTGGAGGGAAGAGAGGACACTTGTAGAAATAAGTCTGGAATGTGAAGGTTGTTTACTGGAACCTCTACTTGAACTAGGATTTTTTGGCCCAGGATTTGCCAAAGGCAAAGCTGATCCTTCCAGGTCTGTGTGTTTATTTACAGTGATGTCTCTCATGCAGCAGAGCACACCACAGTCACGAAAGGAAATCCCAGCTCAGGGAGTCTCTGTCAGCAAGGACGAATTGAAGGGAGGGTTTGTTGGCTGAGGGTGGTATGATCTCCTCGCCTCTTAGAAAACCTGGGAAGAGTCTCAGCCTCTGAAGAGAAATAAGAGCCCATGACTGACAATCTTAAGCAATTTGTGGGGAAGGTGCTACTGAACTCCCAAAGCTCAGCAGATGACACGGGGCTCTGCTGTTTCCTTCCAACTTGTGAGTCACACAGAACCTCTAAGGGAAAACACCTTCTGAGCCCTGTCATGGGTCTGTCAGTTTTTACCAGGCAAGCCAGGGCTGAAGTCAAACAGGGAGAATTTTTTTGAGATAAGTCCTGGATTAGTTATAGCACAGGCTGCTCGAGTGCTGTCCCTGGCAATGTGCATCTAAGATGTTGGCTGACAGAGATTTATCTTTTTGAATCTGTGTTGTCTGTGATCACTTAGGGATTGCCAGGAGAGGTGATTGGACCCTGTGTTTGTATTCAGCTGGTAGCTACTCAAGTACCTTCACAGTGAGGATTGCTGCTTTAGGGTGGGAAAAGGAGAGATTTGCACCAGGTGGTACCTTAAATCAGGAGCAGGCTTAGTAAGGTCAATCAGGCCAAAACTCTAGTATATACTAACTCCTAATCTAAAGTGTTGTGTGCCATAGTCCACCTAAGCTTCCAAGGCAATTGTAGAACCAACAGGGATGAACTGCTGCTGGGGTGATTTCTGCCAATGCCACCAACAAAGCCATGGAGCCCACGGAGTTTTATGGATGGCAGAGCAGAGTGTCCCTTTAACTTCTGGAGGGACAGTTAATGTCACAGCAGTGCAGGGCCTTGGAGGATGGACAGATGGTGGAAAAGTTGTGAATATTCTCTTGGGTAGGTCATGCAAAAATGTTTTATCAGGGGAATAGGAAGTTCTGTTGTGTCACCTTTCTGAGAGGCAGGAGAGGTGGAAGGTAGGGCAGGGAAAAGAACAGAGTGCCATGACATCAGAATCTTCTGATCCCGACCATAGTGCTCTGCTGCCTGAGGGTCTGAGCTTAGGAAACCCACTAGGTAGGGCTGCATCTGCGTCTGGGTTTGTAAACTGCTGATGACAATGCTGATTTGTGTCTGAGAAGGGCAATGTAATTGAGACTGGTGGATGTAAAGAAGCTGAAGAACTTTATGCTAACAGGTGCTGTCTTTTCCCAGCCTTACTGCTCTGCTCAATACCAGAGTAGTTCTGGTGTCTTGCAGAGGGTTAGGAAAAAAATGCTGAATCTTGGCTTTTGCCAGTGTTGGGTTTGAAAGATAAAGCCTCTATGCAGTCCATTTAGGTAGAAGCATGAGAGGCTCTCCCTGCTCTCAGACTGCAGGGTTGGTAACAGCAACAGGTTTTTGGTAAGGACCTTCATCCTTTCTGTGTAGTAGTTGAATTCAAATAATTGTCTGTAACTTCTTGATCTTGGGAGCTAGAACAATAATGAGTATCCTGGTAAAGCAGAGTTTCTGTCTCCATCTGATGATGCCATGTATTGCTTCTGAGTCTTGATTTCTTCTAGGAATCTGCCAAAGCTCAAAGAATCACAAAAATTAATCCAATGTATTATTACACCATTTTGAATGCGCTTGTTACTCTGATACAAGACAGTGGTTTTGTACTTTCCACCCTAATGGCTGTGTGCAGAGTAAGGGCAGGTGGCCTTTTTATTGTGTAATAGTCTTCCAGATGATGATAATTTGCTGTACCAAGCAGGAAGCAGTTGTGCAGGGGCCTGATGTCAAGGATGTGTTTTTTTACCTCTGACTCACAACTGATTTAATGTTGCTTTCTGTCTTTGCTGTGGTTGTCTTGCCTGTGTTTGACCTGGACCAGAGGGAAGACAGGATGTTCCAGTCCATGATGTCTGTGATGAGATTCTCCATGTCTGACAACATCACACATTCGACTTCCCCCGTGACAGCACCGGATAATGTGACAACTCTGTCCCCGATGACAACGCAGGCGGTCAACGACACGAACATCACTGTGCCACACAAGTGCCTGTTGTTGCTCTATGAGGACATTGGGAAGTCCAGGTGAGTCGGAGGAAATGGGAAAACAGTCTGACCCTGGCCTAAGGGAAGGAGCTTTCTTTCTCAGAGTTCAGATGAGAAGGAGCTGGGGCTGGTGCCTTCCCTTCTAGAGGCTGAAGAACAGGAAGAAAACCTATCTTATTTACTTTTTGCAGAGTCCGCTACTGGGATCTTCTGCTCCTGGTTCCCAATGTGCTTTTCTTTATGTTTCTTCTCTGGAAACTGCCCTCTGCCAGGGCCAAAATCCGGGTCACTTCCAGCCCAATCTTCACTACATTCTACATACTAGTGAGTACGATTCTGTGCCTTTGAATTGATGAGTGTTTTTTTTATTACCACTCATGAACAGTATCACAAACTAGTGGAGAGAACCTAGACTAGCTCTTGCAGGGATAAAATCTGGTTTTTGTTAAAGGTCTACTACAAGAAGTAGACACATATTTTTTTTTCACTGTTTGAATTCAGCTTTTAATAGATTGTGGGACCACATCTGCTGGATTGGAGTGGATTTTATTCTCCCATGGTGACTTAATTTTTTCTTTTCCTTTTTTCTTCCTTTGTTACTTTCATGTCTTGGAATCCAGTGTCTTATGCTTATGTCATAAATGCAGCTGAGACCTTACCTGAATGTATTCAAAAATGTAATTCAGAAGCTTTATCACAGGTGCTTTTTGCCATCCTGGCTTGGCTCATTGTACTTGCTCTTCCTCAGTGACTTTAGTACAGGTTGTGTAGTGAATGTGTGTTTGAATTGGGTTAGATAGAGGCATCTTTCTCTAGGTACAGGGACTGGCATGGCAAAACCTAAGAAGCTCAAAACCAAATCTGAGCTAGTAGCCTCAACTGAATCTTTGGTGGGAAGTCTTGTTAGCTCTTTCAGGCCAAAAGTATGGGTACTGGGCTTGTGCACAGTTTTGGATAACCAGGTATGCACACAAATGTTTCAACCTTTTAAAAATATTACCAGCCTTTTCCAGTCTGAATTTAAGTCTTCTGTCACGTTTCCAGTAATACACATGGTCAGTAGGAGTTTGTGCCAAAGGCTTTGAAAAGCAAAACTCTTGATAAACCAAAGGGAAGAAAAGAGAACTGACTTAATACTGTTACCTTTTTCAAAATGAAGTGAGAAACAAAGTGCTGAAACAGCTGGTTGTGTTTTAACCTCAGCCAGCAACTCAGCCCCAGGCAGCCACTCGCTCACTCCCCTCTGGTGGGACAGGGGAGAGAATCAGAAGAGTAGAAGTGAGAAGTGGAATTTCATGGGTTGAAATAAAGACAGTTTAATAAGTAAAGCAAATGGCACGTACACAGGGAAAGCAAAACAAGGCATTCATTCACCCCTTCCATGGGCAGGCAGGTGTTCAGCCATCCCCAGGAAAGCTGGGCTCCATCACATGTAATGGTTACTGGGGAAGACAAACACCATTACTCTGAAAGTCCCTTCCTTCCTCCTTCTTCCTGGCTTTATGTACTGAACATGATGCCATGTGGTGTGGGATATCCTTGGGGTCAGTTGGGGTCACCTGCCCCAGCTGTCCTCTCTTAACTTCTTGTGCACCCCCAGCCAACTCGCTGGTGGGGTGGGTTGAGAGGCAGACTCTGTGTAATTGCTGCTCAGCAGTAGCAAAACCATCCCTGTGTTATCAACACAGTCTCCAGCACAAATCCAAAACGCAGTCCCATACCAGATACTGGGAAGGCAATTCACTTTCTCCCAGCCAAACCCAGCACACAGTGTGAGAGGAAAATGCTTTCATTCAGTTTGATCTTCTGGAGCATGTTATTGGGAAATGAGGATGGAAGTGTGTTCTGTGAGGATTTCCTTTCGGTTGGCTGTTTGGCATGTCCTGAAGGAATGCTTTCCTGTGAAGTCAGTGATTAATGTTAACAGATTGGGAAGGGTCTCTACCTGCTTAAAGAGGAAACAAAAAGGGTGTGTTCCTCTCCAATGAGTTTTTGCTGCTCTAGAACACCATTATATGCAAGGATCCTTCTTTTTTGTCAGTCTCTTGTCACAGTATTTTCCACTGCAGGAGGGATTGTTGTACTCTTCTTTCATGCCTTTTCCATCCCCTCTTCCATTAAGGCAGAGATACTTAGCTGTAGGTAACTTATTGATCATTTCCATTCTCTAGCCAGCTTAGAATCAACTTGGACTCTTGGTTCCCTGATAGATTTAGCTGTCTTATATCTGCATTGTTAGGATCAGCCTGTGGCTCAGAATTTTATCTGGAAAAATCTGATTTTTTGGAGGATAAGTCTGCACAGCAGAGGGTGGATGTATCCAACTGAGCTTTTAATTGCGTAGTATGACTGTGACAGCACAGGGGTTGCTAAATGAGCCTTGCTGAGCTGTCATGCTTAAATGTTATATGAGGTGACTTGGGTATCTCTGTTGCACAGTGCAGCAGGGTAAGATGTTTTTAAGCTGTTGGCTGCAGGTGACCTTTCCTCTGCATTCCTGAGCATTGTCAGTGTGGAGTGAGAGAACTGCAGGTTTTATTTGGTCACAGATCTGATGTGTGGTAGCTGGTGTTGAGTGGCTTCTGTTATCTGATGTGATTGATTTAGTCAGACATACCAACCATTTGATCTTGTAATTTGGAGGGATATGTTTTGTATCTTCTTTTTTCTCCTTCCCTGCCCCGGTGGAGTGAAGGGTGGGAAGACTGTAAAGATATGGTTGTAAGGACTGGGTGAGAACAATTCAGAGCTTAGTCTGACAGTTGAGGCAATTTGTTCCTTCCTAAATTCTAAGTCAGCGCTCCTGTATCTAACAAGTCTGAGGAATCTTTTTCAGGAAATTAACTGTAGTCTCTCCTAGTACACATTATCAGGTTCGAAAGCTGACCTGCAAATGGTATTCCAGAAGGGTTTCTGGTCACTACTGCATATGTGCCTTTTGACACGAGCTCACTTTTGTTATCTTTTTTTTGCAGGTATTTGTGGTGGCTTTAGTTGGTATTGCCCGTGCTGTTGTCTCCATGACTGTGAGTGCCTCTGATGCTGCCACAGTTGCTGACAAGGTAGGTGCAACGCTGACTTTAGAGGCTCTGCTTTGCGCAGTTCTAATCACAGCAATCTGCTCTGGCCTCCCTCTTATGTGCATACAAGAAGAATGTGGTTTTTTGCAGTATTCATGGCTATGTGTACTATGGAATCCTGTTCTAATAACTGCACCGAAATCATCACAACATCCAGGGCTGTAAAACAATGGATTTCCTAAAATAGGTGCACAAATAGTGGCAGCCAAAGTTTCCTGTTGCGGGGGTGAAACAATTCTGCTTTGCAAGCGGTAAATATTCAGATACATTAGTGAATAGGCAAGACCTGGTCTTTGTTACTCTTGCATTATTCAAGTGACTCTTTGAAAATGTTTAATTTTTTTGTATTGAATGCAAATAAAACTAAATTCCCTTTTGACACTGACACCTGAATGTCCTTGCAGACGCTGAGCACAGGATGAACCCTTAGCAAACAGGAAATAGCTTTGTATGTGCTGTTACTTTGTAGTCATTTGACTTGTAGGAAAATAGTGCTTAAACCATAAAGCTCTGCAGTTCTTGAGCTGTTAGAGAAAGAGGAGCCATCCGCACCGTACAGGTCATCTGGCTTTATTCTCTGGGGTCACTGTGATTCTCTCGCTTTTCCCTTTAATGTTACCTGTCAAAGCATTGTGAAGTGCTGCTTGTGGTAAGTGGCTGGATGTTTGTAGCATTTTCATTCACCTCCATTGAACAGATGTAGGTCCAGGACTTGAATAATGAAGAAGAGGTGGGAAAGTGCTTTTCTTCAGCTCTGGTGCTGCTGATAAGTGCAGCTTGCTGGGAAGTCATATAGCAAGACACATACTCTGTCAGTTTTTCCTGTAAACATGTGTTTTGTCCTGTCCATTGTGTGTTCTCACATATATATACACACACAGTGTATTTGCTGAGATTAGAAGTGTCTCATCAAATGCCTCTTAAAATATTATGTATCTTTAAGAGAGAGTACTGTTCAGCATTCAGAGGAAAAGGATTAACAAGCCAGAATCTGCATTCTTGTTCTAGATTTGACACTGATTTATTGCATGACTCCCTGGAAAGTTGCCTCACCTGCTGTTTTATTAGTCTTGTTTCACCAAATAAAACATGAGACTGCAAATAACAAGGTGGAAAAGGAGGGATAGGCTTGAATATGCTTTAGATTTAAGAATTAGTAGCTTTTTAAGAGGAAGAATACAGAGTTTGTCCAGGCATATTTGCTACTTTAAGAACTTCTGAGGTCGTCATGGGTTTGTGCTCCTTGGGAGCACAGCAGAAAGAACACATCTGAGACAAGTGACAGATCCTCAGCTGGGGCAAACTGTGGCCACTTCCTCTCTCTGACATGCTCTTTGCTCGCTCCCACCCAAGTGCTCTGTTTCACAGGCATGAACAGGACTTGCAACAAGCATGTGATCAGTATCCCTACAAAGCATGAGGAGGGCTTGTGGAAGTGACCTGCTCCATTCAGAGACTGCCATTCCTTGGAGTTTTGCTGTATTAACTTCTAAATGGTTCCTGGCTCCATCTAATCATGTTTGTCTGGTTTCTGTTATCCATCAGATCCTGTGGGAGATCACAAGGTTCTTCCTTCTGGCGATTGAGCTGAGTGTGGTGATTCTAGGCCTTGCCTTTGGTACGTGTCAGGAGGTTTTCGAGTGCTTTGAATGTTTTCTATTCCCTTTCTTTCCACAGAGGCTGCGTCTTTAAGTTCATGGAGATGCTGATTCTATAAAGCGAAGAAACTTTAGAATAAATACAAAGGACAGAGTGGGGAGTTTTAGTTAGAAGTGGTTGAGAGCCTGATTATATTTACAGATCTATGGCTTGTGTGATTGAAAGATTTATATGTGCTTTGTTTGTCCTGCATGCATATGCTGAGAGAGTGCATAGCTTAGGTAAATAAGTCTTATGCCAAGATCAGCAGTCTGATCTTTACTTCAACCACATTGTAGTTAAGATGGTTCCTTTGGGGTCCCATCTATCCCCTCTATTGCATCCTTGGTTGGTTTGATTCCATCCTGGCTTCATTCAAATGCTTTAACTGTACCTGCAATCTGTAATTCTACTTCTTTCAGTTGTGCAACTAAAAATTCCTCTTCCTGTGCATCAGAGGTAGAGGAGAGGGATTGGAATGTGGGTTACTGCCAGTGGGACACCTGAGCAGTAACTTTTTCATCTTTTGAGGAACTTCTGGGGTTTACCTGCTCCAGCATATTCGAGTTAGATTTCTCTAACTCAGACTCCCATCAACTCTTTTTCCTGAGAAGAAGCTTTACAATATCTCAGTGTATACTGTAGTCATTCTTGATTTTTTTTTTCTAACCCCAGCAAAAAGACTTAGTCCTTTTCTCTATATTATTGTGGACAGGAGGAAAGCAAGTTAAAATCTCTTGCTTTATAAATATTACTTAGTCTGTAAAAGGCTCAACTCTCCAAACAGGGTTAAGTGAACTTTTACCTTCCCTTGAAGGCCTCTGCAAATACAAGTATTGGTTCTGAAAAAAACCTGATTTTAACCAGTGTTGGCGTTACATCCTGAGTCACTTCTGTACTCCTTAATTACAGGTCACCTGGAGAGCAAGTCAAGTGTGAAACGTGTACTGGCAATCACTACTGTGCTGTCTCTGGCATATTCTGTCACCCAGGTGAGTATGTTGGAGCAGAAGGATTAGTCTTTGCAAAAGAGGGGACTTTCCTTGAAGAGTAAGCAGTTAAGTGTGTGACTCCTATCTGGAAGTGGCAGCTTTGCTCTCTGGATGAGGTTTTGGAGGAAAATGGCATGCTTGTGGCAATGTATAAGCAGATGGTATCTGCTTGTCCTCTTTACTGCATGAATAGTTCAGCCAAGGTGAAGAAATAAGATGAGGTTTACATGGATTGCCTTGTTTAGTGAACCTTGGAACAGGAGTGAGGTTTTCCACATCTGAGCCACAAGTTGTGAATCTGCCCTCAAGGGCCATGAAAACTAGATGGAGGAACCTGAGGTGTGCTTGCCAGGTAAGGGTACTGCAGTAACCTCTTGTCTGCTGACTCTTTGAGAGCTGAGAGCTCTTGCTACTCTTCAAACTAGCAACTGGCTTGCTAGCTCAGTCTATTAGACATGTCTTCATGTGTCTGAACAATGCAATCTGTGTCTGGGTTTATTCTCCTCCCTTTGGCAGTGGTCAGCCCTGTGTCTCTGTGCTCGGGGCAGCCCCAGAATAACACACAGATCTTTGTTCTGTGACGAGGCTCTTGCCTGCGCAGGCCGTGAGCTGATCATTACCACATGATAAAGCTGGAGGAGCCTCATTAAATATCAAGTGTTCGAGCTATATCTGGGTTCAGTAGTGCTTACAAGCACTTTTCACTCTCTGAGTGGTAGCTTCTATTCATGCCATTTTCAGAAATTTAGGTGAGTGAGACAGTATCCTTTCCCAAGTTGTCTGTGTTCTGGATATTTCAACAGAAGGGTCTACTCTCAAGATAGAAATGGAGCTCTCAGCCTATTTCAGATGGACAACTGCTTGCAGCCCCCATCCACTCAGTCTCCTGGAATGTCATTGATACCAGTTTCCTTCAGATGCAAATTCCTGCCATTTCCCCCCCCTCACTTTTTGTCTTCAGTTTCTTCCTCTTCTGTGTGAGCTTAACTTGGTCTAAGCTGGGCAATGGTTGGGTCTTGGGGGGCAGGCCAGCTGTTGTCTGAACTTCTTTAAACACAGTGTCCCTTGTCCAGACATGCATTTCAGTGAAGATACTGTAACAGAATCATTTGGTGCCACTTCTCTCCTAGGGCACCCTGGAAATCCTGTACCCTGATGCTCACCTCTCAGCAGAAGACTTCAACATCTATGGCCATGGAGGGAGACACTTTTGGCTTGCCAGCTCCTGCTTCTTCTTTCTGGTACTGGGAATGTGTTATGCACTGTGACAGCTGCTTTGTATTTTCTAAATGGAGCAAGGAGGGTGATTTGTGTACAGTAATGCCCTGCTCCCCCTCCTGCCTCATACAGCGCAGCATTGATGCTTCTCATGTGATAGGAAAGCTGAGGCAATAAAGTGCAGTGAGAGTGCTATAAACTGGGGCAGCTAAATTACAGCTTAGATGTTCTTCCCTCCCTTGTTTGTCAGTGACCAGCAGTTTTGTGCTGATAAGGGTGAGTTGTGGGGCCTTCACATCTGCATGGGGTTAAATATCAGGGGGTTTGTGCCTCTGCCCCGAGACATCTAGGGAGTGTGTGATACCATAGACCATCCCTGCAAAGATTGCTGAGTTCAGTTGCCAAACAGCCTTGGAACTGTTAGTTCTTTATCTCAACAGGTCTATTCCTTGGTGGTGATTCTTCCAAAAACTCCTCTGAAAGACCGGATTTCTTTGCCCTGTAAGTAACTGTAGCGTTTTCCATAGTATAGATGGAGACAGTGCCAGGATAAAGGATAGGTGGGAGTAAGAGGTTCCTGTATGTGTTTGTGCTGCAGATGCATTCCACTGTCTCAGGGTACAGATAACGTAGCAAAGGACCGATAACTTATCCCTGGAAAAAATAGTATGTTGTGCCTTTTGGAGAGCAGAGTAAGAGCAATTACACTGCAACTTCAGTAGCTAAACAATTACATTAAGAAAACTAGACCTACTGCTCAGTTAATGATACAGGTGTAATGTAAATATATAATCTTCTGAGAGACCTAAGAAAGGACTTCTTAATAACAACTTCCTTTGAAATGCATACATGATATTAAAGTGTGCATGCTGGTCATTCCCTGGGAAGGAAAGGCTAAATGGGAGCTACTCAATAATCTTTATCTGGGCTTTTACTTTATTATGATGCTTTTTTTTTTCCCTTTTGTTATGGTTGCAGAATATCTGCAATCCTTGAACAGAGCTGTTAGTAAGGTGTTTGCATTGAGCTCTTCTCTCTCTAACTAGTCTTGGCATCTATGTGTGGGTACCCTGAGGGAGAGGGGGTATGTATGGCACAGGCACAGGTTCTGGGCCTGATCTACCTCGTGTCCAGAATGCCCTGCTGCTCCTGCTGGGGTCTCCTGAGCAATTTTATTAGTGTTTTGTGTTGGAAGGGCACAGTTTCTGACTCAGCTGGGTTTTTTTGTTTGTTTTTCTTGCATTTAATTATGTGACTGACACTGGTTCCAGATGCTTGCCAATTAAATCTTTGCATGTGTTGCCATAACCGTATGTTTTCAAAACCCATCTTATGAGTGTATACACGTGCAGGAGGCTATGGTTTAGTCCATTAAACCACCATCAATCCTGCTGGCACGGGACGGGGAAATACAGTCTTAATTCTTCAGGAGTTCTTAAAGAGACAAGGTGGTGAGATGCTTGTGTTGGGTTTGGCATCTCCGTCAAACAGATTTGCATTGGGCTGGTGTTTGGGGTTGAGCTTCATCTGTGTCCATGTCTTTCCCACAGCTCGGAAGAGTTTTTATATTTATGCTGCCATCCTGGCACTGCTGAACCTGGTGCAGGGCCTGGGCAGTGCCCTCCTCTGTGTGGATATCATAGAAGGACTGTGGTATGTATGCTGGGGGAGGAGGTCTGCATCCCTGTATCTTGTGTTGCTTTTGAGTGTCCTTCAGCACTGCCTCTCCCAAGAAAACAAAGCTGTGCTGTGTTCCTAAGAAGGAATAAACCTGTTGGTTCTGTTTTGTGCCAAATCACCTTAAGTGGTCAGGAAACTCAGAGTTGGAGAGGTTGTGGAGCTTCATGTGCTGCAGTGGTCTCGAGGTGGTGAGTGAGAGTAATAGCTTATATCCACTGATGTCTGGCCATTGGCTCACATTTAATAGGTAATAAGGGAGGAAATAGTCTGTTTGCTAGAAATGTGGAGACACCCTTATTCATACCTGGGGTCTTGTTCTTGCAGGGATCAGTGTCATGTCTGCAGGTCAAAATTGGGAGCACTTGAGACTGCTCTTGGTCCGACCTTGGGTTTTGTCATGGTTCCCTCTGAGTGTTTAGGAGCAGTGACAGATTCTGATGACAATATCTGATACTTTGCATCAGTTTAAATTTGTTTAGCACAGGACTTTTTATGTTCTCTGGACACTCTAGAGGGAAATTGGATCATTCTGGGGGAATGTGGCTGGTTTTAGCCAGCTGTATTATGCTTGAATGCTAAATCCCTTCATGTTCCCTTTTGCTGTTGACAGCTGTGTTGATGCTACCACGTTCCTTTACTTCAGCTTTTTTGCACCTCTCATCTATGTGGCATTCCTGAAAGGCTTCTTTGGGTAAGTAGCCAGGAACAGGAGTTTAGAGGGTATATACTGTCATTTAATTGTTTTGCACACAAGTTTTCTCTATCTGTGCAATAAAGACAGCAACCACAATGCCAGTTGGAGAAGCAGTTTTAATTTCTGCCCTTGAAGATTTCTTCAGCCTTGGCATCCCCTGTAGTACGAAGTTTTTCTGCTGAAGTTGGTAGCTGAATGGTTAGTGACAGATTAAGTCCTGGAAGGTTAAATGGTCTTCCGGTTGGTTTTGGGATAGTTTTGTAGAAAGGATCTGGGGGTCAGGTAGCTCTTTGACTGCAAGGTCTCTGTGATGGGCCAGAGAATCACCGGTGAGAAGCCCTGGGAAGGGCGATTCCTGGGCCGGGGTTGCCGCCTTGTGGCCACTCACGGGAAATGCACCTTGGTCAGAAAACCCGAGTGGTTTAGCGCCGGCTCGTCCATAAGCACGAAACAGCAGGCTTTAAAAATAACTGAGAACGTAAAGTACTTTTAAAATCTAAAAATGAACCTCTACTTCCTTTTGAAATTAGAAGGGAACACTGTCTGGAGTTAGAGGTGGAAACTGGTGATCCACAGTGTTTGTATTTTGGTTTTCCTGATGTGCACAGATGGAACTTGAGGTGGGCTCCTGTTCTGACTCCTTTTAGTGTCAGTAGCCAAGCTGCTGTTGAGTCCAGTAGTGTTTGAATGCTTTTGCCCTCAGTAATTGAAAACTCCCAAAGATGAGGACACTTTTTCCACAGTAGAGTCAGGATTCTGCCATTTTTATTTCACTTAGGTCTTCATCCAAAGCTTTGTTTAGCAGTACTCTATGGCAGTTACTCTGCCATAAATTTCTATGCTGAAAGCTCATGTGAGGAGTGTTTAGGGTCTGAATGCCCAATTTCTTAATGCTGCTGAGTTTCAGTTAAGGATAGGTGGCTTTGATACCACATTGCTTAAACATGCATTTTAAATTTTTAATCACTCCAGGTCTGAACCGAAGATCCTTTTCTCCTACAAATGTCAGGTGGATGAACCTGAGGATGTGGATGTGCACCTACCCCACCCTTATGCTGTTGCCAAGAAGGAAGGAATGGATTCTGCGTTCTACTCAAGCACTCAGATTGACACCACAGCCTACCTGGATGACGTGGCCTCCATGCCATACCACGTGGGCAGCATCAACAGCATAGACAGTGACCGCTGGAAAGCCATCAATGCCTGAGGCAGGGCACCTGCTTCACATGATTGTCTCATTCCTTTCCTTCCAAACTCCCTGATACCACAGCTGTCCACTGGAAATCTGTCCTTGGCTATCTGCCATGGCTTTCTTCTTTTCCTTAGGATTTCCAAAACCTATTGTGGAACTAAGTTGGCAGCCCAAACCCTTTTGGAAAGAACATTTTCTCTTGCTACCTGAGAACAGTTTTGTTCGTACTCCTGTAAACACTGAACTTCCCTGATCCTCTATGTTCCAGATGTGAATATGATTCAGAAGACAGCCCTGGCTGGCACCTCTTCCTTTTCAGTGACTGAAAGCACTTGTCTGCCAATAAGGGGAATGTTGTTTTGGGATGAGGGTGTTGATTTGACTGCTGTATTGTACATATATAGAAAGAGTTTGATGGTTGAAACCAAAGATGGTCTTCCTGGGCTTTTTCAGGCAGCATGACTGCCTGTGTCCTGCCATAATGCAACAGCACAGGTGATGATAGCAGTGTCTGAAGAGGGAAACTGATCACTGGGGCTCATCCCTGGTTGCAGCTAACGCTGGTGAAAATCGTGAATTGAAGTTGCTAGTGGTTAAAAGGAGTGTTCTGAGTGCGTGGGCAAAAAGAGGTATGAAGAGGAATGAACTGTTCCCTGTGCCTGGGGAGCATTTGGGGGAGGCTGGTAGCTCACAGCATGGATGTGAAGTGACTGAACAGTAGGGAGACAGAAGGACAGACAGTGCTGCTGTCTAGCTGAGCTGAAGGAGCTGTGAAACAGTCTGTGGAGGCTGTAGTGCTGTGCATTTGAGCTCACAGGAAAATCTAAGTAACAACATTGAGTCAGGGCTGAGTTTCAAGAATAAAACCTGTGACGTAAGTGCGTTTGTACCCTGCTTCGTGGCTCTGGCAGGGGCTTGGAGATTGCTAGGAAGGAGGAAGCTGACTCTGCAGATGAAGGCTCTAGAGATGTTCAGGTGCTTGAGGCAGAGCAGAAGCCCATGATGAGTCCGAGCTGTCAGTATTTAGTGACTAGAAACTCTCAAACACCTTGGGTGTGCTAGAATCGAACTGGCTGGTGTGCTATGGTGGGAGACAAGTGGGAGATGGATATGTTTCTTTGGGAGTGTCCTCTGATGTTGCTGTTCAGATCCCCAGATTTTTGCTGATCTGAGAAAGTTTTATGGCTCAATGTGTTGAAAATACTTATATATGCATGTGGAAAGCAGTTAATTTAAAGACTGTTTTGAACTTCTTATTAACCTCTTCCATGCTGGAAAAGGGACTATCATCTGAGCTGTCTGGCATGCAGTTTCAAGACATGGTGTGTTCCAACACAGGGATTGTTCATCTGAAAGCTGCATCAGTTTGGTTTCTGGGACATGCTGTGTATGAAGATGTGTATTCTCTGGTTTTGGAGGTGCTTTCCTACTTGAGTCCTCTAGGTAGGTGGAGATCTGCTATAAGCAATAGCAACTTTTCTCTAGAGGTGGAAGAAAGAGGGAATTTGAAATACTGGGGACCGTGTGAATGTCTTGCCCCAACTTACTGCTGTTTATGAAGAATATTGAGGTAAGAGTTGCTGGGAAATTGTCATGCGGGGTGCAGCATGGAGGTGTTAGTTTGGATCATGAGCAGGTAGAGGAAAGCATTTGCTACCAGGTGTTCCCACCATAGGGAAAGAAAACATGGGTAAGAACAAGAAGTTCATATTGGTTGCTAAAACTATGCAGGCCCTTTTCTTATCTTATTTTGTTAATGAGCAATGCAGCCTCTCTGTCTGCCTGTGGACTTTGCCCTACAGGCCTCTAAGTAGCACTAGCACCTTGAAAACAAACAATGCTTCCCCCCACACTTTTTTGTTTTATTTCATTTTTGATGAAAAAAGGCTTCCATTTGTCTGTGTGTGAGAGTGGAGTTGTCTCCTGTAGGTCACAGCCTTTCACGTTTCCCTTCCATGCAATGACTGTGTAAGGGCTGGCTGGACAAACAACTGGCCAAGTCAGCCCTTGCCATGTTAGAGAAGTGATCCAGGCTCCTCTGTCACTGCTGTCAGTTGGCCTGAGCCACGCTGGACTGCTTGCTCTGAAAGGGATGGATGACGTGGTGCCTGAATGGTCCTGCTGCTGCTCCTACTGCTGCTTTACAACACTAATCCCAAGCTGCTGTTCCTTTGAAAGGGTGGGGAAACCTGTAAAGCTTCCCTGGAGTTGGTGGGCCTTGGACAGAGCTAAGAGATACGAAGGTCTCAAAGCAGTCGGGAAACAAAGGAGCAATGACTTTTTCATCCCAAGGAGTTTTTGCTGACTTTCAGCATCCTGTCTGAGGACTTATCTGCCCTCCTTGGTGATGTGATATGAAAGGTTATGAATTTGTCGTTTTACCAGCTGAATTCAGTGCTGAAGGATCACCTGTGCTGGTGGTCTACACATCCATCCTGTCCTTTGCTGGCAGGACTTCAGTATTTCTAGAGTGTCCCATATTCTGCTGCTGAGGAGTTTCTGCACTAGGTCATGGACTGACCTTCCCCCTGTTGTATATTTATGTATATATAATGCTTTGGGCCATTTTCAAAGTTCTTGAGCAGAAGAGTGTTATGTGTGTGGGGGGTGGTACAAAGAGAGAAAATATAGAATAAATGTATATTTTTGTTTGTAAAATAAAATTAAGTTTGGCATAATTGGTCATACTTTATTTCTGAAATGAGACATATTGTGGAGAAAAAATAACTTGCGGATTTAAAAAAAAAATCCTGAACAAATATTGCAGATAATAATGGAATAACATGATGTCCTTTTGTCAGAGATGGATTTTTCCTTCTTGGAAGGCTATTACTAGGCCAGGTGACGACTGTGCAGAGAGTGGTCTCCAGATTTAAGTAACTGTCAGTGAAACCTTTGACTCCTTGGTAACTAGGTGTTGCTGTTCCTGGGCATGTCTAGCACTGGGGCCTTTGCTATAGGATATTTTTCTCTGTTGCTTGGGTAAAGCCTTATGTGGAAGTTGGAAATGACTCTTGCTTATTTCTTATTCTGGGCTTTGAAATAAACCCTGTGTGTCAGGACATTTTCTGGCTGCTGGGAGAATGTGATTCTGTGGTTTCATGACAGCTGAGTAACAGCTCGGTGCGCTGGCAGGGGTCAGTACCCCTCAGGTTCTCTTTGATGGCCAGGTGAGCTTCATCTCTGCCTTGGGATTGGGTCATGCCTTTGTGCAATAAGACCTTTTGGAGCTCCTTCCAGGCTCCCTGGAGAAAGCTGTGGGAGAGCTGCCTTAGGAGGTGCTACTGTTGGAGTTAACTTGGATGGGATCCTCTGCTCCTGTGCAGGTGGAAAGTGTTTGTTACAGTACAGCTCCTCTGCCATTATCACGGCTGCTTCCATGTCAGTGTCCCACAGCTCATGGGCCCTGCTGGGCATCTTTGGGCTCTTGGAGATCGCAGGAAGGCATGGCTGCAGGTGTGATGTGCAGTTTTGTTTGCCTTTGCCTACTCTCCCTCCTGGATCTTTGCCACCTGGCTGGAGTTACACCTGAAAAGGGCCTAAGGAAGGGTGACAGGGTGACAAGTTGTGGAAAGACTTCTGGAGGAGTAATTACTGGTTAAAAACTCACCAGCCTGGAAGAGCAGTGGTGCAGGTCTGTGAAACCCTGAGAGGACAGAGGAGGTGAATAAGGAATGACTGCTTTTCCGGTACAAAAGCTGAGTGCCATCAAGTGGAGTGAGCAGGTGGCAGACAAGAAATGAACAGGAGGCAGGTGAGTGTGTTCTGGGAGGGAGCTTTAGCCAGACCTTTGCTCTTCACTGGCTGTGTGTGGTGCTTCTGTTGTGCAAACAGCTGACACAGTGCCCTTGAATCAAGAACTCGAGCAATGGGCCGAGTCCTCAGCACACAAGGTACTGCACAAATAACACAAACATCCCCTGCTTCCAGGAACGTGCTCTAGAAGAGGCCTGGATATCTTGGGGGGGTAGAGTCCCAACTACTCCCTTAATGCTGGCCAGAGTCCTGTGCTGAGGCAAAGCTGTGGTTGCTACATCAACTGCAGTGAAGAATAACCATTAAACAGTTAAAACTGCTGCCATGCACTACTAGGGAGTAGATAAGTAGTGTGCTGAGTAGATAAGTAGTGTGTTGATACCAAGGCTGCTTTGACTGGTCTGTATTTCTGGGAATGCAGAAAGCTTGTCTGAAAAAGGTGCTCCAAAGCTGTTATTTCTTGTTCCAGCTGCTTGTGTTTTACATTATCTCCTCGTTCTTTTGGTTTAGGCTGGGGATTGGCCATGCCTGGCCACAGGGACTATTGGCAATGGCCTGACCTTTGCAGGACCCACACATGAGCCTGTCACAGCAGGTAGCAGCACAGTCGGTAGGTCTTGCTGGAACAGGGTGGCTGAAAGGAGCGGAGGTGAATTCTGCCCCCAGAGCAGCCTCTGTAAAACTGATGAGAGGTTCTAGACTGTAATTCTGGTTTTTCACCAGAGAAACCTGAGGTAAGATGTGGTGGTGAGCTCCCTTAAGGGCTTTGGAGAGAAACAGCATGTGTGGAGGTGAATGAGGGATTCCTGGTGTGGTGAGGGGGGATACCCTCCCCTGGCTGTGTTGGGGGATGCTTTGTTCCAGTGCCGCCGAGGGGGAATTGCCTTGAACACCTACGGGGGCTCATCAGCCCGTGACCCCTCCCCGATGGGTGACATCTGCGTGGGTCCTCAGTCATGGAGCTAGGAGATAACCCAGGAAGGGATGAAGCTTATCTTCCATGTGGCTACACGTGGTCTGGTTCCCATCCTCCCATAATTTGGACCCAGTAAAGAAACCCCGCGTGTTGGCCGTGTGGTAGTAGAAGTTTTACGGGACGGTTTGATGCCGTGTTCACTCCAAGGGCGGTGCACAGGGCGGGCACAGCGGGATGGGAACTGGAATTCCCCGCGATCCCGGGAGCGCGCGGCTTCCCTGCGCTTCCCCCTGCGCCGGGCGGGCCGCCCGTCCCCGGCACGGACTACGGCTCCCAGCGTGCACCGCGCGTGGCCGCCAGCACCGCGGCGCGCCATTGGCCGCCCCGCGGCCGCCGCCAATGGGGCGCCGGGATGTTGGCAGGCGGCGCCGGGGCAGAAGCGCTCCTGGCAGCCGGTGCGAGCAGGGGTGCGACGGGGAGAAGAGACCCCGGGCGGGATGGGCGGCAGCGAGAGCAGCCACGGCGGCAGGAGGGTCACCTTCGGTCTGGACGAGCGGGACCAAGTCCGGGTGCTGCAGGGCATCAGGGTGAGGCGACCCGGGCCGGGTGATGGAGGGCAGGGAGGTGGGATGGGGAGGGTCTGTCCGCGGGGTCAGGGGAGCAGGTGCAGGGCTGGGAGGGACGAGTGGGGGAAACCAGCAAGGAGGAGGCGAGGAAAACCTTGGAAGGCTGGATGAGTAGAGAGTTGGAGAGGTGATGGGCCGACTGGAGAGTGGTGGGGTAGAGGGCTGGGGGCCTGGGCATGGCTGTTGTTGACCGGGGACACTCTCGCCCTTCACCTCCCCTTCCCAACTCTGCTCTCAGCCCTCTTTCCCTTCTCACAGTTCAGTGACCCCGTTTTACCCCTGCCTTGTGCTTTGCAAGCAGTTTGATGCTAAAGATGCTGCCCGGCTCTGAGGGCATCCGAGAGGACACAGCTCTACCCTTGTAATGGTACCAAGAGCCTTGGCAGAGCAGCGCTGGCTGAACAGGCAGGAAGATGGGAGACTGTGGGAATAGGGAGGTGTTTCTAGGAGGGACAGCGGGAAGCTGCTTCTTGAACTTTGATCGGAAATTGACGTGTGTGTTGTAGAAACAAACCCGGGAGAGCGGTGGTGATGTCATTGAGGAATGTTTTCTTTCCCCATTAAGACTTTGGTTGCTTGGGTTTGTTTTTTTTTTTAATACTACCATGATTTTCATTGCTGTTGTTCTTGATGCTTTTATGTGTTTTTCCCCTAAGGTCTGCCTGAAATGAGCTTGCAGAATGTGTTTTGCTGTGGCTACTTATTTTTTTTCTCTCATTTTGACAAATCACTTGACTAAAGTTAGCTAAGAGTGTGCTTACCTCCTTGTTAAAGTGTTTGATGGAGGTAAAGTTGTCTTTACCTGATTTTTCTTTATAGGATATAGGCAGGGATTTGTGCCTTTAAAATCAGGCATTGGGCATGATAACAATGTAGAATGAAGATATTAAAAATGCTGTTAAGGTGGATAGCAGTAGCATAGCTGAAAATATGTCTTCTACTGTGACCAGCCTAGTGAGGGAGGCAGCCCCATTTCATTGTGTTCTGGAGCCAGAACCTTTGCACTTGGGAGGAGGAAGGGGTCAATCACAACAGTGCTGTGAGAAGCCCTTTGGATTGACATAAAACGTCCAAGTCAACTTTTCTTTCTTTTTCATGCGTTTGAACCCAAGTCAGTGAATGAGAATGAAGTTGAGATTGCAAAAATGTTTGCAGCCTTATGTGAGTGGGAGGGCTGTGCAGCTCTTCTCTACCATATGGTTTGCACTTCTTCTGCCATGCTTAGCTGGGTTAGCAAGCATGAGGGAGGAGGAAGAAAGATGGATGGACTTAGAACCTATTTAGTTCTTTTCCTTCCATTTCTGGGAAATTTGTCCCCGTGCACAGGGTTGACTTGTTTAGTGGTTCTTTCCACCTTTGATAGTATTTGTGGAAGATTGTCATTGTCTAGTCAAGTCTTTAGGGTCAGGCAGTAGATTGGAGGTTTTATCACTTACTGATAGGGTATATTCTTTAAAAATGCAATACTTTTGTAGTAGCCTGGAAACTAACAAAGAGGAAGTGTTCACAGTAAAATGTACACCAACAGCTGACCCGGTTAACATCTTACCCACCTACATATGTTTCAGCTCACTGAAGATGTAGTGAACCGAATGAAAGAATCTTCTCAAAGTAAAAGGGACAGCCAGAGATCTCCCCGTGCATCCAATGGCACAGCTCCATCTTCACTGGCTGCAGAAGGGAAACCCAAATCTGCAGGTACTGTTGGGTCAGTTGGCTGTTTGGACACACCTCTCAGTAGTGCTGCCACTGTGTACAGAGTATGCCTGTGTTTTTCAGTACTATCTCATTATGAGAGGAGCTTTTTGATTGGCCTGTATCACGCTGTAAACTCTTCTAGGATTTCAGATGAACATGCAATAAGCAAGGCAGAAGTTTATCTTTCATTCCTGGTAAGCTGCCTTGTCTTCTTTGGATGTGCTGCATGCACCAGGAGTGTATTGTGGATGGGTGGGGGAAATGCTGCTTTTTATTCTTTGGAGAGAAACTGATAGGGAAGGGTAGTCTGTCATAAGTATAGCTGGCTAAGTGGATGATGAGAACTTGGTTTCTGAATTTGTCTTTCTTTACAGGTCAGAAAACTATTTGATTTCTATTGGTTCTCAAATATGCTTTGTTGATATATATTAGCAGGGTGGATTTGTTTAAGGCATCCAGAGTAACATGCAGTTAGAGAACCTGGCCTTTGCTGTTAGGGATTTGTTTGCTGTAAGCCTACATCTTTCCTGAATGTAGATTAGCCTTATGGATGGCCTGAACTCCATCAGATAATTTCATCTCCACTTGTGGGATCCCTTGTAATTACATGGAAAGCAGGAGGTCAAGGGGAAGACTTAATGGAACTAGAGGAAGGAAATGGAAAGTAGGACTAAAACCATGCTTGTGTTTCAGTATATATCAGGGTTTGAGGAGTTAACATCCTTACCTAAAAGTTTCTGTAGTGCATCTTGTTCAGTGGGCCTGGTTGAAGATGATGCTGTTGGTGTCTCTGTTTCATAAATTCAAACTCTTATCCATCAAACTTAATTTTTCTTGACTTTTTTTCTATTGATGGACAACATTAAATTCTCTTAAAATAATTTATGATGTGATGAAAGATTGTTTTGTACTGTAGTAGTCACAGATTTCTGGTCTTCTTTATAGGAATCCATCCACCAATGTCAAGTGACTCTGCTGCAGAGCAGGAACTGTACAGGAGGTGAGGTGAAGTTTTGAAAAAGACAATAGTTTAGCTCCTTTTGGAATATCTATGTGTATACATATGTGGTTTATTCAGTCTGAGCACGATGAGTGTATGTTTGACAGCAGCTGAACATGAGCCAGTGGGTGCCCAGGTGGCCAAGAAGGCCAATGGCATCCTGGCTTGTACCAGAAATAGTGTGACCAGCAGGACCAGGGCAGTGATTGTCCCCTGCACTCAGCACTGGTGAGGCCACACCTTAAATTGTGGATTCAGTTTTGGGCCCTACATGACAAGACACACATTGAGGTGCTGGAGTATGTCCAGAGAAGGGCAACAGAGCTGGAGAAGGGGCTGGAGCACAAGTCTGATGAGGATGAGCTGTGGGGGCTCAGCCTGGAGAAAAGGAGGGTTGGGGAGACCTTATTGCTCTCTACACCTTCCTGAAAGGAGATTGTAGCCAGGTGGGGTTCATTCTCTCCTCCCAGGTAACAAGTGACAGGATGAGAGGAAATGTCCATTGTTGTATGTCCCTTGATCTTTTCCAATGCAGCATGTATTTGTCTAGCCAGCTACTTCCTATTCTCGCTGTTTTCAGGTCATGATAAAGTACTTAATAGATCTAAATGTAACTGAAGTATAAGTTCACATGGTGCTATGTCTGCTGTTGGTGCCAAAGTTTAACGTCACTGGAGTTGCAGGTCATGTTTAAAGTTTGTTAGGCTTTTGAATTCCTGCTGATAATAGAGGGATTGTGAGCAGACTTTGTGCCAAATAGATTATGGATTTGTGTTTTGGCTCTGGGCAGGGGCAGTCCATGTTAAGCCATGACCTTGTTGCCAGAAGTCCTTTGATCACCTTCTCTCTGCCTTTGGTGCTCACACAGGTATGAGCAAGAACAGGCTCTGGTCCAAGAGGAGTTGCTCCGTCTGGCCAAAAGGGAAAGGGAAGCAGCCAGTGAGGCCAGGGAAAGGAACAGCGTTAATGAGGAGAAGCAGAGAACAGCCCAGCTGGTGAGTAACAAAGCCCCCGCTATGTTTCCGTGCAGGACAGGCTAAAATACCTCTGCTTGGGGGGATTCATTTAATATCACTTGTGTGATGAGCTTAGAAACTTTGATTTAGGCTGAAACACTCCTCACCCCCACTCATCACTTAATGTTTGGCTCACAGTGTAGCTGCAGGCTCCATTTGCAGTGTGTCATGCAGTGCTGCTAAGGCCAGACTTGCAGGGGAAGGCACAAGCAATGGCTGTGCTGGGGACAGCTTGACCTGTGGCAGGGAGTGTGGTGTGTGGATATGGCCTCTAGCTAGTGAGAACTCTTGAACTCTCAAGTATGAAGTTAATGTTTCGATATATACAGCATCACATTCTGCTGACCTGATGTATCCTGAGACTTTGGTCTGTTTTTTCTAGAATATGATTGAGCATATACACAAATTAATAAAAAGTAATAATGTCTTCTTTTGTCCGAGTCTTTTATGGGGCTGGTAACAGAAGAACTGTTATAAAACTGTCAAGTATTGTAACATTTTGAAGAAGGTCTAAGATTGATTTTTAGAGACCAGGAAGCATAAACCCTTTTTGTGCTCACCACTTACTCTCAAACAATTTGTTCTTGCCCAGCAGGCAGACTTACTTTTGGAGACTTCTTGCTGCAGCCTTTACTACTAGTTAGGCACCTTGATGTTGCTGAGATGACCCATTGGCTTGTTGTCATAGCAGTGCTGGAGGCAGAAGTACAGTGAAGTACATTTGGATTGTCATTGGTGCTTAATATTGACATCATACTATTTCATATTGTTTTCCTCTAAATGCTAGCATTACTATGGCAATGGTGTACTGCCTGTAAAGTCTCAGTGGAACTGCACAGAGTCTTAGTGGAACTGCCCCTTTTTCCTACCCTGCAGTGGTATGAGGAGTTGAGTGTGAGGTCAAACTGCCTGTTCATTTAGAATGTGATGTTGAGAACTAGACTAAGAGTAATTCACCTTGCCTGGTACATACTGAAAGGATGGTTTAGGAGAGGACAGAGTGGAGTGCTGATGGTCTTTGTTGTTCTTCCGTGCTACTGATCTGTAGCTTTATCAGTCCGTGCTTGATTTAAATGAAGAATGCTTCTATGAGCATGTTTTTTCTATATGTTGAATGCTAATAGGCATGGCTTACCCAGGCATGTGGCTTGGCTGTGAAGCATTTTGAAGCTATAATATAAGGGTAGTTTGAGGACTGAATAAATAAAATTTATATAAAAATGGTCACAGTAGTTCAAAGAAAAGATCTTTCTAGCTATAGCCCATCTCTGATAGTGATCCCTAGAAGCTGCATTTGGAGAGCATGAGAATAGAGCAAGTGTGTAGCTGTATTGCTGTAGGAATAAAACTTGTGAATAGCTGTGTCATAGGAAATTTCCTCTTGTATCCTGACCTTGTATCCAGATTGTATCCTCACCATGGGATGTTGCATCATTGCTGAGCTTTGGAGGAGTGATGTCTGAGGCAGGTGACTGCAGACCATTAGAAGGAGAATATTCTCTTTATGAATGTAATTAACTGGCTTCTGTAAGAGCAAGGGGAAGAAGCTGGTGGATTTATTGTCCAATCTGAAGATGTGGCCAGGCTCAAAGTAGAGCCCTGCCTTCCACCAGTGAGAGGTAGAGTAATCCTGGAGAAATGTGACTAACAGAGTCAAGTGATATTTGTGAAGTGTAAAGATGGCACCTCTAAAGTGAGTTGGGACCTAACTGCTTACATACAAAAGCTGTTGTATTATCTGAATTAGCTTTTAATTCTGCAGTGTTGCATACCCAGATATTGCATACTTGATGCTCTGCAAAAATCTGATCACTCTCCCCTTGTGATAAACAGTTACCATGGTGTGTGTTAGCCCAGAACATGGTGCAAGAATGAGAAACTGTTAAATTTCATTGCTCTTTAACTATCTCTTGATCAGTCATAAATTTAAGATCCTTAAAAAAGGGAGTTGTCTGGTCTATCCTTGCAAAGATGAGGTCAAAGCTATTGTCTGTCAGCTTCTAAGTGGGAACTGTTTTGGCCAGACCTTTAAATTATTGAGATACCTATCAGACTTGCTTTATCTCATCTATGGTTTCCTTTTGGGCATGGTTACCTTATTGTATTGACTCAGTTGTACTCAAATCATATCTGTCCTTTGTCTTCCAGTATTGTTACCTTCCTTTATTAGGAACAGGGCTTGAGTGTTTCTTGTTCTTCTTTTTTTTAGCCCCAGCAAATGGGGCAAATACTGGCTGTGAGCTGCTTGTCATCTCTTCTGTGTCAGTCTTCTCTTTCAGGTAGAAGATAGTGTTGGTACTAAAAATACCTGATGGTAGTCCAGGTGCAGATGGCACTGGAAATTACCTGCTTACCTTTATAAGGGAAAAACTTCCAGGGTTGTTTTTATTGTTGTTGTGGCCTACTATGGAAGCCAGAGAAAAATGAGGCAATTCCCATGAAAGAAATAAGGAATAATTTGCTTCTAGCAGCACTTAATTTAGTAAAAATTGAGAATCATGCTGTGTATAATTAAAAAATTTTGTTTTATTATTTTTTTTTAATATTTTCAGTAAGATCTTGAGCTGCCCTGTGCCTTTAACATATCAATAGTTTGGTGATTAGCAGCTCTCTCTTGTACTGTTGTCTCCAGCAGTACTGGAACATTTTCTTTTAATGTTACCACTTGTAGACCATAAATCCAAGTATGATAGCTGTATTTTGAAATGATTTCATTTTGGTTGTGCTGAACGTTGCTTGTCATTTAATCTGTTCTTTATGATTTTCACTCACTGACTTTTATTATTAGCAATATTGCTATGAAGCACTTCAGTCTTTTTATATATTGCACATTGCTAAAGAGAGCGTCGATTAGAATTAACCTTTGATGGGGAACTGGCTGACAGCTTCTGGGGCCAGTTAGTTACTCTGTTGTTTATGGGGCAGGGTACAGATTAAAACTCATTGTTATTTTACTGTAGTTTGTGTGTTTTTGGTCATTTTTTCTCCTTGAAGTGGTGCACTGGTTTCAAGAGGGATTTAGGGTTAAGTACCTGGGTCCTGTTCTACATTTTTGTCTTGATCTTTCTGTTTCTTTTAATGACTTTGAACAAGGTACTTACCTTCTAGATGCCTTAGGTTTTGAGTAAAACTCCTTAAAGCTTTATTTTAAGAGGCAAACCAGCTCTTTAAGTAATAGTGCAGCATTTACTTTCCTCTTTGATTGAATATGGCTTTTTGATTAACCCTGGAGGCTGGCTCAAATGGAAATAATCTTCTAAGCTGCTGCAGAAGAACTCTTCCCCAATTTGTATTAGAGATAAAATGTTTTGTTTGTTTGTACAGCACTGCAGGATCATGGTGCTGACTGGACTCTGAATAATTTAATGCTGTGGGTACTTACTACACAACAAGGATTATATGTACGGTACTTCAGAGCAAGGCCCAGGGTGTTCAACTAATGCTGGTGGCGTGCCTTAAGTCTCATGTGAAATACCCAAGAATTAATACAGCTATCTTTAAATCCTTTTCTATTTCTAGCATGAGGAACTTGCAAAGTTGTCAGAGTCAAGTTATTTAACTGCTTCACTATATTGTGAATAATTTCACCGTTCCCCTATACCAGAAGTCTTTCCTTTTTCCATTCCAATTAATCAAAATGTCTTCTCTTAACTTCACAGTTCTTTTGCGTTTCTATTTTTTTTTATTCCTTCTTACTGACAAAGGAAACTTTGCAAGCAAAGCTGCTCTTTTTCCTCCTCTCTGCTTTTGTAATCTCCGAAGGCTGTGCAGCATATGCATCAGGAGCCTCTTGGAGCCAGTGACTCCCTGCCTGATGGTTTTCACTGAAACCTTTGAGACAAATCAATGTGGAATGGGACTGGATAAAAGCAGAAGCTGGGGGGGGGAAATAAACGCGATTAAGCGAAGACATCTCATTACTACTCTAGAAAGGGAGGATTATAAGTTATAAAATAGGAGTATCTCATTTAGGGGCCATGTGCACTTGTGTTATCAGGACAGAGGGAGAGCAAATAGAATAAATGAAATTAATACTTTGAAAAGAAGCATTACCCGGATTTGAGAATTGAACTAATATGATTTGTGCAAAGCCCTGAAGTTCTTATCTCCCCATTTAATACCCCTAGGATAATGGCTTTGTCAGAGTTATTGACCAAAAGTCGTCATCTTCCTTCTCACTTTGAAAGAATGAATTCAGAAATGGGGTGACAGTAGGACAAACTTTGCGCCATGAGACCAGACTGACGGGCACTGGTTGCTGCATGGCTGGGCACAGAATTCCTAAATTGCTGGGAAAGTTTCTCCAACTGTCCATGATGGACATCTTACTATTCCCAATGTTTCTGATCATGCCCTGCTCACTGGCTTGCTGGATGGCAACCTTTGCTTTCTTGTGGTTCCAGCATTGCACTGTTGTGACTGTGCTGGCTCAGAATATAGGCATGGAGGAAATACAAGGATTTGGGTTTGTTTCTGGTTGCTCCAGTAGCTGATTGTAATTGGTCATTTTGGTAATTTTGGTATTAGTTGGGGAGTGATCAGGTGTGTTTTCTTTTTCATTCTGTAGGGGTGGAAGAATAATCCAATTGGCCCATTTGTGGAAAATTTCCTTTATATTTCCTTTAAGCCAGTCTTGAGGGTTTTTTTTCTGTGAATTTGCTACTTTTGATCAGTATCAGCTGCAGATGCAGCTGAGCTGGTACTGAAGATGGTTTTAGAAATGGTGCTGAACGCGATTTAGTTTGTTAAGGCTTTCATTTACTTTGTGATAAGCTGGGGATCAGCTTCATCCTGGCTGATTAGCCATAGGTAAGCATCTCTAGATTACCTGGGGTTTTGTTGTGTGTAATCTCCTATCATTGTGACAAGCTGGAGTGGTCGGATGAGGTCCAGCAGTAGCACAGTGTTTGTTGGAACTGTGATAGTGTGAGGCCGTCAGTGAAGTGACACTGCTGCTTTTGAGGTCAGGCCACTGTTGTCAAAACTTGCCATTTTTAGCTCCCTGTTTATTTGAGTTGATGTAGTGAAAGGTATTGTCTCTGTGAGCTTTGCATTATGGTTTGCAAACTGCTCACATCAGGGACAGTTTATTTGGTCCCATGGGCTCTGCAGCTGAAATGCAGCACACGTTGAGCTGAACCCTTCTCTTTGTGAAGTTACAGAATCACAGAATTTGTAAAGCTATGTATAGGAAATAGGTTGGTTCTGGGAGGAGACGTTGCTAACACAAATCTCGGGGTTTACTGTTTGCTGACTCTTTAATTTCTGTAAATATTTCTTGATTAAAGTTTTTTATGGGTGAGACAGAAAACACTGATTTAAATTGAAAAGTATTGGAGGCCTGTTTTAAATAATAGTGCAAAATGAGGTAAAAGCCCATTAAGTTATCCTTCTCCCAAGTTCAATTTTCATTGATATTACAGTGATTAGCAACAAGTATCTACATCTGTTTGCCAAAGAAAATGTACCTTTTTTTTTTTTTTCAGATTAATTTTTGTTTTCTTAGAAAATGAGCGGAGCGTTTAGTTATTAGAGCCTTCATTCCTGCCTGCAGTTTTGGGGGCAGGACCTCTGGTTCCCTGCAGTTTGGCTCTTTGCAGAGCATTGGTGTGCTGTGTGTCCAACACCCAGACCTGCCCTCAGTGCTTGCAGAACCAGGTGGGGTCCTGACTGGGTTAGCAGGAGGTGCAGGATCTTTGCCTGGAAGTTGTCTTTGATTGCTCTCTCTGACTGAGTAAGGCTGCCTTTTAAATATGTTGATACAAATGGAAACATGTATTTTTAGGTTTGATCCATAATGAAATGTTGCAAGCTATTGACAAGGGGATTTAAATAGCTTCAGTCTTTGTTCTTTGTATCCCTCTCATTCTTGCCTTGAGAGCTTGAGATATTTTTCTAGACTTTCTCCTGAAACAAGTGTGTTGTGTGGAGACTTGTTAGTGGTCTGTTATTATCTAGTTTGGACCAGAACATCCCCCTTTTCCCCACAATTGGGTTCATCTTTGTCTACTGCCCTCTACTATAAAAGGGAGTATATTTTTGCAGTGAAAGAATTACGTTTTTTTTTTTCAATTAAACCATTAAACATTTAAGGGATCCCCATGGAAAATAATCTTTGAGTATTAAATAGTGGACTTTGGAAAGGTTTGCATTAAATTTAAGCTTGGTGTAGTGAGGATCTACATGTCTCCTACCTCCAGCAAGCTAATAACTTCTGATCTCTGGAGCATCAGTGAGGTCTAAATTTAACTAAAGCAATTTTGGAGAATGTGCACTACAATAAAGGCAGAAAGTGAAAACACAGCCAACCCAAAAGAAAACCTCCTCTTCTCTTGAGGGAAGGCGAAGGTGTTATCTGACTGCGGGTAAGATGCTGTGTATGTACTGCATATTTTCCTGCTGCTGCTGCTATGATTTGTCAGACATTTATAGCATTTTTTTAACAACTTCCAATTTCTACAGCTAGTCTTTTATCTCCTGACTGAAGGTTAATTTGTGTTTGGAGAGTTTTTGCAGATTTCAGCAGCTGATGGTCGTCTGAGCTTCTCGTTTTTGTAGTCTCTTGGGCTAAGGGACCTTATCACAAGCTTGGCCTCTTTTTAAATCCCACAGCTGCAACAAATTGAAGTTGTCTGTGGTGCTACCTACTTCCCCTGTCTTGTCTTCGACTCTCCTGTGCCTGTATTTCACACTTTTTTTTTTTTGTCTACCGAGTTCATATACCCCACAGAAACTTGTTCAAGATTCCT
Organism: Pipra filicauda; assembly: GCF_003945595.2. Classification (NCBI taxonomy): domain Eukaryota; kingdom Metazoa; phylum Chordata; class Aves; order Passeriformes; family Pipridae; genus Pipra; species Pipra filicauda. The sequence continues at coordinate 1,822,097 of NW_024104162.1, forward strand.
TTGTTCTGACTTAGGGTTACTATAAAGCTATTTTATTGTTTAAGAAGTAAAAGATAAGGTTACCTTTCCTTTTCCTCTGTCTATAACTACAAAATATTCAATTAATAAAGAAATAAGAAATAATATGTTGATATTTTTCCGTGAATGGTTCAGTAAAGCTCGTACTGCATCTTTTTGTTTCACTGCCAAACTATTGTGGAGTAGTAGAATTCTGCTCTAATTTGTAGCTAATTTGTGGGGTATAAGCAACAGAGATTTGGTAATGCACCAGGATGTTTCAGTAGGCTTTCCTTTCCTATGAGACAGTACTAGTCAAATGGGATATGGTTTGTGGTATGAGATTGTCATAGGTATAAAGATTTGAGAGTTTTGGAAGAACATAGTTCCTACCAGCTTGGTTAAATTGGATTTTTGGATTATGAATGTGCTTGTCTGTGTTTTGAGTATTTGGAATAATATATATATTTAATTTAGTATTTTTTGCTAGCTTTACAGTAGTCATTGTATTCTATCTAAAAAATGACATTGTTTGAATCTTGAGTCAGTGATCACTGAAAATTCCCTTGATGTTTCTGACTAGAAAGAGTTGTTTGTTTTTTTTTTGTTGTTTTTTTTTTTTTTTTGAAAGAGAGCAAGATTGTGAATTTAAAAGGCCAGTATAATAGCTAGGAAATAAGTTTGCCCTCAGTGAAACACTTCGATTGCTCTTGCACTGTCAGCTGATGGGGATGTGAGGTAGGTGACCTGCCACTGGTTATCATTTCTGTCATATTCCCTAAATACCATGAAAACTGGCTTTGGTGCTTCTGCCACATTTTCTTGGAACTCGAACATGTGTCTTGATGTGATCCTTGCTTATGGCCAAAGGGTGGTAAAGAAGCTACATGAGATGGACAGAGGCATCTGCACTCGTGGCAGTGTGACAGAGAAACAGTGCAGGGCGCTTCTTGGGTCTCAACAAGAAAGGCTGTCAGGTGGATTAATAAAATAGCTGTTTTAACACATGGGCTTCTGAATGCTCGAGAACCAGGCCCAACAGAGTGGGTGTGTCCTAATCAAAATCATGTTTCCTCAAATACAGTGTCTTCCAAAGTCCCAAGCTTTGTTGGATTGTACTAGTAGATGAAACAGAGTCATCAAAATAAGCACTGATGTTATTTCCTTATTTCTCACCTTAAAGAGCAGTTAAAGCAAGTTGATGCTAAGATTAAATTTCTCTGAGGCTTTTTCCAATTTGTTTATACCTTCTGTTACAGTTGGGCATCCTCAAACCTGCTTCTATTTGCTGATGATGTTTATTCTAATTCTTGCTTGCTTCCCTCTTTCTCTCTCCATCTTTTCACTTTCCCAAAGCTGCAGGACGGTTTGCTCCTGCCTCCTCTCCTCGTTGGTGGTGTTATCAGGCACGTGTGCAGCGGGTGAGATTGCAAACGCTGCTGTTCTCCGGGATTCTAAGCATCAGACAATGTTTTACACGGCGTCCCATTCTCTAGCTGGCTGGTTGGACATGATGTTGGTACCTTATCTTCACGCTGACACACACTGGACATTAATAGAAATACATTGCTGAGGCACATGTGTGGAATTTCAAGCAGCCTTTCTAGCTGTGCTTTAGATAGTCTATTGTGTGCTTAACCTCTTGGAAGAGGTTTTGATGAGAAGTGCATGTTAACTCTTGGGGAGCTGGATGGACTCTTAGTTTCTTATTATAGTCAGCACAATATCCTCCTAATTGCATGCTGCTTATATGTTTTGGAGTTTCAGCAGTTTTAAATCTATCTTGCTATGACCAGTATTCCTCCTTCCCAATGCAAATTTTTAGCAAAGAAATAGCTGTACATTGCACATGGGGAGGATGTAGGAAATGTGTTGCTGCAGAGGGAACTGAGCTGCCAGCACCCTTGTTTAGCTTTGTCTACAGTCTGTCCCTGTATTATTTCTGGCTCTGTGATTGCCTTACATTGACTAAAAAAATGACCTGGATGCAGCTGCTTCTATTTGCCAGGAATTCCTTCTGCTTTTATAGCACACCAGAATTTTTATTGTTTCCTTTGTGCTATATCTGTATACTTTCTCTGCTTGTTTGTTATGACCATCTCCAATTATCTATATTATTTATGAGTGCTGAGTAAAGCATGATGGAAAGTAGCTTCTTAAAAGGGACTGTGCTAAGGGAAAGGAAATGAGCTGATGACTTTGATTTTTAGTTATGAAAATAGAACACCTGCAAGCTTATGAGGGAGGGAAGGAATTAGAGTTAGTTGGATTTCTTTTTCCTGTCTACGTGTTACATTGGGGGTTTAGAGCCTTATTAGCCTGGAAGACTTTGTGATAATGGGCAAACTTGAAGGATGATGCAGTAGGAGTCAAGACTAAAAATTGATCAAACAGACAGATAGAGCAGGGCTATGTATAATTACAGTCCAAAAGAAAAAAGCTCCATAGTTTAATACTTTCTCGAATAGAACATTAGACTAAAGATACATTTGTTAAATAACCAGTGCTCTTCCAATTAGGACTGAGAGCTTGCTCTGTACATTCTCTGCATCTTCAGCCTAATACTTTTGCTATGGAAAAAGTGGTTCCCTGTCTAGCAGATGATTTCAAGCCCCTTTCTTTTCCCAAATACATGGGTTCATGTCTCTTCTTTTCCCTTCTCTCCATCCTCTGAGCAGAATGGATTTGTTCCTTGGTTCATCTTGCTGCAGCTGTAATTGGCACTGTCAGGCTGAAACTCTTGACTCCCCCCCAGCTTCCGAACTTCCAATACACAAAAGGTTCCTTACAAAAGGTGTTCTCTTTCCAGCTGAGGACCTGAGCAGTCATTTTTATATTTTCATATGATATGCTCTCCTAGTTTAGCAGCTAAATGTGGAAAAAGGGGGTTTGGGAATAAAGGTATGTTAAAAAAAAACCTGAACCAAAACAACCAAACCCTCAAAATCAATAAACCACACAAAATAGAGTAGCACCCTGAAAAAAACCCAAACAAACAAAAAACCCTCCCCCAAAGCAACAACAATAACAACAATAGCTTATGTCAACTCAAAATAAGCTTCCATGTCTCTTAAACCCTTTTCCCTAATTTTTCAGGGTAAAAGAATTTTGTTCCAAGTACAAAACTTGAAAAAGTATGAGAGCTTTAAACTGCAGAGCCAACTACAATTTTAAAGATAATGAATGTCGGTCCAGCCTATGGTTTTCTGTCATTTTAAAAGTTGTCCCCCCAGCTGCTGTGCTGTTTCCTGTTCAAGACTCAGCATTTTGCAGTGTAATTTTTCTAAGCTTTGTGCTACTGAAGGTTATCATAGAGTTCTGTTAAAAGCCTGCTTGCCTGTGATTTCCTGTTAAACAGCAATCTGCAAAAAGAGATGATTCTCTGGTCAAATAAGAATTTGACACTGTTCTTTTGCTGGGAACAGCAGTGGGATACATCAATGCCCTTTCCCATCTGATGGTTGTTCAGAAGCCACTCCTTGGGTCACTCTGCCCTTGTTCCAGTAGTACTGAACATCTAAATGCAATCTTGAAGCTGTTGCCAACCACTTGCATTTTCTTTTCTTTAGAATAGTTTAGAAGTAGTTGATTAAATTTCATGTATCTGGGGTAAAAATAAGAGTTTTCATTATATTTAATCTGGATGGAGTATCAGTTTATGCCCAAATTAAGTGGGGACCATTAGCTGTGCTCCTACTCCAATAATGTCATCCTGCCATAGCAGGCTTATTTTCTGAGGTTAATGGGGAATGTGGTGAGGCACCTGGAGGGAAAGGAACTCTAATGGTCTTAGCTGCCATTCTCCTCTGTGTAGATGGGACTAATGTGATTGATAAATACTTTACTGCCTCAGGCCTTGCAAATGCAAGGCTGTTCCCTTAGGAAAGGAAGTAGCTCAAGGAGTACCATGGGTGTTCTTCAGATGGGATTGAAACAGTTAGACAGAAGAAATTTGCTCCAGCATATAAGGAATTTTAATCCCCCTTAATTTCAGTGTTTTACTGTGAAGTATCTTGGTGAGCAGGTAATGGTAGATGACAGATTTTTCTGACAATGTTTGTGTGCAAGCGCAGGCAAAATTTTGCCTTGTTTGCACACGTGTTTAGAAGTTACATCTGCTTTCTGCACAAGAAATATGTCTTACTGGGCATTCTGAAACTGCAGTAAAAAAATCACATCTTTGTAAGAAGGAGTAATAAGCTATCATATAATCGAACTAATTTCCTATAGCTGCTCATTGCCCAGCAGATGTTGCTGTTGAGCTTGGTTAGGCTTCACTGTGCAGTTCAGCGAGTCATCTGCCTATTTTAAGAACTATGATGCAGACTGATTTGGAGCTAAGTTTCCTCCTTGATAATTCATGTCATCCCCTGGTAAGTCAATATACTGTCCAGAGGTTTAAGGTACATCTTGTGCGGGCGTGTGTGTAAATAAATAAATTATATTAGAATGTCTTTTTTGACCCATGCAATATGTTTTTCACTTAATTACTGACTCTGAATTCTTATGAAACTTTCCTCTTTCATTAGCAAAGCAGTTTTCATAGCCTATTTTTTTTTTAATAATTTTTGAGGGAAGGAGTTTGCTGGCATTTCAAGTGAGCCTTTAAAAGGCGATGGTGCGAATGGAGTCTGATAAACAATCCATAAACAGTATATCCTCATTAATATCCCTTTGAATTTAGGATCTGGGAAAAATCTATCACCTGCCTTATGCAGAATCCGGGAGATGAATTATGTATCTTATTTGGGGTCAAAACCACTGCTCATTGCAGCAGCTGCTCTGTGTGTTGATCTTGCAGACTCTGTGTTCTACTCCACGGTTCTTTGGGACATGATTCTCATTGTCATACTTTTATTTTGGAGCTAAAGGTTTTTTCTGTGCATCTCAGTTGCATGCCAGTGATGATGCCTTCTCTGACTTCATGCTTTTTTCCTGCAGTATCGAGAGCTCTTGAAAAGCATCCGTGTTTCCTGAAGGTGGCACTGACGGGACACCCGTGAAGGCTCCTTTCCAGGGGTGGACCGGGAAGTGCTGAGCCCTCAAATTGCTTGCATACCAATGAAATGTCTCGAAGTTTTTGTTTATTTGTTTTCATTCTGACTCCGGGTTCTCCAGGAGTTACCATAATATTTTCCAGGATTAGTTTATCCTAAGTTTTTGAAGTTCTTTGATTTCTATAGAAATTGTAGAATCACAGAATGGTTTGGGTTGGAAGGGACCTTAAAGATCATCTAGTTCCAACCCCTCTGCCACAGGCAGGAATGCCATTCAGGAGATCTGGTTGCTCAGGGCTCCAGCCAACCTGAATTTGAACACTTTCAGGGATGGGGCAGCCACAGCTTCTCTGGGCAACTTGAGCCAGTGTGTCACCACCCTCTGAGTAACGAATTTCCTCCTGATATCTTATCTGAACTTACCATCTTTCAGTTTAAAACCATTGCCCTTGTCCTGTCATCGTTTGGAGTTGTGAGACCGCTATGTGTTGACATAGTTTACAAACTGGAGGTGTAAGTTGGATCATTTTCTGTCTTTCATTTCTGACCATGCTTCTGAGGGCATTTTCATGCTTAATACAGGGGTCTGGCAAGTTGTGATGTTGCTGCATGTTCAGGCTGCAGAGGGGGGGACAAGGTTGTGAAGACAGTGCAGGTTTCTCCACAAATGATGTATTGTGTTCTCAGCCACCTCAAATTTCTCTTTGGTCTTCAACTCTGTAGTTGGTTTCTAGTAGTGCTTCTGGGAGGGTTAGATAACTGCAGCTGAGAGCAAGTTTGGTTTTGGAAATGGTGGGAGAGGATGGCATATGCTGACCTGGTGACATCTCGTGCTTGCTATCAAAACAGAGGCCACTACCTTCATTCCTCAGATCCTCTTTAGGATTCACTGATTTGACTTACACCTCAGCCTTCCAATTAGACTGCCTATGAAACCTGCTCTGTAAAAATTGACTATAATATCTGTGTTACTTTGACTGTCTGCAATCAGACTACGTAGACTAAGAAGGCCTGTACTGAAAAAAAAAAGAGTTTCTCTCAGCAGAAGTTTGAAATTTATCTGCAGTGCTTTTGTAAAGGCAGTATTTCAGGTCAGTCTTTGCTGATATTTTAAGTTTCTGGCTGATTTGAGTAATTTGGAGTTTAAAACATAAAGATGATCTAGCTGGCCTTGGATGAAATGAATCATTACTTTGAGGGCAGAATCTTCTCTTGAGAGCGAAGTTGGTGGTTGACTGGAATTCCTGCAGATTTTTAGGCAGGAGATTTGTATCTTTTCATCTGTTTTCAAGAAGGAGAAACAAGAGTTATAAAAACCACTTAAAGGTTCAGTTAAGATTTATTCTGGCTGCATAACTGCCTCCCATAATAACTTTAATATGCATCATCCTGAAACTCCTAATTGGCCCTGGTGTTGGCAGGGCTTTCAGACCCAGCAGAATCTCCACTGTTCAGCATCTTTTAGGAAGGAATGTAGCCAGAGAAGCACAAAAGATGAAATGGCTGCCTTATAAATTCTGACTGACCTTGAGAGTCCTTGTTTTAACAAGCAGGATGATGCTGTTGAAGCCATGTAGACGAGAGCAGTGGTGGGAGTGTGTGTAGGTGAGCAATTGGTGAGGCAAGAGGAGAGGATAGGGAAAGACCTCGTTGGCTTGGTGGGAGGAGGTGGTTTCATTGTGCACCATGTACCTACTTATCCTGTTGTTTCTCTTGGTGGCTGGAGTGTTGTCTGTGCTGACACAGGTTAATTTTTTTTCTGGTGGCTGCTTGTGGGGATGGGCTATGGAAGACCTGTGGGTTGAACTAATCCATTTTGTCAGAGCTGGTATCTTTATGTAGGAAATTATCTCAGCCAGTTGTTCCTCTCTGCGTAGTGACTGCCTGGTCCCTGTGTGGGTGCTGATCAGATGGATCAGAGCCTGACTGACCAGAGGGGCTGGAGTTTTGGTTAGCTTCTCCTTTGCTTCCCTTTTCCAGGGTGGAGATGAAAGCCTGCCAGGCTGCTGTGGGGTAATGTGGCTTTCATGAATGATGAGGACTGTCGTTCTCGCTCCCCTGGGCTGTCAGTTGGACACCTTTTGCAGACCCTAAATTTGCTTTAAAACAAAGCATTTGGCTTAGTTTATTTCATTCCATTAAGTAATTTCACTGCTAATGCATAATTATCTACAGCAGTGACACTTGTCTATGCTTTAATTATCGCAAAGCTGCACAACTCCCCCTCCCCCCTGCCTGGAAGTTGTCACTTGTGCAGTGTGGTTTTGCAGAGATAAGTGTGTAATACACGGCAGTGCTTTGGGTCTCACAATACTCAGACAGTTGCTGATTGCTGAATGCAGGCAATAGAAGAGGCAAGGATTTTGGTCTCTGTCTTCTATTAGTGGCTTTTATCCGTATGGAGTGAGAGACGTTGGGAAGGAAAAAGCTTATCAAAACTTCATAGTATGGGCTTGAAGATAAAGATGTGAGCAAGTGCTGATTGGAGGCATTAAGCATAGAGATGCTAGGAAAATCTGAAAGCACAAGTATTTCTTTTTCTTTTGAAGAAATGCAAGAAATGAAGCATCAGTGATCGTGGGCAAGAGCCCAGGAGCCCTTTTTGTGTATGAGGAAGATTCTTTGTATTTATCTTTTCCTCCCCCTCCCTGCTTTGTTACTGACTTTTTGGTAAACACCCTCTGGGGTTGCAGAAGAGCCCAGTAAAAATTATTGATCCAGCCAGTCATTATGAGGAAATACCCTGAATCTCTGTTATATTTACTCCTGCACTGGGAGAAGATGCATACTTGACTGAAATACCTGCTATTTTTTAACACCACACACTCATTTGTTAAGGAGTGATTTTGTTAAAGGAGAGGACAAGGTCAACCCTGTCAGAATAGGGGACATGTGGGCAACATGATACCTGTGTCATTGAAAGGTAAAGGTCTGTTTGTGAATAGAATGCTTTATCAAATATTTCTAAAACCTTCCAAAATGAAGGCAGAAAAAGCTTGAGGGGGCTTTGCGCTTCTCTAGTTTCACAAAACTGAGAGAAGTAGGTTACAGACACCTCATTTAACTTGCAATGATGCGCTGAAGTTTGTGGATGAAGAACACCTGGAGCATGTGTCAAAAAGAGAGCAAATCTTAAGAGGGACCTCGCAGAAATGAGGATGGGGTGAGGAAGCAAAATCTGTGTATTATCTTATAACTAGTGGAAATGAGGCCATTTATTCATGTTGTCTGCTGGAAGAGAGGTTCTGTCAACTACCTTTGTTTGGAACTCTGACCAAGACATGCAATATGTAATTGTGCTCCAGCTTCTATCCTGGCTGAATTCTTAGGATTGAAATGGCGCTTTTTTCGCATAGAAAAGCATTGAATTCTTTTCCTGTATTGTTATGATGAAGGCAATTTTTGCTTGCTGACTAGCAGGACTGAGGAAGGGAGTACTATAAAGCTTGTGTTACAACATGTATCCTCAGTCCCTACTGCGCTTGGCTGGCAGCAGTGGCACCTGTTTGAGCAAGATTCCTTTGGCCTAGAAGTACCTTGTATATTTTCTTTGGCCCAAGGACATAGTCTTAAGTATGTCACTTGAAGACCTCACGGCTTGCTAAGCTCTAAGTCTTCCCATCAATCTCATACTTGTTTTCTATGGTATTTATCACCACAGTGGTTTATGTACTTCCCAGATAAGTAGACTGGCATAAGATGGTGGTAAGTTTGATGGCTTTCTTTCTCTCAGAAAGAACTGTTACCTCTTACAAGGGGTTATATATTCACCCTACAGTAATTTAATTCTTTCTGGGGACCTGAACACCATTGACAAATTTCCAAATTTTCTCTAAATGCTATTGGTTGAAATACCTTTCATATCTAGCAAAGGGTGCTCACATAGAAAGAATTTACAGTGGCAGAACAGATATCCAGAGAAGTTACTTGGAGTTTTGGTTTCCTTTGCAATATGTCTGAAAACTTTCCCATAGGAGCACAGAAGTAAACACTGACTTAGTGGTTTTTCGACTCATCTTATAAAACCCACTTGCCAAGTTTGATGTTTCCATCATCTACCTATGTTAGCTGATTCTCTGGAGCTGTACTCTCACCTTTGTAATTCACTTTCCATGTAAGAATGGGATGAAATGTCACTCTTAAAAAAAATAAATTAGTTCATGCAAAGTTAAAAAGAAAAATGGGAGATGAGAAGAGCTTCATGATGGAGGTGATGGAGCTCCATTGCCTCAGTTCTCTTGGCTGACACGAGTGAGATGCATGGAGAGAGCATTCCTTATCCACGTGGCAAGGAAGACTGGGCATTGTGGGGGAGCTGCTGCAGGAAAGGGTGGGTCAATCATCCCGATGGGCCACGTGTGGGAGAAAAAACAATACCAAACCCTGTAGCATATACTATAAAGTCTGGGACTGGGCGTCAGAGGGAGAACATCACTTCCTGGCTCTGTGTGTATGGGATGCTTTTGCCTCCTGTGAGTTTGTTGGCAGGTGTGGAGAGGAAGGATCCCACCCTGGCAAGTCAGCCGCCAGTGTGGCTGATGATTAATTGCCCTTTCTAAATTGCAATTATGTCAGTCACAGAGCCTGTGAATATTAATTCTGGATTTGCTGCTTGAAAGTGGGTGCTGATGAGACAGGTCCATTTTTCTGATGTCTCAGAAGTGGGATAAGTGCTGCAACCAGTAGTTACTACTGGAAGAAAGGGTTGCTGTGACTCTTTGCTTTGTGTCTTTCTTGCCTCTTCTTTTCCAGTGTTTCTGTTCCCTTCTTCAGAATCCTCTCAGTGCTTATAGTGGATTTTCCAGTCTGACAGTAGTAGGTGGCAGGCTGACACTTGGGGTGAGTTAATCACTGCAAGCAATATAAGTTACCTGGATTTGGTGGATGGCTTTCCACCATTCACTGCTGCTTCCTGAGTCCCTTAGAGACTTCAGAATGAAATAGGGATTGCTTTTTTTGCTGCTCCAGCTCTTTCTCTTCATCTCAAATGTGTGTAACCATTCATTCCATTATACTTAGATCTTTCGAGATAATTTTTTGATTGTGCCCTCTTGGAAGGATATTAACAGGCAAGCATCAGTACACTGTGACTGTTTTCCTTTCAGTAATCTGCTCAAATACATGGATGATGAAAATCTTGGTTTCTTCTGTGGTTTGGGTCTCTCTTATCAGCCCTGATCCTGTCTAGTATTTTCTGCATGAATCAGGACAAATTATTGCATCTTGCTTGTGCTTCAGTTTTCTTGGAATAGTAGTTATCTCAAAAAGTGTTGTCATGATGTGTTGATATTCACTGGGATTGTTGAAGGTGAATAGTGTGGTGCATTTTTAGCAAACAAAAATAAAATCCCTCAGAACCCTCTGGTAGTTTAGTTCTTTATCCTTTTTTCCATTTTTAAATATTTGTTTTTCTTTTAAAGCTTTTCTCAGTTTTCAGTTATAAGTGACTTTAAATAGCTATGTATTTCATTGCTTGTGGGGTTGGTATATGCGAAGCTATCAAACTGACGTATGATTTGTAAGAAACAGAATTAGATGGTGGAAGTTGCACAGAAATTGTCTGCCCTGTTTGCTCTTTTAGTTCTATGCTTTGTGTGGTTTGTACAAGTTGATTGTTTCCTGAAAATTTTTCAGAATGGAGGCATTAAAGAGCTGAAATTGTTGGGCATGTGAGTGCAAACTAATTACTTTGATTACTGTAGTTACTGTCCTACTGAATTAAAGGTGCTATGTGATAACCCCTATAAAAGCAAGGGATGTGACTTGAAGGCAACGGGAAGCCACTTGTAGTTCTGTGTCAGACTGCCAGGGAAAGGCTCGAAGAAAATTAGATGCAGCAGAGAACAGGAAAAAAAATGTTTTCAGTTTTTGCTTAGTGTGGTCTTTTCCTGGAAGAAAGGCATCTAGTCGGCACTTGGGTATGTTTTGGTAAAGGCATTTTACCAGTCTGGAGAGGCAGCGAGAGCAATCCCGGGACAGCAAGTTCACTGCTTCATTCCGGCTTTTCTATTTTCCCTATTTTCCAGCTTTTATAATTGAATGGTAAATTGCTTGTTTTCATCTGACTCTTTCATTTTGGAAAGCTCCAAGCAGTCTTGTATTGCTACTGTTGCCCTTTGAGGTGAAAATGAAGCATTTCGTTTTATAAAACAAGGGTGTTGAATAGACAGCGCTCCAACAATCAAGTTAGCTTTTTGTTGCTCATTCCTGTGGGTGTTATTTTTATCTTCCTCCTCCTGTTTCCCTGGTGCACTTTGTCTTAACTTTGGTGTAGGAACTACTTTGTCCAGTTAATGGCATTTAAGCTCTGAAGAGGTACTGGAGCTGCCTGCACCCCTGGCTTCCCAAAACACCATTTATTGATTTGGAGAATCTGCACTTAGAAACCTGCCTGTAAAATGCAAAGTTTTCAGTAGTGTCTGGCTGATACATAAGTTTGCATTGCATGGTAGGACTAGAGAAATCAAAAGCTTCAACCTCCATTTCTGTTTGGGTAGTATCTGTTTTCCTCAAAAATGCTTTGAAAACTTTGTTTTGTCATCAGCAATTGAGTTTTAGTTTCATGTCACTTTTCCTTAGGATAATATTCTCCAGCTGAATGGGTACTCCAAACATTAATTTTAATTAATTGAAGCAGTTTTGAAATATATATTTTTGTACTTAAACTGTTTCAGTAGGATTTGTTTCTGTAGGACTCTGTAGCAGCACACATTGCAAACCCTTCCTACAGGATACTGCTGAGACACTCCCTGGTTTAGGTAGCACCCGACAGACAAGTCTGGAGCCTGCTGTACAGTGGGGTAAGGTGTGTACTCTCCTGTTGGCACAAGGTGCAAATATCAACTCTTATTCAAGAAATGCCGAGGGACAGTCATGTTTAAAGACTGTGCAGGCTCAGAGATGATTTCTGTCTTTAACAACACATCTAATTATCCAGCAAGGGGGAATGGTATGATACTCCAGTGATTTATCTTGGAAAGGAGTTTAAGGATATCAGGCCAGCAAGTGGAGGTTTGCATTCTGAAAGTTAAGGTGTTTTGGAACAAAATATGCTGATCATCACCATCATGTCAGTAATTCTGATTTTTGGAGACTGAGAATGGAAACTAAAGCTTGCAATGGCTCTTTGCCTTGTTGTAAGAAGGAATTTATGGTAACTTGTAATGTGAGTTGAGAGAACAACCAGTGTTGTGGAAAGCTTGGGAGGAGAAGGGAGTCTGCTTTGGTGTGTTAGTGTCCTATTTGTTGTGTGTTTCTTCCCCAACATCGTGTTAGTAGACCTGGTCCTTTTTACTTGGCAATTCCAGTGCTTGTGAGTTCAGGGTAGGCTTTGCTTCCCTGGGGGTTGTGGTCTGAAAAGGATCCTGTGCTTACTGCTCGGGCACTGTGACCGGCGTGAGGAGGAAGGTGGGGACGGAGAACATGATCTCAGCAGCCGCCTGTCTCATTTCTGTCAATGTAAAGAGCTTTACAGAGACAAGTAATATTTTGCAATTGAGTTTCTCTTTTAAAGACACTCTGATGCTAATGTTGATTTAATAAGGTTCTCTCATTCTCTCTCCTTGCTTAATTTGAAACGTCTAATTTTGTGCTTCACAGTTCTGAACACAGAATTAGTGAGGGAAGAAGAGCCGGAGGCAGGGGGAGCAGAGTGCCACACCAGAAGTTGCCAGGGGAGATTGATTCAATAGAGTGAAAAGGTGCAAAAGGTTATATGACCACAGATCAGAACAACGTGATGGTGGTACTAATGAGAAGGAGAGCTTCATCCTTTAAAATGTTTTAAGATCTCTGTGCATGTATAACCAACCTTAAATGGAAAAGGGAGCATTGGAGTGTCGGTTTCTTTGAGTGGATTTTTCTTTTGATTTTTATATGGATGCAATATATAATATATGACAGGCAGCAAGGATAATGTTATGAGATAAATAAGCATTTAAAGGTGTTTATTTTAAAGGTTGTTTTGCTAAGTGCGGCATTTATTTTCAGAAATGTTGAGAGGTTGTGAGAGATTGTGAGTTTGATCTGGCTAATTTATTTTGTCTGAGCCTGAACTTGTGTTTTTCCTGCTGTAATTTTATTCTTGTGGAAGATGCTATTGACATCCACGGACATTTAATTCTTTTGTTTTGGGGATAAACGTAAATTTTCCAAAACCACAGTGCCAAAAGATTATCTAAAATATTGTACAAATGATAATAGTAATACAAGCTTTTCCTTTGCCTCCTGATTTGTTAGTGCACCTGTCCTCTACCTCTTAGGAAACCACACCTATGCAACAGAGTTGAAGCCTAATTTGCCACTTGCTTGAATTGGATGACAGTTCTTCACACAACTAAATGGACAGTGTAAAAGGAGTACAAGTTATGTTCAGCTTAGTTTTATGATAAGCTGCCAACATGTTTCATTGGAAGCCTCATTAAATTGCAATTAAATCCACAGGAAAAAAAAATAGGCCATCTCAGTGAATACTTGATAGATGAGTTTATGGTTTTCAGTGCTGGCCAGGGGCATAATCTGCTTCTTGCGGTTGGAGCTTGGTGAAAGCTTTGGTGAAGTCTCACCACAGGAGCACCAGAAAACAGCCCCAAGCACTGGAAGCTGCCTGTGGATGATGACCCTCCTCATGCATTTCTTCCATCTCATGCCCTTGATCAGATGGAAGTATTTGCTTCCTGACTCAAACCACGTATAACACCCTGCACTCTCCCTTTCTTGCCACATTGTTTCTGGTAATAGGAGCTGAACTTTAGCCAATTGCTTCTATTGAATTTGATAGCTAACACTGGATTCTACAGAGTTATCTCAAACACTTGGTTGGGGAGTGCGCTTGACCAAGCCAGTCTGCAGAAGGAATGAAACTTTAGGACCAACTGTTAATATAGATTCTAAAAAAAGCCTGGACCTGCCTTCAGGGGTTTCTTTTCTGCTGACTTGCAGTGCCTATAGTAACTAGTCTCCAGGAATATTTATCAGATCACTTGCCTGTCTGGTTATTTCCAGTCTATTGCACTGGTAAACTTATTTGATCAATAAATCAATCAACAGGTTCTTAAAATTACTTTGATTGACTTTGGAGGTGTGGCACACCAAAGGAGTTTACAGAAATTAAATGATTGTATATGCCCCAACTATAATTACAGAGCAAACAGAGTGGAGATGTGTTTGTAAATAGTATCTACTACTATAAATATAGCAATCTGTCTTTGGGGTTCTGTGATACTCTGTGCTGGATTGACTCTTTCAATTTGCAGACTCATGACGCATGAGTCTTAGCAGTCAGATGACCTGAGAGAGCTATATTTAGAGCATACACTATTTTAAAGCTAAATTTCAAGCTTCTTGCTTGTGATTAAAAAGTCCAGCAGTAAATACTTCTCTGGTTCCTTAGCATGTAGCATCATTTTTTTGAGCTTCAGAAGCTTCACTGAGAGCAAAATGTTGTTTTCTTTTCCTAAGGAAAGTTCCTCAAACTGCTTGACTCTTCCTGTTGCACCCAGTCTATGCCTTCCTCTTCTTGACAGCAGCAAGACCTGGTTTGTGGTCCTTGTTGATAAGACTACCAGGTACTGCTCCGTCATAGAAAGAGAGAATGATCTCCACCCACCCCTGATTTTTTTCCATGCCATCTGCCTTGAGTGAGAGTGTGTTGCATTGCCCAGTAAATGGTCATTGAGTCAACTTTGAGTTCTTGTAGTTCTTACAAGCGTTAAGCATTTCCACAATATAAAAACTGCTCTTTGCAAATTGTCCTATCAAATGGAAATCAACATTTTGCTGGCAGTGACATAGATTTGCAAGTTGCTCTTGATACGATCATTCCCCGGAGATTGCAATGTAAAAATGAAGAATGCAGTTTTACAATAGCCTGAAATCCTTGTTGTTGCTGCATCTACACTCCTCCTTTTGCAGATGATTTCATTATGATATACTCGAACTTCATTAAAAGATGCAACCTTGCAGCGTTTCCTCTGATCATAGCCTTGAAAGGAGCTGAGGCTTGCATGTATTTGAGAGCCAGTATGTTCTCTCCCTAAAACACACAGTGGTTTGCAAGTGCTTTGGAAGCAAGAATCAGAGTCTCTAGTGGACATTTTGTCTGTAGCTCAAAACCACAACTTAATTGGCAGCCTTTTCATAACCTAGGACATGCTGCAGGCAAAGACTGAGGTACATTTTCAGGATTGGTTGTAGGGAAATTTGGTGTTGACTGCCTGTGTGTCTTAAGTGATCACAGAAATGAGGGAGGTAGTAGTCAAGTTCCTCATTTCTATGTTTTTTAATTCCTTGGGAAGTCTCTGATTATTCTTTCCATGTGTTTTCACTCCATAGGTAACACCTTACTGCAAGCATGATTGTGTATGTGTACTAGCACAGACCATGTATTTTACCTTGAGTCCCCTGTGCTTTTTGTGGTCCTTTCAGTATGGCTTTGGAATCCATGTGATTTATACTAAATGTTGATTCCTGTATGTCTTTCCCACATACATCTTGGCCAACTGGTAGCTTGGATTCTGCCCTCGGAACGATACCAACCCTGTAAGGCTGTGTGAAGTGTGTTTTGTGTATGTCTAGGATGAAAGAACAGGGAGAACAGGAAAATTTACAAGGTTATCAAAGGGAGTAAAAACATAAAATATGATATTTGAAAGTGCACCTGACTCTCCACCTGCAGAGGTATTCATAGAGACAGACAGAGGATGCATGACCATGGCTGAAGGCTTTCAAGAATTTTCTTACTCAAGTAAGAAAAGTCTTTACCTGTATTAAAAAGCAGACCCAAAGTCAGCTGCATTTCTCTTAAACTATATAGTATTTGAGGTATTTTTTTAAATAAAAAAGAATAGATTTCTAATCTCGTGGCAGGAAATTTGTATTCGCTGTACTATACTAACCTGTGTCCATTGGCTGGTGCCTATAAATATCTCTTTTGGTCAGAGGCAGGTAAAAATTGCATGTAATGTCTGGGAGCAAATGTGGAAAGGGAATTCCTTCCCGACTCACAGGATTCATCGTTTTTACTGCTTGAAGGCATGTGGGTTGATTATGCATGTCATCTTGACTTTTTTCAAAACAGTGGTTGTGTTTGAAATACTATGTTTGACTCGGAAGCTAATATATTTGGTATTTAAGAATCTGGCAAGAGAAAGCTCTGTCCCCATATGCATGCACAGCAATGGGATTGGGATGTAGGCATGCATAACTGTTATTTTCCCCCGTCTGTCCTATCCCTAGAAAGCCATATGCCACCCTTAGGCTAACGTAATGGGAGTCTGTATTAATGATTATGAGCTAGAAATAATCCAAGAAGAGTTGAGTGGCCTTTGTTTCTAGCTTTCTGAGAAATACCTCCTTGACTCAGTAGGGTCTGAAATATGTTCTGGGATAGGAAGTCATAATTAATACAGAATTTCATGATGCCCTCTCTTGAGGGTTGGTTGTTTTGGGGGGTTTTTTGTGCTAAATTGGTCAGGGACTTGGAGATTCTTAAGTCTAACAGGCAGAGTAGGAATTTAAGCAAGGAGGTAAAAATTTAGAGGGAGTCGTTGACTCACCTGCTATCAGAAATAAGCATCTTGAGCATACATCTCTAGAGAGGCTGTGCTCTACAAGATTTCTATAGACATTGAATGCCTTGTCTGTTGGCAGCGTACAAAATGAAAACTGTATGTATGCATGTATAGAAGTGGTGATGGGAAAAGGAGAATGTGGAAATGGGCTGAAGTATTAAAGCAAGCAATGAAAGCAGATGGTTTACTTTGGATTTTATAAAATAGCTTTCTCTTTATTTTGTTTTAAATGAAAACCATTAACTGTCGGCATTGCAAACCTATTTGTAGCAGTACCATAAGTATTAGGAGTGCAGTTGTCCCTGAATCATAAAAGGGCAAAGGGTTTTTCGGCTGCTTCCCGTCTTCATGTTTATAGAATTGTGTATGCTCTGTACACATTAGAGTTGAGCAATTTCATCACAGCCTTTCCTCAAAATTGATTGCTGTTCAGTGTCTCTTCCTGCTTTTCTCCCTTGTCAGTTGGTTACATCTCAGACTCTCATTACATTTAATATTGATACTGCTTCACTTTTTCACTAAACTAGAAGAGTTTAAGGGTCTGGCGTGGATACTGAAGGTCCAGATATTCTTTAAATGCTTTAATTCCTATAATTGTGGACAAGTTTAGTAGTGGATTATTGCTTTAAGAAGAAATGACTCTTTGCTCATTCAGTGATGAAGTCTGGTCATCAAGATGCTAGAATATGTGCTGCAGAGCTCTTCGATACTGACATGAGTGCTAAAGTTGTCGCCAGCAGCTGTCTTGGGTTTTGGGCACCTGCTGCCTTTCATTTCTTGCATCTCCCACTCTATCTTCCACTCCCAAAGTTGGCAGTGCCCCTAAAAATACTCTGTTTTGAGTTCTTAAGTAGAAGATCTCCACCAAGCTGGTAGTCTGGATTCCCGAGTCATCGGTCCTGCTGCAATGAAATGAGTTATATGACAGAGTTACTGACTTTGGCAAGGCAATGGACATAAGGGGGAAGCTGGTTCCAGTCAGGTTACAAAGGCATTGCCCTTGCTAAGGCTTCTATTTTATCCTACTGATCCCTCCCTCCATCCCCACCAATCCCAGAACTGTTTTGATTTCTCACTGCCATTCTTACATTTGCCCAGACTATGACAGACCTGAGTGCTGTACCTGATGTGTAGGGGTGATGTTGTGTATAGGTTTGGGAAAAGATGCTGGGAATTGTCCATACGAGTGAAATACTAATTTAGCGCTGTATTCTTGATTCCACTGGAGGTTGGACTGTTGATATCTATATGGGAAAACATCCCCTGCCTGAGTAATTAATGCTCAAATGTGAAATTTTTGGAAGCACAGATGCATTACTTGCGTAGTTCCCATATTCAGTCAGAGTCTTCTCTGGGTGGACTCTGTCATCTTTCCCCCCTGTATGAATACTTAGGGCATGGGGTTGCTGGTTTGGCCTGAGATCCTCTTTCAGTAACCTTTTGCCTCTGATACAGTTAAGAGGAATATCTTGATCCGATTTTGACCTCAAGTGATTAAGTCCTGTATTTATTCATCTTCCTGTGCTACCCAGTGAGTTACCTGGAAGACTTCTCTTTTTCAGGAGAAGAGTTCGAAAGTATTGACCGAGGGTGCTGAAAGATGACTTGTGTCCCTTGTAAAACTCACAAGCTGCCATCTGTGAACTAGAAGTGAAGCTCACTTGGTCAGGAAGCAAGGAAACCAGATATTGCTCATTTCTTAAACAGATTGCTTAAACTTCAAAAATATTAGTGGGCAAACTGTGTCTTTTGTTGTCAGTCAAAGCTGGTAATTCAGGTCTGCAAAGAGATCTTGGCACATGCTTAGAAGGTAGCAAAACTTAAACCAGGAGCCCTCTAGAGTTTTCATTTTTGTATTATTTTATTACTGTATTTTATTTAGTCTGTGCTTCTCTCCAAATGTAGTTATTTTTTTCCCAATGCAGCAATGTGTCCTACTGCATGTACACATTTTAATTTTCTTATTTTCATTCAGTGGAGTGTATCTGTCTATTCTTGGAGTAATAATTTTCCCCCTCCTGAAAGCTGACAAAATTAAAACCATTGGCAGTACCTGCAGAAGAGATGCCCTGTGGTTATTAACACTGTTGTATTCCTCTAAAACCCCAAATCTGCAGCTGTGCATTGTATCTCATGGGGCACCTGATTCCTTCTCCTTGCTCTCTTCTCAGCAAGTATCCAGTATCACTTAGTACCTTGGGTTCATTTTGTCATGCAAGTGTTTGTCCACCAGGAATGTCAGTTTGTGGCTTGGGCACCCAGGGATGACAGATGTACATCCAGTAAAGAGTTAATGGTGTGCATGACCTACCTGCTGAAATAATAACAGGCACCATAAAGAGTACTGTGTTCCTCCTGTCCATCTGCTGAGGATGGACAGGCTTGCAATTGCTAAAATGTAAAAACAAAGCTAAGTACATCTGTCCTGACTGTAAAAATCATCAGGAAGAAAAATATTATTCAAATCAGGCTTTTGTCAAGATTGTTCAGTGATTACCAGTGAACACCTGTTGTGTACTGGTTTGTTTGGCCATAGACTTGATGCTGCTATATCAAACCTGTCTGCAGAAAGGGGGGAATTGGCTTCCCCCAGCTGAACTGTAGATGGTGAGTTCCAGCCCTCTGAACTGTTGCAAAGGTTGAGGATGGATGACACCCATAGCTGATGACACATCACCCCTCAGTTTCCTGAAGTAGTTGCTCTGTGCCATTAAAATGATGGCAGATTCCATAAACATATTACCCTCCACCGTCTGCTCCCTCTGGCACTGAACTATGACCAAGAGGAAAGTTCCTCGTGCCCTGTCAACTCCCCTCAAATAAATAATCATAATAAAGAAGACCAGTATTTCTGAAGTTCCTGCTTAGCAAATGGGCTCTGATTGAATGCAATCCTGAGAGGCAGAGAAGGCTTGCAGCCCTTGACAGCAAATGAGAGCTGTACCTGCCTCATAAATGCCTTGGCTTCAAAAGGAGGTGGTTATGGGCATGAAATGTTTATCATCTTGTACTTGCTTTGCTGCTGCTGGGTTACTGTGCAAGTAAAAAGTAGTAGTAAGTAAAGAAGAGGCAATACTGCAACCTGCTTTTTCTGCTTGTTTCTACACTTAAGTAGACTTGTGGACAAAGTAGGAGCAGGTGGAGGTAGCTCGGATTTGACAGAGGTTTGGACTGTGCACTAAAGATGTGTTCAGTTACCTATGAAGGGGGATTTGACTGGAAATCTGATCAGCAGCTGGCTTTCTGTTAGGAAGCAGTCTTTGAAATTGTCCATGGAAGAAGATGACTTGCTATGTAGGTCAGCTTGTGCATTTAAAAATGCACTTGCGAAAGGATACTTGTTTTTTTGCACATAATTGGAAGCAGCACAGTTGGTGACAACCTCCTTTTGAGTCTGCTGAGCACTGCCATGTTACATGTTGTGTATATCGACATCTCTGTCGTTGTGCAGCACCTTGTATGGCTCCTTGGAACTGGCTATTTTCCAACTGCCTTTGCTTAGCTCCCACCCTACATGGGGATCCTGCGGTAGGGTGTGGGGACTTTGCTTTGGTTTTGGGGGCACATGTGCTTTTGTTTTGTTTTAACAGCACGGTTCCCAACAGGGGACAGCACTGCATTGCCTAAGATGCTTGTCATTTTTAAGGAACTTTTCTAAACTTGTCATCCTAAAAGCTATATTGCACAGCAGCAGGCGGCCTCCATAAATCACTGATTTCTCTTTTTCTTCTCTTTCCCTTCCTTTCTCTGTTGCGCCCTCTTTATTCCAAGCCTGCGGATTTGGACGCCTGGGTAAGCTCTCTTTTTTTTGTCTGGATCTTGCTTATTCCAAGTGTCATGTTGTTACTGCGCGCGTACAGATTGTTATTGCTGAGCACAGATGCAGGATTTTATTTTCTGTCATTACATTTTAAAAGGTGTTCAGCTAGAAAATTGCATATTATTTCCTCCATAAAGATTTTCACTGGCTCCTTTTGTGTAGCTTACAGCTGCTGAAACCGAACTTGATCTGGTGATGTGTGTTGTTGGCTAAGGGAGCAGCAGAAACAGGAGGAAATGAGGGTTACACCACTACTGCTTTTTAAGGCACTGGGTTGCATCTGCATTCTAAAACAAAACCCAGTCACCTGCCTTCAAGAGAATGAGAGGTAGGACAAAAAGCCAGTGATTTTGTAGGCCTCGTGTGTCTGGAGTAACAATTGCAGACAGCTCCACAGTAGTGGTGATATTTCTGCTGGTGCCAGTGGAGGTTGAGTCAACCCTCCTCTATGGTTACTTGCCCGCTACAAGCCTCACTGTAAAGTTCTGCTTTAGTCTCAGGCACGAAGTGCACAAACTGCCTCTTACTATTTCAGTGTTGCCCTTTCAACTCTGTCATTCCCTTTAGACTTGGTCAGGAACATGCCAGCTAGCTAATTTTGGAGTTAGCTCTGTTCTTCAGTGAATTGCTGTAAATTTCATTCTTCTCATCTTGAGATCTTTAATAGCATTTGTTTTTTTCCCCTGCCACCTGGGCTGTTACCAGGACTGGAAGAGACTTGGGAAAGCATGACGTATTAGAAGCTGCAGTTGTGAAGTGGGGCAAGGTGAGGTGCCCAGCCGAAACATCTCTGCTGTGCTGCTGCAGGGATGCTACTGGGTACCTTTGGGGGAAGCTGATAACTCCTCTCAGCAAAAAGAGGATGATGTAGAAGCTAGGCATTTGATAGATTTAAGGACCTTTCCTTTATCCTTGTAGCTTATTTCTCTGCTTCTGACTGATTATCTAGGCATCCTCTCACTAGCTTGTCTGTGAGTGGTGGAAGCATTTTGCCAGGAAGATAAATATTTTTGCAGTAATCTTGTCAAATTCTGTGACTTGCCTTTGAGGAAGTTCTTTATAGGTTGAGGTTTGGATCTTTCCTTCTAACTTGAGTTGCCCTTTGCAGAGAGGGTTGGGTTGTTTTGGTTTTTTTTGTCCTCCAGTAGAGTCTTCTCCATGCCCTCTCCTGAAATCCCAGAATCCCAAGTGTTGTGGAGAGAGACAACCTGATGGTAGCAGTCAGCTGTGGGCTGTGCTATTGCTGCACTTTATTTCTGGGTGCCACATTCCCTACTGTCATCTGACCCTGCCAAGAAGCCCTTTTTTTCCAACAGATTTCCTTCCTAGTTTTCATGTTTAACAGGATGATGAGGTGGGATGGTGATTAAAAATAATAAAAATCTGGTGATACTTTGTGGAGGGCAAAGCCAAAGCTAATTTAGGAATGGCTGTAGCTAGAGTGAAGCCCAGGTCTAGAAGATTGGTTGCACAGTCTCATTTGTGGCATGTTGGTGTCAGTTCAGGACAAGGCTAAGAGTGTCTGGCTTTGTTCATAGAGAGTGAACCAATATTCTTTCATTACCTCAATTAGGAGGCTTGTAAATATTTCTTTTGACCTGTTTGTCAGCGAACAGGCCAGTGCTTGAATTCTTCGGTTGAGTCAGTATTTAATGCATAGCTTTAGAATATGCTTGCACAGGGAAAGAAGGAGGCAGAGAATTGCGTGTGACTCTGCCCTGGCTCTTTGTCTCTGTTCAAAGCAGCACTGAGATAACCTGCATAACTTTGGACTGTGGAAAAAGTGTAAAGATAAAGCAGAGGAAGAATCTGAAAGAGCCCCCAACCAGTCCATGGATCCATGCCCATGGAAGCTCTAGTAGCGTGTCAGTAGTATGCCTTCACTGTCCTTTTGTAAGAATGCTTTGTAAGAGTGCTTGTAACTTCTGACACCATCACAGGGGATTTTTGAGCATTTCTTGAATATATCTTGTACCTTGCTTTTGTACAGAGAACAGTGGCCAATTGCAAATATGTCCCAGGGTACATTTTTAAGTTTTGGCTGCGTTTCTGTGTTTTATAGCTGAGTACATTCTTCTTTCCCTCTCTCTCCTTTGTTTCTGTGTTCATACTTCTTGGACATCACACTCTGCTGTTCACATTCTACACAGCTTAGATGTTGTTTCTGGGCTTTGGTCAGCTCTTGCATAATATGTTCAAGCTCTGATGGTGTTTCTGCAGTGTGGAAGTTGAAATGCAGCTTTCTGATATCTGATTTTCAAACCAGTGTGTTATCATGCATATCTTCCCTTCTCCTTCCTTCTTTAGTTCTAAAGGCCTCTTTGTGAAAAGTGTATCTAATGCTTTGTTAGGCACCTGCAATCTCAATCCCCTGTGGAATTGTAATCATCTCCATAGCAGCCAATTCTGGCTGGGACATCACAGGCTTCTGACTTCAGGTAGGGAATAAGCAGCAGGACTAGGGGAACTCTTAATAAATATCCTATATTCATTCAAAATGTCCCTGGTTGCCTAACCCAGTTTGGAACAGTGAATATTTCAAATGACACATGCTCTGACTGTACCGTTCATACTTCAAACGCCATCGTAAAGTGTACTAAAGTTTCTAGTAATAACAGCTGGGGCTAGAGGGAAACAAAAAGCAACTTTGAAGCAGATCTGTCAC
Organism: Pipra filicauda; assembly: GCF_003945595.2. Classification (NCBI taxonomy): domain Eukaryota; kingdom Metazoa; phylum Chordata; class Aves; order Passeriformes; family Pipridae; genus Pipra; species Pipra filicauda. The sequence continues at coordinate 1,845,146 of NW_024104162.1, forward strand.
AAATGGAATATTGCTCAGTGTACTTCAATGCACTGAAACAGCAGCTCTTGAAAACAAGCAAGGCATTGAAAATATGTTTGTGTTGCAAGTACAAGTTTTCTCTGCAACCTCTGGTTCATCACACATTATGGGCGACAAGTGGAACATAATGGAGGATAATATGGGAGATATTACTTAGGGGGAAGAATGGGCAGAATTCTAACATTGTAGTCTGCAGTTGGGAGATCCGGATTTGGTTCTTTGACATCAATTTTGCGAGACCCAAGGGAAGTGGCACACAGAATGTCTGTCTGCTGCAGGGTGCATTGGTGTGGAGAAATTATTCACTGTGGGCATGCCAGCTCCAGTGAGGTTTGCTTGAGAGTCCATGGGTCGTCATCATGTAGTTCAGCACCTTACTCGAGAGATTAGGTATTTGACTGGTGTTCCCTTCCAGAGTTGTCATATGGATAAATATCCTGAATTTCTTGGTGAACAAGGTCAGGCAAGCTCACGAGTTGAAAACATGAGTGAGCGTGTGGGTACAGAGTGAAGCCTCTTGCCCACCTGTATTGTTACAACATCAGTTTTGAGCTTCCAGAATAGTCTGCTATCCCAAGGTGACTAGCACTACCACATAATGAAGTTATTTAGATTAAAAGGAAGCTTTCTTGAGTTTTTAGGAATTCATCATTTGACTCTTTTTTTTTTTTTTCTTTCTTCCTTTCTTCCTTCACATGAAAAGCACCTTCCATCTGAATCATGCAGAGGGGTCGGTACTGTCTTATTCTTTTTTCTTTTCCTTATTTATTTTATCCTTAAGGAAATAGAAGTCACTGGTTTAGTAATCTGATTTTATGGGTGTTATGCAGAAAATCCACTGGAGAATCGGGGTCCTTTGGTCACCCACCAGACCGCCCCACCTTCTTACATCTGTTTCATTTTATTTTAAGTTACTTAGTCCTTTTCTGTGGAGAAGATGGATATTGGTTGAGAGGGACAGTTATGGTTCTCTTACTGGAAAATGGTCATAATTTTGGCACTTACAAACTACCCATCACTGCCCCTATTGTTGCTGTGATATCTCTTTTTCAGGCTACATGTATGGGGCACCTCATTCTCATCCCTCTCCCCATCCTGTTCCAGCTGGTTTGCAGGTTAGAAGTTGTGTAGCAGCTCTGGTTAAAGCAAAGCTAGAGATTTTGCTTTTAATCAAATGTCTTCGAGAGCAAGAGGAAATAGATATGAATCTGTACTGCTTGTGTGTTACCCTTGTCTGGGGTGGCAAACATGGAACCCAAAATATTTATTTTTTTAAAAACAAACAGAAACACACACCACACCACTACAACCCTCCTATTTCATGTGCTCCTTTTCTTGCTTACTTATCAACCACCCTCATTGCCTAAATTAAAATCTCTTCTAAACCCTATTATAGCACTGTATTTCCATCAGCAGGGAAGCAGACAGAAGGACATGCACAGTAACTTGCTTTCAGATGTAATTTTTCTCGTTAGCAATGGCTTTTGGCCATAAAATGACAGGTCTGAGCCCACAGGGATGTTTTTGTCCCAGCTGCTTAATCATATTGGACCAGCATTTTCTGTGGTTGTACCATCATCATTAGAAGTTAAGAGCAATGCTGCTGGGGTGTTATGGATTGGCAGGGTTTGTGTCCATGTTAAACAGGCTATTCATTCTGTTTTTGAAAGGTCTTCTGCCTGCTGATGACTTATGTGGCCCCAGAGATTTTGGGGTGTGATGGGCAGTGAAGAACAAGTGCTATTTGTCTTGCTATTGCTGCTTGTTATTTTTAAACTTTAAAAGTTTGATTCAGTTCCATCAATGCCATGTTTCCTTAATGCTAGTGCAGTTTTGTGTTGGGAATGCAATGAAGTGGTGCTGGGTGTAAAGAACCAGAGGGCTACAGTTCATTGCTGTACCCACACAGATTTTTTTAATTGAGCACTGTTTAGTTGGTGACCAGGTTATTCTGAAGCAAGAGCTTATATGCCAGCTTTGTTGGTATATAAAGTCACCTTTGTACTTTGAAGATGGAGGAGAAGTTGTCTGACACCTCTCTCCCCTCTGAGTCTGCAGCACCCAGCCAGAGGAACTCTGAGGGTGCTGATGGGGAATGCACAGAGGGTGTGTGAAGGGAGTCCTTAATTACCAGGGTAGTCCTATGTATGTCTGCTGTGGGGAAGTATTAAATCTACAGAAGCTTTCTGACACTCCAAGGGACAAGAGTTTATAAAGTGGAGGATTTGAGTGTATTTTTTTAAGGTAAGGTAAGGTGAAGAACATTGGAGTAATGACTGTCATGACTCAGAAAAACAAAGACATGGGTAAGATGGAGTTCTGAAAAAGGCAATAGGAAGGTGTCACCTTGTTACAATCATATGTTTCCAATTAATAAGAAGTAGTAAAATCAAGGTTATGAGTTTGAGTATGATACTAATAAGAGCATTTCAAACTTCTGGGGATAACCCAAAATGAGCTGCAAATACTCAAGGTTTGTAGTTCCACCATGAGGGATCCCTTGCACCAGTCCTGAGCAGTGATTTTTTTTTTTTTTTTTTCCGTTTTTAAAGTTCTTTCCAGTCTGTGTGCCATGTGCTTTCCTTGCACTCATATTGTTTATTTTTAATTTCTTCTTCTGCTGATGCTTTTTTGTTGTTCTTCCCAGGCTGTGGAGCTGAGAGGCAGGGAGGCAGAGTTGAAGCGACAAGAGGCCTTCTATAAGGAGCAGCTGGCCCGCATTGAGAGGAAGGTAGGGTTAAATTGTCTTTATTTGTGCCCTCTGCACACTGCTGGGGTCGGACATGGAACTGTGTGGATCCAAAGAGCAGAGAACCAAGAAGGGTTGTGCTGAAACCTGGAAATCTCAACTCCCACTGTCTTGTCTGCCCCCCACCCCTTATGTATGTGCTAGAAAAGCTGTATGAATCTTTTGAGCAACTTGCATTTGAAAGATAAAGGTTTTTTTTAACTGGATGATTTTTTTTAAAAAGATTTCTGGTAGTTCAAACTCTATTTTCTTTTTCACCATGGGGTTTAGGTGAAAGCTAAATTGAAGCAAAACAAGTGCCCTGTTTTTTATTCCTTTTGTTAAAAATCCTTTCCTAAATTAAAAAAAAAAAAAACCAAAACCAAAAAAAAACATAACACCACAATATAAATCTTGCTATAAATGCAAATTAAAGTTGTAATATTAATTTTTCTCTGGGGAGCCCCACAGTTCAAAGAATGGTGCTGCAGTGCACTGCCTGCTTCTTGCTGGATAAGCCTTCGAAATGAACGTGATTTAAAGAGACACTGTCAAGCATCTTTTAAGCCTGAAATGACCTTTGAAAATCCATTTAGGGATTTGAATCTCTCCCCTAAACGTGGGATTTGCTTCTCTGTTTAATTGTTTACCATGATGAGTTTTTAAAAATTGATGCCATAAAAATAGGAGCAGCCATGCTGTTCCTTATGAACTAATGTGTTCTTCACTTCCTGGCAAAATGAAATAATGTTATAAGTAGTCTTTATTTTTTAATAAATGTGGAGAATAATCTTCTCCAATTTGAAGCAATTAGACCTCCTGACAGGGAGTTGCATACATTCGACTTGTAGTTGTGTTGTGTGACTAAAAAGAAATGCAAACAATTCTGAAAAAGGGAGGTTGTAAAAAGACAGAGAAATCAATCAGCTTTACTACCAACATGTAGCATGATGGTGAGTATGGAACATGGGAAAATTGCAGATTATAGAGACGGTAGGAAACTGTTGGCATATCTATTCCTGTTCTCATTCCCTGCTAGTCCATGATTGTCCATGCAGCACTTTTCTTAAACCATCGATGGTAAAACATGCCCACGAGCAATTTCACATGATACAGTTTAGCAACACTTTTAATCCACGCAGTTCATTAAAAATAAACTATTAAAACTACCACTCAGTGTTGCATTCGGATTTTAAATTCTATTTCTAGATAATGGGGATTGTTCAGTGAAATTGCAAACAATCTAGCAGCTATCGTTCTAATTATCACAGTTGTCCATATGTTCATACGCAAAGGGGATTTTTGCAATTTCTTGGTCCCATGCTGTGTGCTCCTATTATGTTCTTCTCTCCGGATCTGGTTTCACGAAGCGGAAATTGCAGGGAAAACCTGTGTGTGCGTCTGTCCTTTATGGACAGTGGAGTGGGGAGAAGTTTGTGTCTGGGCTTCATTGTCCCCTTTTTGAAATCTTTTGTTGTGGTTTATGTTTTCAAGTCCATGCCCCTTGCTACAGGGACACCCTTTTAAACAATGAGAGGGATATTCTAGTGCAGGATCTTCTCGGGGGGAGTAAGGTGGCTTGCCTGCAGTCCTATTCAAACTGCAGAGCTGCAGAGGAGCTATCTTCTAGTTGTTAGGTGTACAAAAGCAAGTAGATAAAAAGAACAGGTTTTTTTCTTTCCTCTCTTGAAACATTAGATAGTTTCTGACCCTTAAACACTAGTGTTTTGCTGGTAATGAAACAGAAGAATGCCTCCAACCGTTAGTCTGGATTGGAGTGGGAGGTGGTGGGGGCTAGAAGGGAGAGGAGAGAAATGTACTTGAAACAGTGTAATAAAGCTTAATTGTATTAGTTTTGAAAAAGGTTTTTGATCTTCTCTGTGGATAATTTTATTCCTATAATGGCTGGAAAGATGGAAAATGCAGTGCAGAACAATCTTTTTTATTAGCTGTTGCTTTTATATAATTCTGCTTTTATTTGTTGAATACACGCAGACCTTGACACTTATTTATTTATTTTTCCTTCCACTGTGCTAAAGCTTTCCAACTCAGGCTTAAATATATTTTTATATATCTGTGTATATGTGTGTCTATATTAGAAAAAAGCTGTCAATAAGGGGATGAGGTGGGGAAGAGCTCTGAAATAGAAGTTTGCTTTCTCTGCTGTTTTAAGAGGGGATGGTCACTTGGAATGTGGTTGCTGGTAGTTTGAAGCTATTGGCTGTGGGTGAATAGATGTGATGGCTCAGCATGGAATTAGCATGCTGAAATTTCTGCTTCTGAGGATCAGGCTGTCAGGAATTCCCCTCTCTCATCCCCTGCTGTGTCCATGTTGGCTTTGTCCCCACTTCTGCATGATAACAAAATTCAGCAGTAAGAGACTTAGAGATTTGTTTTTGAAGAATGTTTTGAGCTATTGATGTTAAAAACCAAGTACCTTCCTGGTAGGATTCTAAGAGCAATTGTGTTACATACTCCTTACAACATAAGAGCTGCTGCAGTGAATCAAACACGAAGACTGTCCTGTTTCTTCTGACAGTGGTCAGTTTGCAAAGCCTTTGAAGGAAGAAGCAAAAAAACCCCTCACCAAAACAAAACCACAAAGAAAACTGCGAGAGTAGCTTTGAGAATAGTCTTCCTAACTGTTGTCAGTTGGAGGCTGACACATGCCCTGCTCAAGAGTTTTATTTTCATTCAGTATTTTTATTCTCTGGAACTTGGATTAGTGCCATCCATTCTTCTGTGCGACTCAGGCATTGTTCCTGAAGCCCTGTTCAGCTCTGTGCCTCCAACATCATGTGGCAGCGTGGGCCACAGGTTAACTTATATACTTCATAAATTCTCTGTTACCAGTTGCAAATACTTTTTTTTCTCATTTAATATCCTTTATTTGAAAGAGATAAAAGGAATTCTAATTACTCGCTATTTGTAGACTTCTCTTCCCTCTTTTACCTTCCCATTAAGCTGAGCAGTCCTTACCTTTTCAGCCTCTGCTGTGTGAATGATTTTTTCCAGGTTTCTCATTCTACTTGTTGTCTTTTGGCACTTTCCCCCTTGCAGCTCTGTCTTTGAGATGTATTGACCAGAACTGAACTCAGTAGTTCCCTTGAATGCAGCAGATTGTGTGAATACATTATCCTTTTATTTTGTAATCTCTGAAGGAGTACTGTAATCTACTGGACAGAGCACACAATTGGAAGGAAAAACCTGCTCATTTTCTAATAGCCATTTCTCTTTTGGGAGTTTGAAACAATTATTTAGTCCATCTATCTCAGTTATTCCATCTATATGATGGAATAGCTTATAATGGGAGGGCAAAGTGTTGTGAAACAGTAAAGCTATAAAAATGCTAAAAAGGCTTTGCCTTTAGTTTTGCATGAGATGAACTGTGGGTCTACCTTATTTCAAATAGATCTTGAGAAACTCAGTTTCTCCAGACAGTCTTATTAAAATTTTCGGAGGAAAAGGCATGTATGAAAAATAATTTCAGTGTTTCAGCTTTTGGGGTTTTCCCTACATCTTCTACTAAAGCACTGGAAGAAGTGAGACAGTGAGTGCTGTCACGCTGAAGATCCATCGAGTTCATTATGCTGGTCCTGACTGTGCCCAAATGTGAATGTCCAAGGACAACTGTAAGATCACTGGATTGCCCAGAGAGGTTGTGGAGTCTCCCTAACTGGAGATATTCCAGAGTAGTCTGGATGTAATCCTGTGCAATATGCTCTGGGATGACCCTGCTTGAGCAGGGAGGTGGGACCAGATCACCTGTTGTGGTCCTTTCCAACCTGATTCTTTCTGTGATTCTGTGATCAGAGCAAGGTTATGGGGTACTTGCCCCACATACTTTGATCATCCTGGCTGGTCATCTTTGGAACTTTTCCACACCTATTTAATCCTCTCTTGAGAGCTGTGAACCAGGACTGGGTGCACAGTGCTCGGGATGCGGGTGGTCCCTGAGCGTAATATGGCAGTTGTGTCAGAAACACTGTTTGGTTCTCTGTTTCTTTGTAGTGCCTGACACTTGATTTGCACTTCTGACTTGTGTTGAGCGAATGCCATGCACTGCTGCTACTGGCAGCGTTCAACTGTTTTGAGTGCAGACTTGAATGCATGACATAGCTGTACTGGGATGAGACCAATGCTGGGATTCGTTTTTGGGAGTGTTCTTCCCACTACACCCTTCAGTTTGTTTGGGACTGTGTGTGGGAAGGGATGGTAGGCTTTGTTCTGCCTGCAATGCAGTGCATGCTTTTTGACTTTTTTAAAAATCAAATTTTATTGAACAAATTCCTTGCAGAGGATCATTACACTGGTAATGCCCCTGGTCTTCCTCCCTTTAACTCTGATAGCTTGTTGTAGTTGTGTGTTTCAGTCCCTTGGGTCGCTTGTGTGTTTTTGTTTTGGAGTGCCTGAAATATTTTGGTAATCAGAAAAATTAGAGGGAATAGCTCCTTTGAACTGCCTGCTTATGTGACTGTGTGTAATTGCAGGGTTTGGAGCTGGTGGTACACATTCCATTCCACACCTGCGTTTCCAATGTGACTGTCTAATCTCCAATAAGTAATCCAGTAATGAGACCTGGGTAATTTGTTATAAATGGTTAATCTTCTAACTCTGGCTTCTTACAGTAATTTTACATCTCATCCATGTAATTTAAATTGTTTCACAAAATGTGGGTCTTCTCTCAACTGTTTTGAAGGAAGTTTTGTACTGTAGTGTTTCTCTGGGTAGAAAGGATGAGAGTTAGACCTGATAATCTGTAAGGAAAACCTTAGAAACACTCAATTTGAGAAGATTAAGCTGATGTTCTTTCATGCATTTATTTGTTACTGAGAAGCAGGGAGGGAGATGGAGGGAGCTTGTTGTAAATAGTTAATATATGTACTGCTCTGAGCTGGGATTTTTATTAAGGATTCTGTGTGTGCTTTGTCCTGCTTTTTCCAAGTGGTAGAAACAACCTTTGAAAAGTATGATAAGAGAGAAATGGAGTCTCTCCTGGAACCCTTCAGATGCCAGGAGATTTCACTTAGCATATTAGTTGTATACTTTCTCCCAAGTAAATATTTATTTGACTCTTTGTGCTATTTGGCTTCTTGCTGGGTTTAACCTAACAAAAGCTAAGGGCAGCGCTACAGTACAGCAAAAACACGGGCAGCTCTTTGGAGTAGTGTAAAACAGCAGAGAAAGGCTGAAGGTAATCTCAGAAGATGAAGTGAAACTCCTTGCTATAGATGATGCCTCTTCTTTGTTTGGATTTTCCTAAGCTCTGGCTCCCACGTTATCTTTTATTAGGTGGCTGTGGACTACTGTGAGCAGTGGGTGCATTAATATGCAACGTTTTTCTGCTTGTACTTTTTCAGAGCAGTAAGCAGCACAAGAGGTATTCATAAGCTGTAGAGCATTTGTGCAAGTGGGAAAGGAATGTATTGAATACATACCTTTTTTTTTTATTAATAAGGTTGACTGTACCTTTTTCTCTGCTTAGCTTCACAAATCTTGTAGTTTCGTGTGTGGTATTCACCGAGTTTGGTTTGTTTGAATTAATCTCTTTTTGCCCTTGTACTTATCGTTTAACTCATGTTTGTAAAGCATTTAGAATGTGTAAAGAATGGGAGGAAAACTTTTGTTTGTTATTCTTCTTGGCCTTGATCCTCCTTCTTGGAGCTGTCTCCCACTTCTGGTGCATCAAGGTCACCCCTACATGCAAGTCCACTGTCATTTCTGTATTTTTTTGGCTAGTAACTTGTCTCAATAAAAAATTCTGCAGAAAAAAGTGATAGAAGCCTGGAGGGGAAAAAAAAAAAGACCTTCCATAGCAATATGTTCATGTTGGGTCTTCATCACCAGTTTAAAGCAGGCTCTGGGGGGTTGCATAAACCGATGTCACCTGGAAAAGGTGGCAGGGGATTTCTGTTGAAGGGGATGAGGAATGCATTCCTTGAGTTGGGATCCCAGGCTTGTCTGTACCCATGAGACCTGGGAAGCATCCACCTACCTTTGAAAAAGCAAGTTATGTTGAGGTGTTGTCTTCAATTGAACCCTCTGCCCTCTCAGTGGGAGTTAAAGATTCAGTGCCCTTTTCTAAATGAGTTGATGTGTCCTGGCAGGTGTCACTGACACCATTTACTTCCTCAATAAAATGACCTGTAATGTCTTGGGGCTGCATGTGAGCTATTGCTGTGTGTGTAAGGGCTACTTTGTTTGCCTCCAGTCACTGTCTTGCCAACCACCAGCTTATTGCTCTAGCCAGTGCTCTGTGTACTTGGAGGAACTAGTGTGAAATGAAGTTCTGGTCTAAAAAATTGTGTTTCTGTTTCAGAAGAATTTCTTGTACCCATCACCATAATTGAACCTTACAATATTCTTTAAAATTTCAATTTTTTTTCTTATCTATTTTGTTCAGTTCTCGTCTCCTGCCCCTTCTGCAAACCCTTCCTCTCACAAACCCACCAGTGCTTTCTGTGAACCTACAGCTATGATCCAAAAAATCAGTTTACCTTTCAGGCCAGTGGAGCAGTACAGCAAAGCACTCAGTTCATCAAACTGTTGATTTAATCTTGTGAACACAAGAAGAATAATTCCCAGTGTAGTTTTCTGAAATAGGCCGATAAGATCCATCCTAATCAACCAGATCACTTCCCAGTCTCTCAGGCTGTGTGGACACTGCCTTTCAGGTGGCAGTGGCTCTGTCAGTCTCTCAGGGCACAGCCTTTGATATTTAGAGAATGGAAGATCCTGTCCTGTGTGCGTGTTAAATTTGTGAACGGGAACAAAATGAGAAGGGAACAAACCTGAAATTGTCATCTGAACTGGTTCCAACCCCCCATCTTCTTCCTCTTTTCAGTTATTCTCAGACATTAAATGTCATGCTGGGGGTGGAGGAGGGAGGACAGCATCCCTGATTTCTGCTTTCCGCGGGTATCCGTTGCGGCTGAACAGTATCTAGAGGAGGCTGATGCTCCTCTGCCGTCTCACCGTCTGCAGGGAGAGGTTCATTCCTTGTTGCTGTTGGCCAACACACAAACTCACTTCCAGTACCCTGTACTCAATTCAACCATTTAATGCCTTTTTTTGCTGAAAGCGTGTGAAGTTTAGTAGTTAATACACCTCAGTACAGCAGCTTTTAGAGATCAGATAAATTGATTGTTAATTTGATGAACTCCAAGAACATCCATAATAGGGTAACTAAAATGTGTTCGATGTCGGCACTGCCTCTCTGCCTTCTCTGCAATGTGTATGTTCTCTCTTCAGTATGTGTTGACTGATGTACAGTACATTACATCAAATTACAAGCAGCCTCTATGCAAACAGCAGTTAAGTGTTTGCTGCCTCTTCAGCCTGCACGATTAGTGCAGAGATGCGTTTGCAGTCTGTGTGCTGAAGGGTGAACTGTCAGAGCCGTACGGTGATTTTGTTTCCCTGGCATTTAGAGTACCTTTGCAGAGGGAGAGAATAATGCTTATGGGCTGCTTCATCTTGGAGGAATCCATCCTCAGGCTCGACTTGTGAAATAAATGTGGCAATGTGTGGTTTGAACTTAGTGTCTTAACACTGAATTTAGCAGCTGAATTTAGATAACAATCTGGTATCTGGTCTCATCAGTGTATCACTATGAAGACTTGTTAAAGGCAGAACAAAAAGACCTAGAATGTGATCTTGTCTCTTTGTTAGAACTGAACACCGGAGTATTTGTCAAGTCTAGTCCAAAAAGAGCAAAACAAGAGGTGCTTTTGTCTCACTTCTGAGAGCTTTCCTCGTTATCTAATATCTGATACCTTCCCTTGCCATTTTTTATTCAACCCAATTTTCCCTTCATTTCATTCACTTTCTTATTGCCTAACAGTTTAAATTTCTGTTTCCTCCCTCTTTGTGCTGTTTACACGCTTGTTTATAAGCAGAATTGGTATTTATAAATGTGTGTGTATATAGATAGCACTGTCACCAGTAAAACCAGTGCTACTTTTCTGATGAAAGCAGCACTCACACACACATACACACAGAAGTACTCACGTGTGCACACACATGCACTGTCTGTCTCTCACCTGTTTTTACTATAGTGCAGTTGCACCTCAACAGCAACTACATCACCCTGTGCTGCCTGTTATTTCCGTGTAATTCACCAACCAGTGTACAATTAATTTCTGGCCCTGTTATTGCAGTATTGGCTATTTTATGAAACTGTAGAGAGTTAGCAGAGTGAATTGATTAAATATGTTCCAGACCTTAGGCTGGAGTCTGTATGTCTGCTGGGATTTGGATGATTGAAACTTGTGCTTCTCTTGGGATATTCCGGATTTAGACTTACTCTTGGAAATTGTTTCAGGTAGACCAAACTTTCCTGTGTGTGTGGAATCCACTTGTGTAAGACCCTGACTTTGGGGAATCTGAGATTTCTATTTCAGCCCACAGTGGTTCTTCCACATGTGGCAGGAAAAAGGCATTACTATTGTGACTTAAAAGTAAAGCCAGTGTTTTGAAAATGTCCTTAAAATTATGGCTTGCCCTTATAGAATATACTGTCATCATGTTAATGGAAAATATAGCTAATAATTACTCTTTAAATTGAGCAGACTCCACAGAACATCTCGAATTTGTGCTGAATTAAGTAGTCCAGAGATCAGACTTTAAAAAGGAACTACTCCATATTTACAGAGGCTGTACCTTCTGAAGTGTGTTTAGTAGTTTACTGTGGGTGTGTTAAATACATGTTTCATGACAGCCTGGGGCCACTTCTCTGAAGGTTTTTCCCCATCTGCCAGTCATTTTAAAGAAACATAAATAAAAGAGCTACTCCAATTTCTTGAACATATAATGCACATTCCCAAGAGACCAGGGTGACTCAGAAGAAGCTTGTAAATAACATGTTTAATATTTTTAAATGTGTACCATCAGGCTCGCCATGAGGTCTTCAGCCACTGCAAATGGTATTTGCTTTGCCTGCTGCAGAATCTCCTGATTCTGGGATGACGAGGGGTGGGTTTTTGGTTGGTTGGTTTTGGGTTTAGCTGGTGGTTTGCCCATACATTGAAATGATCCCAGTTGCAGTTTACCATTAAACACCTTGACTCAAATGAAGATTTCCTAGCTCATCCATTTGCATTCCAGCCCCATTGTAAAAATTTAGTATTATTTCATATTTTTTGTTTTGTTGTTAATAAAAATAGGAAAGATACATCTCATATGCACTAGAACTGTCTGGGAGCTGAACCCTGATAAATGCGGAGAGCAGGTTGCCCTGGTGGGTGTTGACCAGTGGAATGGCCATCAGATAAAAGATGCTGCCCTGCACAGAGGGCAGCAACAGTGAGGAACAGCCACAGAGGCAGGAAATGCCAGGAGAGTCCACTGAATCTGTGCAGGTCCCCAAGAGGCCATAGAGGAGCAAGAGATGGGAGAAGAAAACGTGGGAGCTGAGATAAAAGTGTAAGCCTCTGGTCTGAGAAGACTTGTAATAACTAGGTTATTTTACGAGAAGAGCTAGCTTTTCTCCTCCTTCCCAATTATTGCATTTCAAGTCTTCTAATAAGGAAAAAGGCTTAATTCCTTCTCCTTCCTTCTCCCTCCCCATTGTTCTGAACAGAAGCCAAATTTTTTCTTTTATAATTTCAAGCTGCAAGGTTGCTGTGAGCTTGCCCGCCTGGGTCAACTGAGGAGTGCCTGGGTTGTGGAATTTTTTCTTCCCTTAGAGATGTCTCATGATGTACTGGACACTCTACACAAATCATCTAATTTGCCCTGACATGCAACAAGCTTTGAGCTGACCGGACTGAGAAGACGACTTGGATGGGTGTGTAAAAATGCTGTATTGTGTGCCTGCCCAGGCAGGCATATATGCATTTTTTAACTTAGTTTTTCTTAATAGTTATGTATACCACAACATTTCCTTTGGCTCTTCAGGGAATTGAATGTAGTATATGAGACCTTTCACCTTTAGGTAATTTTTTTGAGATGCAGCTTCCGTTCGCAGCAGCAAAAAGCCATTACTGCCTGATGGCTAATCCCTCATTCATGTGGCACTGAGATAACTCTTCTTCCAGTTAGATACAAGCGTTTGTCGCAGGAAGAACAATAAAAATCCCCCATAACAGTGTCCTAGCTGTTGATTTCTGTGATAGGCACAGGATGTCCTGGTGAAGAACACAATGTTTGTCCTTGCTGGCTGAAAACAGGACAGTGCTGGGTTTTAAGTTTGTTTGTTCATTTGTTTTGTGGAGAGAGGAATTGGCTCCAGGTCTGTGGTGTTTGTAGTGCTTGGTTTTATTCTCTCCTCTGGTTCCCCAGCAAAAGCATAGTTCTGTCTCTTCTTTGTGTTCCTGTTGTCTAAGCTCAAGCTGTCCCCGGTTGAAGGGCTTGGATTTTTTGTTTGGTCTTGTCCAGTGGATATAGGTGAAATACTGATAATGTTTCCATAAGCCGGAGAAAATCCACTGTAACACTGTTTTCCAAGAATTTTCTTGTTACAGAGTTTATCAGCTATAGTAACAAACTCCAGATTAATTAGGATGCTCATGCCAAAGTGTTTCTTTAAGCCTAGTTTTATTTCTTTCTCATTTAGTGCTAAGGTCAGTGTCTCTTGTTGCTTGCATGTAATATTCCTTACTGTCAGAGACTGTGCTTAGAATTTAAATTTTGAGAGTAGATTTAGCTTGTATCTAAGAGTGTATGGTACACCATGCATGTGACATTCTTCCATTTATGTTCCTTCGCAGCAAGGCATTATGAGATTTTTCAGAGTTAATCTTAATAAGTAATTATTCCTATTATTCTTTAACGGGTTAAAAGTGAGACATGCCTTGTTCTTTTTCCTCTGCCTGGAGTCTGTAAAGAAAGTACGATACTGAGCTGGTGGTGACCAAAAGCTGTTGAAGGCCATGGGTGACAGGGTTGTGACCAAAGCAGTGGTCTTTGCCAGAGTATGGGAATGAAGCAATCGTGTGGCTACCCCTGCTCTCTTGGGGTGTTTGATTTTCATGTTAATATTTACAGCTCAAGAACTCTGCTGCAAAAATGCCTCTCCACCTGATTATTCCTCTGCGGCCTTTCTGGGCTTCTCTCTAGAGTTCACAAGCTCTTTGCCAGCTACAGAGATGTCTCTTCAATGCATTGTTCTCTTCGGAGGAGGCAAAATAGCTCCATTTAAAAACATGTGAAAAAGAAGATCACTAAAAGCAGAGAGAATGAGACTGTCAAATGATGGAAAGGAAATTGTTTGCAAATATTTTCTGATTTCTTTCTTATCCCTTTTACCATCCTTTCTCCTTTGTCCTCCTTGGTTTTTTTATCTTAGGATAAGCATTGTATTTATTTTCTGTTTACTGTGGGGAGAATTTCAATCTTTTAAATAGCAAAATAAATATAAAAAGATACGAGTGTTCCTTTCTGGGGAATAACTGATGCCTTGCAGGGAGAACTGGAGGTTATGTGATGTTGGTATTGTAAAGGCAGGCCAAAGGAATCTGTATTAATTCACTTTCTTTTTCTTGTTATCAGTGTTTCATTTTGCATTTTATTTTCCTTTTTAAGTAATAATCAATACTTCTTGGTAGAAATAGCCTAATAACTTTTTTTTTTTGCCACCTGTAAAATAAATATACCATTGCTTTATAATGTTTGTCCAAGTATTACTAATAAAGAGGAATGATATAAAGTTATCCTTTGTAATACTATTTTTCATCTGTGGAGCTAGGAACTTTTTCCAGGTATTCATTAACTAAGGTTTCTAGCTCACTGGAAGATAAGTGAACAATGTCCCCATTTTAAAAGTGAGACCTTAATGCTTAAGGTTAGTATTTTCTGTAATAGCTTTTGTTTCTTCACTTTTTGGTTGTCCGGGTATGGTGTATTTCTTCAGATGTGCTGATTACCCATAACTTGAGCTTGAAGTTTTGAATAATGAGCTCCTGAGCATCTCCAGACAGAGCCCTGAGCCAGCAGGCACTTCTGAAAGTACGGATTTGTCTGTGTCATTAACTGTGTACGGTGACCTGTGAAGTCCTAGCGGTCTTTTTGGCTGTAATCATTAAACCAGCCTCTCCTACAGGAGAAAATGAGAAGAGAGCCTGCAAGCATAGTGAGAGAACCTTGACTGAAAATACAAATATCTTCAGAAAATGCTCTGGGAGTAATAATAATAAAGAAAAAGTATAGTGGCAAAATAAATTGCTGCCGGTACAATTTTTCTTCCTCTTCCAAGTTTGCCTCTAGTATGGCAGTTTTTCTCCCTTCGATAAATAAATGCAAAGATGGGAATCGCTGCCAAAAACTGTCACATTTCTGGAACTTTCAGCCCCTGATTATTCACATTAAGCCTCCCCCCCCAGCAGTACAGTATTCTGAATATGTACACCCACCATTCTGTCAGATCTGTGCAGTCTGCGTCTGGTTCATCTTCTGTGTCTTTGATGTGCTCCATAACGTAGGCAAAGAAAGGTCTGATAGTCTCTCTAAAAACCTGACAGTTTGTGTGACAATCTGTCCACGAATCCACAGGCTCCTTGTCAACCAAATGAGCCTTTGAATATCAGAGGTTTCAGAACAGTGCTTGCAGCATTGCATATGCACCAAGGGGAGAGTACAACAGGCTTCCTTGTAACCTGAGAGATGTCTGCGTTTTCCTTAATCATTCCAGGGACATCTCATCATTGCTTGTTGGCTGGTTCTCAGCCCTGCACATGTCGGGGTTATTTCACAAAGCTTGATTTACTGGAAACTGCACATGGAGAATAATTTGTAGTAGGGGGTAGAGGAAAAACCCTGGGAGGGGGTGGAACTTCCAGGCTTTGGCTTACTTCTGTTTTTCAGCAGTTTTTTGTTTGTTTCTTACAGCGACTCTCTTCCTTGCAGTTCCTTTACCCATGCAAGTGTATGGATGTGATGCATTTTCTTCAGTGCTCTCCAGTCCTCTTACACATGCTGCTGCCTTGGCTCCTTCCTATTCTGTCTTCCTCTGGGAATCCAGTGTATTGCATTCCTTAGCTACCTGTTATGTGAAAGGATGGGATCATTAATTTAACTACTTTTTTTTTTTTTTTTAATTGAGACAGGAACTGTTAACTGGGCCAGCTGCTGCAGTTTATAAATGGGACTTAGGGATATTCTCAGCAGAGAAAGCCGGGTTTTAGCTGCAACATGCCTGTCCGAGGTGGTGGGAGTTTTGTTGGAGGCTCTGTCAAATACCAGCTTTGGCATGACGGCATCAAACCTTAGCTATAATGTTCCTCCCTTCCCAAAATAAGCTGCTGTGACAGGCCTGACAGGGGAATGTACTTAGTATCTTTTTTAATGTATGACAAGTACTTGATGGCTGCCAATTTTATTTGGTGGTTTTTTCCCCTTGGAAGTGCTGGTCATCCTTTGAGTGAAACTTTCAGCTGCATTCCTTAGCACTCATGATATTCTGGCAATTTCCTTCTTTCTCTGTTCCCCCCCTTCCCTTAGCATTGATTCTCTGCACTCCCGTTGCTCTCTCTTGGACAGTGGCCAGTTGTTAGAAGCAGTGTCCTGTGATCTCAGAGTTCGTCCTGGTTGTGTGGTGGATCCCCTGGTAGGGCCCAGGTATCACTGCAGGACTGGTTGTGCAGCTGCCCAGCATGGGCACAGGGGTTTAGCAGATGGTGCCATGCCCTTAATGCCACGGGCACCACGTAATCCGTGCAGGTCAACCAGGTCTGGGGCTTCTCTGAAGCAGATGCTGAAAACTCTTGATGTTTAATCAATGCCTAGGAAGCCTGTTTACCTGCACTTGTCAGGTATAATTGATTTGGGCATTTACTGTGAATTCCTCACCTTAGATTTCTCTCTCCTATCTTAAACTTCCAGCTAGGAGCAGAGCGGGGTGATACTCTCCTACAACAGTTTTGGCATTAATCTGGGCCTTTCACGATGCTGTTGCTGTCCTTGTCAGAAAGCCCAAATTGCCTGCTGGCATTTTATGGCCTTTCTCTTTGAAGGTGCTTTTACTTTCTAGAGTTTGTGTTTAAAGAATTACTAATGCTTTATTTGTAGTCTTTCAGAACGCTGTGCTTTAAAGCAACCTCCTATAAATGTTTTTTCTTTTTTCTCTTTCTTCCCCTTTTAAATGCCTCTGTAGAAATAATTTCTTTTTTTGCTGGCTGTTTTCTGACTTGCAGAAAAGCCTTGTGTTATCTTCATGTTTCCAGTGAGGCACACGAAGCTTTTGGGAAAAGTCCCAAATACCATCTTGCTGTGGGGTACCTGTTTTAATTGGGCTCTTCCCAGGGTACCTTCATTAAGACAGTCTGACTCTGGTGTGGGATATCAGTGTGGGTCTGTAAACCCCTTTTTCATCTAGTTGGAGCATCTTGGTGTGGGACCTGGTTCTGGGAAGTCCTGGGATGCGTAGCTTTGTTTGAGTCACTGTGTGCTTTAGAGGCTTTAGCTTAACCTTTTTGTGCCTAGTTTGTTACCTGCAGGATAAACTCAACCATGGTCCTTCTCCCTGGCTCTGCCTTCCTCAAGCTTTGTGAAGAGTGGTATTCAATGGGATTTTATCTTTGAGGAGCTTTCTAGATATGCTACAGAATTAATATTTTACTTTCAACTCAGGATAATGTTGCAGTCATGAGAAGATCTGTTTAAAGAAGAATGTACTTCTGCCCATGACTAGTTTAACTTGCCTGTGTTGTTACTGTGGACACTGTTCTCTTTATGCTTTTTCTGAATCTTAATCCAAAATTTATGATCTCACAGCTTATTGCCGAAGGAAATAATAGAATGACACAAATTCAATGCTCTCATTTCATTATTGGTCTCTGCGGGAGGAGTAGATGAACCCACACATGAACAGCAAACAACAGAGCTGTGTTTAGAAGTTGGCTTTGGCTGAAAAAAAATCTTATTTTTTTTCTGTATCAGCAAGCTGTTTGTAGTTGCTTGCATCTTTTCCTCTGTTATCTTTTGAGAAAAAAGGCATATGAAATTTCAAACAGCAGTTTAACCCTTAACTTCTATGCTCTCGTGGTATGCTTTATGTGCATGTTTCTCTTCCTTGTTAATTGGCTTCTATGTGTATGTGCACTTGATAGGAGGGAGGGAATGTGAACCATCTCTTTGAGCTAAATGCTGGCTGATACCAACAAATGGGCTGAGCAGGAACTCCAGAGGAGTGAGCTGAGGAGGTGAAGAGATTGTTTCTTGCAGTGTGTTGTGAAATTCCCAAACTCCCTGTTTTGGACCAAAGTTGATAGCAGTGATTGATTGTGTGGGTTGATTTTAACAGATCCAAAGGGTCGTCCAGTGAACAGATCGGTTCAGCTCATCTGCCTCTGTACCTGCGGGAGGGATGCAGGTGGATGGGGTAATTTTTCAAACGTGTTAGGAGCCATTTGCATGAGACTTCTGAGTGATGAGAACGAACAGCCTGATTTATAGTGTGTGCAAACCAGCGACCCAGTGAGGTGTGGGGAAACCCGGTGGACCTCTGCTTCCCTTGGGCACTGCTGGGGACAAAGGCAGTTCCCGAGGCTGTCACTGACCAATGTTTCTCTGTAGCTTCCCCCTGTTCCTCGTGGCAGCAGCTGCATCCAGGGCACGTGCACGTTCCCCGTCCCCAGGCTCATGTACGTTCCCCGTCCCCAGGCTCGTGTGGGCAGGCAACAGTTGTGCTGCTTTATCAGGATGGCATGAGGTCTTATTTCTGGCTTCAGAAGCAGCTGGAAGCAGGAATTTGAATGTCTCCTAGCTGACATTTGATACACGAGAAGTATGCTCTGCTTTTCTTACCTCTTTCCCAAACTTGTAGTGTTTCCTCCTCGTGGGGCACACCGTGGATTCTCCCACTCACAGCACTGCCTCTCGTGCTGCTTTTGGCTCCAGTGGGGCTTGCAGAGGGAGGTTTGCTGGAAGCTGGCGAGCGTGGATGTCAGAGAGGGGATCGAAGCAACACGTCTGTCAGGTGTGAGGCAGATTGTACCATCTAATCCCCCGGCTGTCGTCTGCAGCATTTGTCAAGGCCTCTGCTCCGATTCATCAGAGCTATCACTGGCATTCATCTAGGCTGGCAGCATTTCAACAGCTGTTAATCCTCTTTGTATCTTTAAACACTGTGACCACTGACAAGCTTCTATACTCTGAGGTGTCAAAATATCTCAAGATAGCTGTGGTGATGGTGGTTGAGTTTTGTTGTTTTTTAATCCAGACACCTTCTGATCTATTGACACAGACTGAACCTGATGGAGAAATCTTTGTCCCAGTATCAGGTTTTTAATGCTGCTGCTTGATGTTCACAAAGAATTTCACCTAAGACCTGATTAATTTCTAGTTCCTCATGCATGAGTTTCTTGGTTTTCTGCTTTACATGTTACTGCAAGTAGCGTGTGTTTCACTGAAGTTGTAAGGAATGTGGTTTAATGTCAATGTGAGAATGAGCTGGCAGGGTTTTTTCTTTATGCTTCAATTACTTTCCCTCCTGAAATAACCCTGAGAACTCAGTCTTCTGCTATATTGTTTTCTTAGTTTCTTTGCTATATGTTCTGGAAAGGGCCTGGGCAGTGTAGCGAGGGTGTAGTAGTGAGTGTTGAGGTTTCTCTGCCTGTTTGCAGCCAAGGAGGAATGCTGAATTAAGATTACTCCAAATTTAGTTCTGAGTTTTAAAATTGATTCCCTTTGGAAGGGGAATTTTTAGCGCATGGGTGTTTTGGGAAGAGCGGGGAGCAAGGGTATAGCAGCAAATCTGTTGTAGAAAAGCAGTAGGGTAAAGATAAATGGTTCTGTTGCACTTTAGGCTCTAGTTATGTATTTTTATAACTTCTTGGTGTTTTTATTATTTGCTACGAACCATCATTTAATAGCAGGGAAAAATCTTTCCAACTAACATTTCTTTGTTTAGTTTGTTTGTCCTCTCTGGAGAACTCTCTCCCCATATGACAAAGCTGCGATGTTCTGAAGTTGACTCCCCTAAGGCTCAGCTTTATTGAGAGAAGTGAAACATTTTAGGTGGTTCATTCATTCTTTCTGTGTCTTTTGTTATTTGAGCCCTTATGGTGTCCTTTGGTCATGTTTTTAAACTTATTTCTGCAACTAAGACTGCCAGGAGCTTTATTTAATAATAGTTGAGGTCTCATGTTCAACTTTTTCTTTGTGAGTTCCCATTTTATCTCAAGCATCAAATATTGTGAAAGTAAATTAAAAGCAGCATTGATGTCTTGTAATTTTGTGTGGAATGTTCTCTCTTTTACTGTGCCACTGAATATCGTTTTATGAAGATAAAGGACTTCACTAAGATTACGGGCAGCTCAGACTTTGTTTCAAGTGCAAATACCACACCTTGATCCTGCTGAATAGCCCTTGTATGGGGGCAGCTCTGCTGAAGTTCCGGGGAACTGCTCAGGTGATTCCTGGCTTGGTTTCTCGTTTGCAACCTTATTATAAAGGCCTAGATTGTTGTAGGCCACTGGAACCTTATCTCCTGCCATAGTGTTTTAGGTAAAATCGTGAAAATGAAGCAGATCTTGCCTCCGAAGTCGTATAGATGAGGATACTTGGAAAATTATCCTCTGTAAGTAGAAACCCCAAATCACAGAACCTGCTGTGACTGTGCCCATGCTGAAAGTCCCTTCTCTTGCCCAGTTAGCCCATTTTTTGCTCATTTAGTGTTTAGGACAAAAGGGAATTGGCTTTCCTAAGGTAGGAAAGGGCCTAAAGATCAAGGAAAACCTCTTTAATTAAAGTTTGCTTGTTGAACAAACTCAGATTTAAATGGTAAGCCCCTGTTTTTATTACTTGGGGAAGAATTTAAAGATGCTGATTCATAGCTTTGGAAATACTATTTCATTAGTTTTTAGGTTTTTGACGAGGGGGAGGGGAAAGAAGGTGGCAGAGAGGTCTAATCCAAAGGCAAGAGGCCCAGTTGAACCACATGCAAAGATGTTTCCTTTTCATTTTTTAAACGCAGCAGCTTTAGCTGCAGGTTGAAAGTTTTCTATGCCCCTCCTCAGTCTTTGCACGGTGCTATGTGCCTTGTGATTGCTTTGATGCCAAACTTTTCCTCCTTTCCCTCACTGAGGTTCTTGCCCCTCCATTCAGACTCTCACTTTCCTGCTTTTAGCAGCTTTAGGATCCAGAACTAAACCACGGGTTTCTTTCCTGGCTATTTTTGTGTGTTTGTAGTTGATGTTGTTGAAGATGAGCCTGACTGCAGTGCTGGGCAGTTGAACTCTCTCTAATAAACTAGGCAAGGTTGTGCCACAACCACTTTAATTGACAGTGCAACCAGCAAATGATTCTGTTGGCTATTTTTCCTTTCTTTAGGTGGGT
Source organism: Pipra filicauda (assembly GCF_003945595.2). Taxonomy (NCBI): domain Eukaryota; kingdom Metazoa; phylum Chordata; class Aves; order Passeriformes; family Pipridae; genus Pipra; species Pipra filicauda. The sequence goes on from NW_024104162.1 coordinate 1,866,168, forward strand.
TAAACACAACCTCATGCTGGGTCTCACATACAACATATTTGTTCCTGTTTCCTCTCCTGCTGCTGTTTCACTGCAGAGTGCTGCGGGCTATTAGTATCTGACGGGGCTACTTCCTATTGCTGAAAAATGTTTAATTTTGCTACCTTGCTTTCTCTTTTTCCTAGTTTCTCTCATTTTGATCTTTCAGATCCAGTCCCTTTGAGAAATCAGATAGTATGAAATATGAAAATTGCTTGGGTAGTAATTGGAGAAACGGTGAGACCTATGAAGCCCAGTGGAGATAACGCTTACATCTACTTATTCACATTATTTAATTTTTAATGGCAAATTTAATTAATGAAGCACAGGTCTTGTGGTTTCATGTGTGAATAAGTAACAGCAGGGAGCTGAAAGTCATGAGGTCTGTTTACAGGCCAGAGGAAAAGGCATCACTAAAAGCTGAACTTTTCAATATAGGAAAGAGAAAAATGAATTTAATAGCGTAGAAATTTAACCATTATGTAACAAGTAAACAAAAACATTAATGATAATTTACTGGCAAAATGCATTTTGAAGTGGTTAGTCGTCCATTATTTCTCAGTTTAAATTTGTTTCCTAGGTCAAAGTTTGGAAAAGCAAAATCTGTTCTGTGGTTTTTTTTGGTATGTGACATAAATTCAGGCTCCAGAGATAAAGAGCTTAAATATAGCACCTTGAAGCCCAAGCTCTGAAAACCTGTATAAACCTTCCAATTAGCTGAGCTTCACACAACTTCAGAGATACAGGCAGCTGTTATCCCTCACTTGCAGATGGAAAGTGGTGACTTGCCCAAGATTGCACAAGTGGCAGAACCACTAATAGAACTTGAGTTATATCTGTCCTTTCCTTTTTCCAGCCACTGAACAGTATGTGTCGTCTCATCATGCGCAGGACCACAGCTGCATTTATGGGAAAATAAATGAAGGAGGGCAAGAATAGTATTCTATATAAAATGACCAAATCTGGGGAGAGACGAGGTAGCAGCTAGAACTGGCCCTAAATGAATAGCTGTCCTCGCTTTCAATACCATTTTGTCAGGTTTTTTGATTGATTATTGCATATTTTCTGCTCTGCCTTTTCAGACCGAGAGCCTTGCAGATGAGCTTTGAGTGAGGCAATTGCCTATGGAGTCCAGAGGCTTTGCTTAAAGCAGCTTTGCCAGTCGTTTAGTGACACAAGACCTTGTAGTGCAGTCAGTGGAGGTGTGCAGCCATTCCCTCCTGCTGTTCATGCTTGGGAGGCTCCTAAGTGCAGCCAAGGGGAGGAATTCATCCTCTGACTGAGGAGTTGTGAGCTAAAACTCTTTCTGTGCAAGTTCAGGAGAATTTAATGCAAACCTCTTAAGCCCTGCAGCAAGACACTCAAGACTCTGTTTGGCAGCGCCTTAACTGATATCTGATACGCCTCCCTGTGTTGTTAAAAGGGAAACAGGCTGCATAATTTTCTTTTAAAGAATAAGTAATGTAAGTAGAAGCACTGAAATGTAAAATGGATTTTCCAGTGCTAGCAGCCAATTTTGATACTTGCATGTCAGTAACTTACAAGATCCTTCACAGCAATTAATGAAAGAAGAGAACAAAACACTACCGAGCACAGAATAACTCGGTGCTGGAAACACCTTGTTTTTGTGGTTGCGTGGAGTAACCAAAGCTGCCAGTTGTTTGTTTGCGACCTTTTCCCTCTCTTTCCTTTCACGAAGTTGAAGCTTGGAATGGATGTGTTGTGGCTGTGATGCATTTTGCTGAAAATAAAATCGACTCTTAAGCATTTTTTTTTTTTTGTGTTCTTTGAACTGAATATGCTGTTTGTTGTTGGAAATCATTATTAATTATAGAAGATACCTTTGTGATGGGATAAGATCTGAGATGCCTTTAATTTTTAGAGCTGAACGTTCTATTCTTTGTTTCAGAATGCGGAGATCTACAAGCTGACATCTGAGCAGTACCAGGAGGCAGCCGCCAAGGCAGAGGAGTGGATAAAGTGAGGAGCCATTTTTGTTCTTTTCAGCAGTTCCAGTTGCATTTCATAATGCTTTGTGTGTAGCCTCTGGATATTCCCATAAACAAAGTGTGAAGTTACCTCCTGTCATGTATTTAGAGGGCTGAGGAAGTATAAGCTACCATCTTCTCTTTCTGTGCCAAGCTCGACAGAGTTTAGTATGAAGTTATTAGATCTTGCAAGGAAGAATTAGGGGGAAGAAATGGACTTTGAAAATTAATATTAAATAGGAATATTCAATAGGGTTTTCAGAATGGCAATGGAACATGTCTAATCTGTTTAAACTTTGACCCAGGGGATTTAACCTACACGTTACAGCATTGGGCAGGTGTGTGGGAGTAGGAAGAATGGCACCATTTCTAAAGCTTTCACTGTCCAGGGAAGAAAAATGTAAACAGTCTAAATCAGCCCTGGAAGTTTCAATCAAACTAGAGTTGTAATTATCATTAGTGCTTTCTTAGAATGTGTGCAGTGATTTTTCTGGCCTTTTCTATTGGCCTTGGCACAATTAGTGGACCTTTAATGTTGTCTTTTTGCCATGAGCATATTTAGTGTTAAATTCCGTTTTTGTATTTGCCAGTACTGTCAGTGCATGTGGAACAATAAGCTATATAACAGCTGTCCAAGAAAAAATGTTTTCTATAATTCTTTAATATTAATGAGACTAAAGCAATTACACTGTGAAGAGCAGCACTCAGATCTCAGTTGGGTAAACAGTTGGCCAACATGCAGTAAACTGGAGCAGCAGCATATGTAGTCCGGTTGGGTCCAATCCAGACTTTACAATACTTAATTGCATAAATAGATAATATAGTAGTGATGAATATGTTAGTGAGATGTGCACTATATTGTGCTGTCTTTATTTAAAATTATGTTTGGCAGCCAAAGCATCACATAACCTGTTGTAATTTCACATTTTTGTTTGGACAGTCAAGCAATAAGTTGCTAAAGAAACCAAAACAAGGCAGCTAACACATTGCCTGCATTTCCATGCTGTTTTCCGTAGTAGAATTCTAAATTCTCTTTTTAAATAAAATTTAGAAAATTCATAGCACAGAAAATTCTGACAGTCTTTGATCAGTTCAATCTTTTCTTGGACTTGCTTCTGCAGATATGTGGTCAGTTGTTGGAAGTATGCGTAGCGGGGATTTATCTTTGTGACTTGGTAAAGGAAGCAACTGAGACCTAGGATTATGTTCTTTACTTACTGTTACAGACTGTAACTAACCTATTTTTTATAGTAGTCTTAAGTTGGGTTCGTGATGTTTTGGTTTCATTTGGTCTTTTCTGCTTCTTGTGGAGATGAAGATTGGTAATGTAGGAAACTCAGGAATGCAGTCATTTCTCATCAGGGTTAGTAGCTAAGACCAGCACAAATGCTAATGAATTCTTTTAAGATTCAGAGAATGTGTTTATGGTCTCTTAGGGGTTTCTTCCCCTTTTCTTTGAGCCTTTATCATTTGACAGTCCCTGGCTTCTGGCCTTACTGTACAATGCTCTTCTATTTGATGGCAATATGAACTTGATTCATCAGAAAAGGGACAGATTCCTTGGGCTTCTTCTTTGAGCAAAAAGAGACACCTGCCCTAATGTGAATTTTTTGTGAGAAGAAAATGTGGCTGGGGTGTCTTGAAGGGACAAACCGTGTGGCAGCAGTGAAAGTGAGGGTGAAGGTGAACATCATACATTCTATTTCTTTACAGCAGAAGTTGCCAGCAGTAGCCAGGATTGCGCTGAGCTGGGCATTGGAGTGCACGATCTGGGATTGATAATGCCCTTTGATAACTGTACATGCAGGAAGAATCATTGCTTTACCCCATCAGCCTGCAGCGTGTGTGTCTCTTAGAGCAGCATGCAGTGACCCTTTTCAGGATGTGTGCCTCACATGGGGGTCATGATAAGGGGCAGGGTCAGGGAAGCTTCCTTCCTACATTGCCATCCATGCTCATTTGGTAGGACTTGCAGTCTGTGTGTTGTGAGGGTCTCTTGTTTGGCACCTTACATTCAAGTCTTTCTGCAGGCTGTTTATGGTAATAAATGACAAGATCCTGTGATTTCAGTGGAAGTTTTGCTCATCCTGTTTTGTGCTTTTGTAGTAGACATACAAGCACAGTAGGTGTTAAGATAGGTTAGACTGATTTATGCAGATCTAGTAGTTTGGTTGGCGGGAATAAACTGACACTCCAGCAAAATTACATGAAGAGGAATATAGCCAAAGTATGAATGAAGTACAGGTCTGCCTGTTTCTAGTGCTGGACTATGACAGCTTCTTAAAGAAAGGAAACCAGGAGTGGCACTTTCTCCATCTGCAGAGGAGAGTCCATCTCCTTCGCTCAGTGTCTCTTCCCTGGCTTGTATTATCCCTGTTCCACTGTGAAGACCTGGCATTTGTGCCTTGTGAGACCAATCTACCCTGTATTTGTTCTCTTCTGCTGTTGTGTGTCAGCGGAGCTGATGAAGGAGGGAAATAGGGCTGGGGCTGTTTCCATAGAGTGCCCTGTTTTTCAGAGTCCATGTTGAAGCAAAGAGAAGAAACATCTGAAACAAACCCCCGGTGTTTTCTTGGCATTTAGTGACTTTTGTAATTCTTTTATCAACACTTACAACTCTGCACAAGTGGTCACGTGTTCCAAGGACCGTGTCCTCTCCTTAGTGATTGTCAAGCATTGCAGGATTTAGGAATATTGTACAAGCTTTCTACCAGTGACCCTTCCCAGCATACCTATGAGGTAGGTGAGTAAACCTTCCTATCTCCCTTTCTATAGAAACAGAAGTGAAGTACTTAGTGCTGAGCTTCATATTAAATCACTGACACAGTCATTAGCTCTTGGTTTCCACTTCAAGACTTGATGCCTGCATGGCCTGACTTGTGCAATGGACCTTGTTCCTCATCTCTTCACCTGAACCCAGGCTACTCCCATCTCCACATTTCTCCTACCGCAGTGTCTCCTTCTCCTTTGTTCTGGGCTCTGCCCAACCTGTTTTTTTCTCCCAGGAAGAAGATCCTAGCAACAAGATACCACTGAGCACAGCTTTCAGCACCTTAAGCAACTTGCCCTTGTTGCTTACATGCTGTGATGAATTGGACAGTTGCCACGGACATGTTGTCTCAATGATGTTGTTATAATTGGTGCATTATTATTTTTCTCTTTTGTTAACCAACAGAATTAAAGTCAGGGGACCTAGAACTTTTTTCTCCCTTCTTTCCCTGTTTAGCAAACTGTGCACATCAGTAACCACCCACAAAGGAAGCAGCGTGTAAATAAAAAGCCAGTGCTCCCTGCCCTTCCCTTCGTTCCACATCCTTTTCTCAGTGTTCATAGAGCCATGACTCAGACTGGGTTTAGAGAAGACAACTTGCTAATCCCCTCCCTGCTACAGAGAATAAAATGGCATTTCATTCCAAGCTCTATTAATGCGCTCGCTCCAGGGATAAAGCAGCACTCCCAAAAGGCAGTGGCCAAATTTTTTTTCTGTTGCGTTGTCTTTGTCTTCTTTTGAGTGTTACATTTAGATTAGCTTCTGAGGATTAAATGTTATTACAGTCCCTGAATCTGTTAAGGGGAAGGAAAAAAACATCAGTAAAGAGGTTATGGCTTAGTGCAGCACTCCAGATTTATCCCCAGAATGCTGTTTTCTTTTTTAAAAAAATATTTCTTTTCCTTTGTGAAGGTTGTCTTATCACTTTTTTTTTTTTATTATTTTTGTAGTTGTTAATTTTGGATGCAAGAATTGGCCTGGGTGGGGGTGTGTCTCTGAAAGGTAAAGCTGCAGGAATGGGGTGAGGGGATTAGGAAGCTGTTAAAAGATAAAATTGTTCTGAAGCTGAGTTTCCCCTCTGAGATCTCCTTATAGTTTGCAGAAGTGTTTCTGAAGCTGCTTGCTGATGACTGTGTTGCTTTGCATGTTGTGCTGAGAGGACTGCATAAAGAATGTTGGTATCTTATCCTGATGGAGATCAGCCTTGAATCCAAGGCAGCTTTCCAATGGAGAAACTACCAAAGAGATTTACTCCATATGGGACTTACTATCTAAGAGTTTCATTTGATGGTCCTAAGATCTTTAAACTTAATGGACATGAGTATTTAAGGTGATTATGTTAGAGAAACCAGTAAGTAGTAAGTATCCTCCTGGGCTGAACTGTGGAGTAGAAAACCACACAGACTCAGTGAGGGTAGGGGAAGAAAGTTCATAGATGGATCATCTGCTGGGAGCAGGGAATTTATGGCTTGCTTTCAGTACTCATGGAAATGAAGGTTTTATTGAATTGCACAAGATTTTGAGGTTGATGGCCTCTTAGAATGGCAACACTAACTGGGACCTAGAGAAACTAACTTTTTGTTTATGTAGATCTGGAAAGTTTATAAAATAATTATGTGGTGATACTTGAGTTTGTTAATCTTGAAATCTACCGTGAGGCCTTGGGTATTTCAACAAAAGACTGTGCCCAGGAGTTATATGGACAGTTGTAAAGCCCAAGGAGAAGGGTAAAGACATCATAGTTTTCAAACAAAATTGCTCTGGGATTTCTCCTACCATTAGATTAGATAAATGATTAATTTAGTATTGAAATTCAGAGCCTTTGCAATAGGGATTTAAGAGTTTTAGGAAATGAGAGACTGATTATTGCTGGAAGCTCATCCACAGCCTTATCTCAAGATAGTGCTTTTGTGCCTTGCAATGATGTTACCTTCACCAAAATTATTTGGCTCCATCCCAGTCCTGTTCTTCCCTTAGTACTTGGTTTGTCTTGTTCCTTCTTCTGTCTGCACTGAGTCTGTTCCATAATCTTTAAACAAAGAGATGAGTTATTAGTAAAAGCTTTTCTGTTTCTCACTTTTATAAAGTTGCTCTTAGTAGGAAATTGGAAAATTGCTGCAAGAGATTATAATGCATGAGTTTCCTCAAAGGTATTTCAAAAGAGGGTAAAAGTATATGGGTGAATTTAAACTTTGTCTCATTTTACATGGTGTGCGTTTTACTGGAAGGAAAAGTTTCTGATCGTTTTCAATTCTGCTTCACAAAGTTTTTCACTCGTTACCTTAGCATGTAAATATTTTCTTTGTGAATTCTCGAAGGCCTATTGTTAAGCATCTGATTACATGAGTGCATTGATTTCCTAGCAAGGTATATTCTCCTATTGGTTTAGGAATATGATATGTGGTAATAGAAGTTGAATGTGTGCAATGGATTTGGGTGAATGTTCCAGTTGGACCAGATTATTCTTTTTTGAGCCAAATTTTAAATCTTGAGAATTTATTAGATTGTATACTTTATTCAAGCTGTTAAATCTTTTTTTCTGAAGTTCAGTTACTGAGCTTCTGCTTCTAAATAAGATTTTCATTTTGCCCAGTTAGTAAAATGATGTTCTAATCTAGTGTTCACAGTATTGTCTTTCTTCTCATGCATGATGAGACATGACTAATAAATGAGTCCAATGAACTGAAATTGCAATTCTGTTAGCGCTGAAAAACTGGTGTCTCTTCAAAACTGCAGGAGCATTTTTTCAACGGTGTGTTGGTAGAACTTGGGCATTTATAGAATAAGACCTGAATAGTAAAGACTGGAATAGCAAAGGAAGAGGTGCCAAAGACTCCATGTAGTCTGTTAAGGATGTTTCTCTTGCTATCGATTTTTACATGGAAAGCACTTGTTTTCTGTAGTAATGTTGCTTTTTTAAAGCCCTTAGATCAGGGTTTGTTGGCAGGCCAAATTCAGATTGTTTTCAAAAGCATGGATATTTGTGCAGCTGTTAAAACAAACCTCAGACATACTTCGTGCATCAGAGGACATGAAATATTTCGACTCAGAGTTCTTTATCGTGGAGAATGCAGTGAAAATAAAAGCAGATCTCTGCCCTCAGATTGGGAATTGCATATTCCAATGTGTACCATGGTGGAAGCAAGGTTTCTCCAGGTTTCATGGTATTTTATTGTGTGTTTACATGTAATGGGAGACCCACACCAAAATCCAGAACTTCTTGTGCCTTTGGACTCCCTTCCACTTGGCTTTAGGTGGGCAAGGTATCATGAATATTAATTAATGACCCAACTTACCCTATTTTTGTTGTGTTTTTCTCCCTCTGTCTTCAGTGTGTGTGTTGTATAGTGTGCTGGTGGTAATGGCATGGGGTTGACTTGAAAAGAACTGAGGATAAAGTTGTCTGGGGAAGCTTTCCAAGAAGAGTGGTGAATTAAAGATGTCAGAAGCAATAATGCCTGAGAAACCACTTGTTACCAGTGAATTAATGACTTGTTTGCTAATTAGCAGCCTAAGGCAAAGTTGAGGTAACACTCTAACAATCTGGTCATTAATTCAGTAGCAACTGATTTCAAGGGCAATGTTGCTATTTTGAACAGTAATTGTATTCCTGATTCTGGATTATACACGCTGTGTCCTTACTGTTGAGTCAGAGTCTCCTCCTGAAGAGATGGAAGGATGATAGAAGACACCAAAGGCAAGTACCAGTGGGGAAAATTTGGGGAAATAGTTTGTTATGTAGGTCAGAGATTCTGAATTTCTGTCTTCTGAGAAATAAGGACTTTGGCAGAACAGCTGTGGCACCTTCCATCATGGTGATCCATCTGCACAGAGGAAGTTGGTGGTGTTTGATGTTGAGCTGATGAGAGACTGAAGTCCTTTTCTCTCTTATAAAGGGAGAGAAAAAAAACCATTTCTGCCATTGTATCAGGCTTTGATGACTTGATTTTATTATTTCTTTGGTGTGATTTTGATAGTTCATGAAGTTACTCTGATAAAATAGGTTATGGAGTACTCAACCTATTGTGAAAGAACCTTGCTGGGTTTGGTTCTTTCTGTACTTTTATTTTTTTTGTTAGTCCTGGAAGTGTCTCTTGCTTGCACATCTGGGACATACACATACCATACCAACTACAACTGTAACTAATTTGACCCAAAAACCTGGCATTTGGAAGGCAGGAGCTCCTTGTTCAGGGATGAACATTATTTCTTTGGAGAGAATGAGTCAGTGTTGTGCTGCCTGTGAGTGCCACCAACAGCACGATGAGGCAGCCTCTGAAGGCATGGGCTCACTTCACCTGAGACGTTTCATGTGCTCATCTCCAAACTTAAAACCATGTCATCTGAATTATTTTCTATAAGGATGCTGTCGATTTTCTGAGGACTTCTTGAAATTACAGTTAAAACAAACTAAAACAAACTAAAAACAAACAAACAAAAAAAATTCCAACCTCCCCCTGCAAATAAAGACTGTGTGTGTGCTCTTTGAAAGCACCATTATTGATGTTCTCTGAGGGATGAGTAGCTTCTTAATGGGGATCTTTGCTGAGTCAGTGCTCAGCAAATTGCTCAGCACGGTAAAAAGGGGCACTGTGGTTTTGAAGATTAGAGCATGTGGGTAGAAGCAAGGGGATTTTTTTTAATAAGGTGAATGCTTAGCTTCAGATCCCACCTGAACTTTAACACTGGCAGCTTTATTCTCCTCTCAAAATTTGTTTTGATGTCTTTAGCAGGATATGCCACTCTGTCAGTGCAGAATATACTAATGGACTCATATTTCTGTCCATCACTGGTAGCCCTTTGTGTAGCGTGGAGTAAACTGTGGGAACCTAATGCAGTGTTTAGTGGCATTTTGAAAAAAGTAACTGCAGTTCAAATGAGTGGTCAGGGTTTTCTTTTAAAAAGAACATTTCATTAGCAGTCTGACATCATTACGAGATCATCTCACATAGGAGAAATTTACTGAACCTGCTGTCCCTTATGTCTTGTGGTTATATGAAATCAGCATATCACATCTTCAGTTACTTTCTTTAGAATACTTTTTGGGAAGGAGTTTAATAGACCAGCAGTTCCCCAGCTAACTCCCAGACCTTATAGCCCTGCCACAACCCATATATTCCTAGGGCCTGTGCTACATACCTTCTGTAGGCTGCAGGCCTTCCCTTCCTAACCTGAGATCTTAACCAGTTTTTAGATGATGTTTTTTATCTGAAGAAAGAAAATCCCTATTCGGGTCACTTGTTGGGCTGTGTGTTGTTTTCAGATTCAGTTATTGCTTGCTATATTGCTTTTCTGCCTTGTGGGAGCTGAGCCAGCTTCCTTTCTGAATCAGAGAACTCCTTCCAGCAAGAAGATTCTGACTCATTCCTGCTTGGCTTCCAGAGACCGTTTTGCTGCTAACTTTAGGTTCTTCATCTTTGCTAGTCAACTTTTAGTAGCTTGGCATCTTCAGAAAAAAATGGTGCATGGCTTTGTGGGCAGGAGATCCAGTTCTGTTAACTTCTGTATCTCTTGGCAAGTGAAGGAAGAGGCAGTAGTTTTCCTTACATCTTCCAAACTGGCAGTTTCTCATAACTCAGTATTCTACCATCATAATCAGTAAAGAGTTTACATCCAAATGTACATTGGAATTACCCACTTGTGGGGAAAAGTCTCTCATTATTCCAAACCACTTGCCATCTGCCATGTAGAATGCTAATAGGGTTGATTAGTTATTGCATTTGCAGGTTCAGTAGGATAAGGACCATTTAATTTTATGTGGTGCATTTGGTACAGTTTTTTTGCATGTTGCTACCCTTCTGCTCCCCTGGAGACCCCACAGCCCACCACCTCACCCCCAGTGCCTGCAGTGTATGGGGTGCTAAGGAAACCAGTTAAATTTGTTTGAAACTGCACTTGGCAAAACACAAGAAGTATAAGTCAAATTCTTGTAGCATGACCCATTGGTCAAATGGGAAATGACCACTTGTGTGTGAGGAGAGGAGAGTTTGTTATGCGTTGGCGTAAGATGGAGAGCTGAAACCAGCACTGGATGGGTCACACGATCTCTTTGCATCAATTTCATCACCGAAATGGAGAAGTTGTCGTTGATTTCCAAAATTGGAGGTTGTTACAGAAAACTGCTGGATTTTAGTCATTTTTCATGACAATCTGTATGTTTTAGACTTTGGATTTTCTGGGGTTTTTTTGTTTGTGGTTAGGGCAGGCTGTTTTTGCTGAATGCAGTGACACAGCAAGTGGCTGACACTTGAGATTTGGACATTTGTGTTAACTTTTGTTCTCAGTGATGGAATCTAATTACTTACACAGAAGAAGATTTCAGAACAGCATCTGTGTATCTGTGTTTGGAAGGAAAGGAGGAAGTATCTGTCCTGGGAAGGACAAGGGTGCAGTGAGTGTGTGAACTGCAGTGGGGAATTGGGTGGCAGCTTCAAACAAGCTGTCAAAACAGGAATGGAGATTGGGAAGTACTTGAGTGACAAATTTTGTAGGATCACAGAGTCACCCTGCAACTCACAGTACTTTAAAATATGCATTCATTAGGCACTTCCATGAACAAGGGACAGAAGAAAAGATTCGGGTGACCTGTTTTTGAAATGCAGCTGTCAAGAGGGAGAAAGAGAGAGGGGAAATACTGCAGGTGTGCAGGACTGTGATGCTGACAGTGTGACAAGGCATATGGGAAGGATTTAGAAAGACAGGAATACAATGGCTTCAGTTGAAATTTGGAGGTAGTGGTCCTATTCTTGTGAAAATTGTTATGAGGTTTCACCTTTTCTTTTGGTCTGCCTCCTCTTGCTCTAGACAGTATGTTACTTCTATGAGCCTTTTATTCCACTCAGATCAGTGGCAAAGCTTGATGAGCAGTGTTATGAATACTTGAGGCTGATCAGAAATATTTTCTTTCTGATCACATTAGTTTAGCCTCATGAGACATGCAGTTTGTTTACACTGTGCTAGGTTATGTAGCTTAAACATTACTGATTTTTTTTGTAGACGTTTGAATAATCTATTAAGCTTCTTCCATCCTTATTTCTCTTGCCAAACGGTTGCAACATGACTCTTCCCTCTTCCATTCAAGCCACGTTATCAAGCTGACATGCAGGATCAGGGAATCCCGTAGGTTGTAGTGAGGCCACAGTGTTTGCTTTGTGATAGTGCAGCATCCTGCAACCTATGCTGAAAGTTAGCTTGCCTGGCTGTTTGTTCTGTACTGATGAGTTTGTTATATCTGAATGAAATGCTTCAATTGTGTTTAATTTTCTGCTGTAAATGTCAAGGATGCAATAATGAGAGAGAATAAAACCTTTCTGTGTGCTGTGTATTGTGACTGTCTGGAGTTATTTTTCTGACATGTTAGAGAAACCATCAGAGCCAACTGTTACCCAAGGGAGGATGCAGTTTTACAGGTCAGTTAACCACTTATTGGGTTTTATATATGTACAGTGCAGCATGGCAGCACACCACATTTATGTGACCAAAGCATCACTGAGCTTAGTCTGAAGTGTGTGTAATGGACCCTGGATGTATAAACGTACCCACCAACTATATGACCCGTCTCTGATTCCTTCCCAACATGCAGAAAGTGCTGCTGTGTGCCCTGGGTTTTGCTCACAGTGCTACCCATGTACCTCATTGCTGATCTCTGAGCCTGTCTGCACTGTAGTAACAGTGGTGACTAATGTGGTTTGCTCAAGTTAGCTCTGACACTGGTCTTAGTGAAATAATGCAGCAGAAAGCTAATCCAGTCTTTGGATTTGATAGCCCACAGGAAATTCCAGGTTTCTACCCCATTTAGGTTGCTGCTTGAGCTGTGTACTGGAGCCAGCTAATAAGTTGGCTTATATGAGGGACCCTGCATGTCTTTGTTTTTCAGTTTCTGAGCAGAGGTATCAAACTGTCTAGTTTTAGATACCATCAGTCTCTATCTCAGGTTTTTTCTCAGCTTAAATGGTTTCCCAGAGTAAAATGTAAAAAAGAAGATCCTGCTCTTAACTCCATCTGGAATTGCTGTTCTCCCCGTAAAGCCAAGTGACGGTGTGTTACTGTGGAGTTACTGATTTTGCACTAGTCTAAAAAGCTGCCAAGTCCTAAAGCCATTAGGGTTGTATCTCTGCTTGGCTAGTCTGATTTTTCAGCTGGGTGAAAGGACCAGCAAATATATAGACATCTTCCACCTTTCTCTTGCTTTCCAATACTGAGTCCATAATTCTTCCCAAAAGAGGACCTGTCAGCAGCAACTAACTAGTAACCATTGTGCCGTGTTTGAAACCTTCTGTCTGTGGGTCTGTATCCTGGTGATACGCCCTTAATCGCTTTTTGCAATGAGTTTGGGTGTTTGTCTTTGGAAGCTGTGTTGCTTCTTGATTAATGGATGGACATTTAGACCAGCACTTTTCCTACTAGCGCACAGTGCTTATGATGGAAATTGTCAAAGAACCTTGCTTTAACCTCCCAGATGCTTAGGACTTCTTCATGGGGTTTATATCCGTGTAGGAATGAATTTGCCAAGACAAATGAATGCAGTTATTGACTGAAGCAGCCGTTACCTGCCGCTATTGAACAGTTAGGAGAGGGTTAAGAAGAAAACCTCTTCTGAGCCACTAGATTGGCCCTGACTAAGATGAATGTCTAATTCACTCCCAGCGTCCTTACTGCTGCCAGTAATAAAAAGCTTGCTTCACATATTCACCCCACTGCAGACGTTTCTCTTAAATTAAATATCAAGAGGACATATAATAGCACGATTCCACGCCAAGCCAATATTATCAGATTGATGTCAGCAGTGATAATAGAAGAAGGATAAGTTGATGAGATTTCATTTATTAAATAAAGTAAAGGGAATACGCAGTGATAGAGAGGATTTGGTAACTCTCGGTGTCAAAATGCAGCAAGATCGTGCTCGTTCTGTCTTACCTCGAGGGATAGCGGAGAGAAGGATGCCCTTTGTTTAATTTTAAGGAAACCTCTCTCTTCTTTTCCAGACAAAGACCTGATTTAAATCCCTCCATGGGAGGGGGAGAGGAAGTTCTGAATTTCATAGATTTCATGTGTATGTAGCATTGAACAGTGGCGAGGCAAAGGTTTCTTTCTTCTCTGTGATAGGGGAGGCACTACTAATGAGTTTAATTTCTAGAGTCATCTTTTTCTTTTTCTGACCTGTCATCCTTTCCTCCTCCTTTAAACAGATGAGAGTGTGTCTTTTTGGTTTAATCTTTCATATTCTGTATGTCCTGCATTTATTTATTTCCATGGTATTGTCAGAGCTCTTCTCCCAGACTTCCCTGTCTGCAGATATTGCCCCTCCTAGCCCAGCCTTTCTCTCTTGCCTTTTTTCTAGCTGGTGTCAACGAGCCTCTTGGACCTGTTGTAGTGGCAGCAGTCAAACCTGTTTTATTCTAGACAGAAGCTAATTGTCTACCTCATTTGGTGGTGGCATATTATGCTTAAAACTGTGACCCACTTTAGATGATAGGTCAAAGCATACAAGTCTTCTGCTCTTCTTGTGTACAAACCTTATCTCTTCCTCGCTATTTTCCTTCAAAAATAATAAAACCTCTCAAACAATGACATATCAACAGCAGTGTGGTGGAATGTCCAGAAGATGAATTTAGAATTTTTAAGGATTGGTTAGTGCCAACAGCCTTGAGCTGGGCTGAGGGTGAAGGGAGATAGTTGACTAAGGTCCAAATCCAACCAATATGTTGTTGCACTCAGCAGAGATATTGCTGGTTGGACACTGCTGGTTTAATTCTTTTTTCTTTCAGGTATGTTCAAGTAAAGCCAGACAGAGACCTGTAAGGTACAGCTGGGGTGTGTGTACAGGGCTGCACTTTCCCCTGTGTGGAAATGTCGCAACCTGAAGTTAAGAGACTTGAAGTGAGCAGGAGGGTGGCATCCCCTGAGTCAGACAGGGCAGGAGTTGTGACTGTTGTGCCAGGAGGAAAGCACCTCGAGCAACTGTTTACCAGAGCAGTTCAGATACCCCTTTCCAGTCCAGACGGGTACCAGAACTAGTCTGCTGGACATGGGTAACTTGTGTACTCCCAGACTCTGCAGTAACTTGCACTGATAATTACCTTAACCAACTTCGCAATTGGTTGGTTACTTTCTCTACGCCTGTTTTGAGAAACTGGTGCAATTGATGCATAACCACAGTTTGAGGTCTTATTTTTAAGAAATAAAGGAGAATATTCTTGCTATGATTTTGGGTACGTGGTAGCAAGCAAATCCTCCCTGCATTGTGGGAAGTGACATGTATGAATGCTGATTTAGGTTCTCTCTGGGCAATGCCTGTCCATGCTGATTGATCCCTTGCCTCTGGCAGCTTTAGGCAACACTCTGTGGCTTCTTACTCACCAGTGTGGCTTGTAAATAGCCCTGTGGGCTGAGCACCAAGGAGTCTCCTAAAGAAGAGGGCCATGGACTTTGCAGTACTGTCCTAACTTCATGTTTACTCTAGGCAGTGAAGACTGATGCCATAGGAGGGACAGTGAAGGAACAGATCAAAAGCAAGGCACAATTCCTAAATCTCTCCCTGCTGACAAGGGCAACCCCAAGCATATTTCTAGATATTTCTCAGATGTTTGTACCATGTTGTTCAGTTCAAATGAATACAGGCTGGTTTGTGGTGTGCTGTACCTTTTTTGCTCCTCCAGGTCTCTGTATGAAAATTGCAAAATGCCCTTCAGTTTAACATCGCCGAGTTTAGAAAACCTAATTTTAAAAGTCTTAACTTTTTCAATGAATTGAGGGATTTGGTGGTATTTCCTGACCTGGTATTGTTTGGTATCGTTTCCACAGTCTCACTGATTTGATTAGAGTGATATTAAAGTTAGTGACAAAGCAAAATGCCAACATTATGAGTTTCTGAAGCTCTCTCTGGGTTCTTTTCTATCCTAAAATTTGAAGATTTTTTTTTTTAGAATATGGATTTCAGAGGCTTTAAAGGTGATTTGCTATATAACATAGAAATTAGAAATGCACACTAGCCTCTAGGGACCATGCATGGAATAAGTTTCTTTTAAAACTGTAAGATTGCTGAAGAGGTGGAAGTCTGTACAGTACCTTTGGTGGTTTCTGATCCAAATCTCAGTGTTGTAGAGTGTGGCTGTCATAATGTTACTGATAAATTCCTAGTCTGTCCATCTATGTTGGCAGTAAGACTGAGGACTGAAGAAGCATCAATTAGAGTATGTCTCAGCCAAACTGTTTTTAGAGGGCAACCAGGTTGCTGATACAGAAAAGACAGAGTTGTTTTTCTTCTTTTTCTCCTTCTACTTGCTTTCCTGAGCACCTTACACAGATGTGCATGATTTGGAAACTCATATCTGAACTCTCTAAAAGCTTTTAGGAGATTTTGGTTTAACATTTCCCGTTTCTTAGAAATCTGTTCCACCTGAGAGAATGTGACATGCCCAGGAACAGGTCATGTTTTCTCTCTGCCTCGCTGTGAATGAGTGCCTGTGGTTACTGTGGAAATGAATACATCATAGCATGGCATTAATGCCTGCCTGTAGCATCAAATGCTTTGGAAGGAAGAGGCGCATTTGATATTTGGGCACAGGCCTCTAAGCACATTGGGGCAGAAAATGCAAGGAGTTAAACAGATTTATGGTTTAGGAGATGACATCTGAGGATTGCTACACCTAAGCATATGTTCTCTTATTCTCTGGTAAAACATACCATGGCAATTGTGCTGCAAATTCCTGCAATTTGTGTCTGCCTGTCTGTGCAACTGATGTCACTGTTGTTTCTGTGTTTGTGCCATTGTTGCTCGTATTGTTTTACAACGACCTTCCCCTTTATTGGTGCTGTTGCTGATGATGTGCCATATGTACACATGCACATTAGAGTATAAGAACATCATCCTTAATTGTGCTTGGGTAGCTGTCAATGCCATTTACAGAGTAAATGTACTAATTGCTGCAGAAATACAAAGAAACAGATATCTGGTCTTGCTGTTATTCCTTTTTTTTTTCTTCTAGTCGCTAGGAGGATTGCTCTGCTTCCAACTATGCTGGATTTTTTGAAGTGTTTAAATAGATGAGAATTCAATAAACTGAAGCACCTTATTCAACAAGTCTGTTCAGTTCCTTGTCAGACCGTTACAGATCTGGTACAGGCCCAGCCAGGATTCCTGAGCTTTGCCAGAAATTTCCAGTGTGAGTTGGGAAAATCATTGAAACTCTTGGATTTGATTTTTTTTTCCTCCTGACTGCAGAGGAGAGATATGTTTTATCTAAGGGTAAAGTGGCCTTCTACATCAACTTAAAGATCATGTTCCTTCTTTCTGCTAAGTACCTTGGATTTTTCAGCTGGAAAACTGTTGGTCATTTGACCCACTTTGGTGATAGCTGCTCCCACTGGTTTCTCTATTAGGACTACATGACTCCAGCACAAGATTAGTATGTGTGTTACTGGTAAAGTGGTAGTAAGTGACTGAAAACTCCTCTTCACACATTTTTCTGTGCTTGTTTTCCCTGCAGGAGGAAGAACACTGATCCTGTCTGTGCAAACCTGCAGTCTGAAATTCTGAAGTGCTACCAAGAAAATAAACGTGAAGTGCTCAAATGCTCAGAGCTGGCTAAGGAATATCAGCGCTGTGTTAGCGCAGCTCAGAAGGTAACAAAAGCTGCTCTGTTGTACTGGCTGGCTTTGCTGGCTTGTTTTGCATGGTGTTTTCTTCTGGGAAGCGCTTTTGAGAGCTGTGGTATCTGTTAGTCAAATAGCAGTCTTCATAGGAGACAAATTTTCCTTGGGATCCATTTTCCCACATTCATTCCACATTTCCCAGTCACACTGTGGTATGTCCCAACTTCACTCCCATCAGTGAGTCCTGTTGTACTGAGCTGTCACCAAAACAGTAGCACTGATGCTCTCAGATTTCAAAGTCAGTCACAAGGATTTTTCAAAGTTTTGCCTTCTTGGACACTGGAAAATCCGTTTTGCCAATGTCTGGAACATTTTGAATAGGCTCTAAACATCCTCCCGTTACTGGACTTTGCAGTTGAAGGTCTTGCTTCCTTTTGTTGCTGCATGAGGAAAGGTTCTGTACTGGGCAAAGCTACTGTGTGTTAGGAAAGCTGCACAATCCTAAAAACTGTTCATCTTGTGCAGAAGGCCAGGACGCCTTATGACTCTTCCTTCTGAGATGCAGAGTCCTAGTAGGTTCTGTTGATGCCTTAGGACAGTGGCTGCTCAGTACCTTGGAAAAATTTCTGGCTATTAAAACAAGTGAAGGGGAAAAGAAAGTGAAGTATTTGGACATTGCAACTAGGGCATGGTCCTGGGAAAAGTGAAGTGTGAAGGATGCTGTTTCCCGCGTGAGAATTCAGTGGGTCAGGTGTCCCTCAAGGGCAGGCTTTTCTGTTTTGGTTTTGTTACTGAAGGGTAGAAAATTCTCCAAAAGGTGCTGAGACTATAGTAAGGTGGATTTGGGGAAAAGGATGGTAATAGAAAATTGAATAGAAAATAGAAATTCTCTCATGGGATTACTAAAGCAAAGGGTGGGAGAGAGGTGGATATTTCATGGAAGCAGTCTTTCTCTGTCGCATTAGCATTGTGAGGGGAAGCTGTATGCCTGATTTAAGTATAACATGAAACAAGCTGCCAGCCGGCTCCCAGAAGAAGCCCGACAGAAGGAGATGGGAAAATTGTCAGGATATATTAGACCAAATGTTGTTGCTAGTCCTAGTGGAATTTTTTTCCTTCCTGTTTACAAAGAAGGTCTTTGTATGTCTGCAAATCAGCAAGGTTAAAGCTGCCAGGGAAAGGGCTTTTCTCTGATATCTTTAAAGTCCCCAGCTCCCAAAACATGTGGTTTCTTTTTCTTCCTCAGCTTTAAAGTAAAGTGGTGCCTGTGCTGCCGCTGCACAATCCGTGCCCCGCTTGCTGCGAGCGGAGCCTTGGTGCATCTATTGCCAGCCTCTCTTATCCTCCTTGCCTCCTCTAAATCAGGCTTGTAGCCTTTTCAGTGGAGTATATCTTTAGCAAATGCATTTACCAATACATCTTTATTGCATGCAGTGCGGGTGGAATGTGATTACCAAAGAAGACAGATTGCATTAAACTTCAGCATATTTGCAAGCTGCGGCTCCAACTCGCCTGAGAGAGGGGCTGGGATGCTGCCAGCCCTGAGCCCCAGCCCGACATTATTAAAGAGTAAATTGGAAGCTAAATGACTGGTAACAGCAGAGGGCAGTGAAAGATCCTATTAACTTGGATCTTTTTTGGATTTGTGTGGTGGTGGAGTTTCTGGTAGGCTTGCTTTATAAACCAAAAACTGGGGGTTGTCTGGTTGTCTTCGTTCCCAGAGTCTTCAGTGAACTTCAGGAATTTTTTCCCCACTGTTATTAGAAACTACCTGGAAGGAGCAGGTAGTCCTGTGTAGGACATTAATTTGTTGTGGATGATGACAACATGGCAGAAAATCTTGCTATGTTTTAAGAAGGGGTGGGAGAGACTAACGGTAACTAAACCTTTCAGCTAGATATAGGCACCAGAGGGTCCTGCAAGTACAAATTCAAATAAAACTTGTGTAAGCCAGTATGTATTCTGTGGTTTCCTTTTGTCCCAGGACAGCTCAAGCCCTGACAATTTTCCTCGCTGCTCTTACTGACTTCTGAGATATATGTAGCAATCACAAGCTGTTGTGTTTTATCATATAGCATTAAAACTCCCTCCTCCCTTCCCCTTTTTAAGCTGTTATTTTTCCTTAAGTTTAAATTAGCATCTTCTACCAAATGGCTTTGTCTCACGCATTCCTCATTCAGGAAATTCAGGTTGGAGGAATGTGGGAAAGAAAGGCCAGAATCTCTTAATTTCTTGGGTATTTTTTTACACTTTAAAAAAAAAACCAAAACCACAATTTGTTTTCCAGTAGAGGAGGTTGTAATCAAAGCTGGATATGTGACTTCAGCTCACTTGCATGCTGGTGATTTGTTCTGCTGCTTTTTACTAAAGATTTTATAAGGCTTGGTGAATATTCTCTAATGAAGCATCTGGTGCTCTGCAAGTTGCTTTTGATGACTGGTAAAAATGTCTCCAGGGCATGGTATACATTAGACTCAGAGAAAGCAAGCTCTAGATTTCTAGACTGAAAATTACAGGTTACAGTGGATGAGAATAATTCTTTGCATCTTCCCCCTTACTGTTTTGGTTTGAGAGTGTTCCTTTGGGCACCCATTTCCCTTTGCCTGTTGCTGTGCACATCTCTGAGCGAGGAGCTGAGATCCAACCTCAGTTATTTTCTCCCCCATGAACAAATATATCAGGTAATCATTTAATGAGTTTTAAAATTTATTTTATACTCATTTCCTGTACGGCCCCTCTTCCTGGAACAGGTTACTTTATTGTAGTGTATGGTAGGGTTATAGCTAATGTTACCTGTTTTGGATTTTTTCTGGCCATTGGACCATCTTCTGTAGTCAGAGGGCAATAGGCACCTTTAGAGCATGGTGCATCTGGCTCTAAAACAGTCATCTGAAATGGGCCAGCTGAACTGCCAGCCACGGGTATTTCTCTCTGCCGCTTGGGAGGCACATCCAGAGCACGAACTATGAAGTTGGTGCCTGTACTGGGATGTTCATAGTTATGGGAGCAGGATCCTGCTCTGGTTGTCCGCCTTTGTAGCTAGTATGCTTTCAACTTGCCCTGCCTAACCTGCTCTCTGGCTTTTCCATTTGTTCCATCCTGAATGTGGAGTTTTGGTCCCGTTGCTGTAGGCTCACCGCAGCAGCATCAGCTCCCTTAGGCACTGGGTTCCTTGCTGTATCCTGTGCTTTGCTTATGTGGAAGCTCTCTGACTTCAGAGTGTGTTACTGTGATATCTCCTGTTTAATTTAGGAGTGTTTTATCTTTTCTGGTGGTCTGTTTCCATGGCTCTGCAGAACTTCAGCTACAGCATAAAAATCGCTGGCTTTAAATCTAATAAAAGCTGGGATAATGGGACAGCTGTAGGAGGGGCAGTTCCCATTGTGTCTTTTAAAATTGCCTGTAGTTTATTGACCGCAAGTTTCACCAAGAGCTACTGCTGCCGTTAGATAATGAGAATTGAAAATTGCTGCTGCAGTTTCCCCAAGGCTTTATCTTGTGCCAGTGAGAAGAGGGTGTGGAAGGAAAAGGGGAGTGGGCAGTGGAAATCTGCGTAATTTCTTAGTTTGAGTTCAGATGGAAGGGGAAAACAAGTGATTTTGTTTTAAGAAGTCTGAGTCCTATTAGTGAATTGCTTCCCTCCCCCATGCAAATATGCACTCACATGCAAGCTTTTCA
The DNA here is from genome assembly GCF_003945595.2 of Pipra filicauda. Classification (NCBI taxonomy): domain Eukaryota; kingdom Metazoa; phylum Chordata; class Aves; order Passeriformes; family Pipridae; genus Pipra; species Pipra filicauda. The sequence goes on from NW_024104162.1 coordinate 1,887,216, forward strand.
GAGTATTTGTGACCCATTCTGCTTCCCTTGTGTTCTGTTCACACCAACAGGCTAATCTGAATTTACGCAGAATTTTAGTTGGTTAGTTTGTTATGTAATTGGTGCTTATACCAGAGAATCTCCAACCAGCTATCACTTGGAAAATGAGTCCTCCAGTGACCATATATTAACATGATTTGAGATTTCAAACAGAACCTGCTTCCTTCAACTGTGTGCAGAAAAAAGTCTGTTAGGGAAGAGCATGTATCCCTTTTCAGGTGTTTCCTTACTGTCTCCAGGTGCCTGTCTTTCACAGAAGGACCAAGGTGAAATTTTTCGTGCTCTAGCTCCTGGCCAAACCAAGCTATCAAGAACTGTGTACTCAGACATGTGTATTCCCTTGTCAATAGAAGCTATATACATTGAGCTAGGAGCCATTCATAATTCTGCACCCTTTCTCTCTGTTCTGTGTCCAGCTTCTCAGAAATCTGCTATTCGTAATAGACAAAGGTAAACCTACTTCTGTCAAGGCTTTAGGGCTTGTCTACATAAGGAAATTACAATGCAATAAACTAGTGAGTGAGTTTATGGTACAGCGACTTCTCTGTATGTGAACATTCTGAATTTGTAATGGAAGTGCAGGGAAAATTCACACACGTTTGCTCTGAGTCACTCTGCTAAGTGCAAACAAGCCCTTGCAAAACACTGATTGACTGGATTCCAGCAGAGGGCCACTTTTAACATAACCTTGAGTTATCTGCATTCCGCTTCGCCCTTGACTATAATAAAAAGGAATGTGGTCAATTTATTGCGCTTACATTTCCAAGTGATCCTTGTAAGAGGCCAGTTCCCTTTTGGCACACACAGCAAAGCATTGCAACTCTGCTGGAAGTTTGTCTCTAATCGGGACAGGGACCTTGATTGCTGAGAAGATGCCGTAGGTAGTCCTGCAGTGTCCCATCCTGAGCAGTTTTGCTCAAGCACTTTGGATCCTGCTGAAGTATGGCCTGCTGGGAGCTTTCATTCTGCAACCTGGATCTCTCTCTGCTTAAGAAAAACAGCTTTGGGATGTATTGGATGCCACGGGCTGCATTGCAGGTATCAGGTCATTCTGGATCATCAGGCTTTTGTTACAGTGTTGTGTCCATTCTGATGGATCACAAGGTACTTTATAGATAGGTTGTGTACTTATTGGGGTAGAGAGGAGCAGTCAGTGTGTGTGGCTGGGGAAAGAAAATTTGGACCAGGTGTGGCAAGGCCTGTATCTGTACTTGAGAAATGGCAGAATTTCTCCTCCCCTTGGGACTCTGCAGAGGTAGATCTTAGCTGTTGAGGTCTCATTGAGATCTATCACACAGTGCTACTTGAAATGCCAGTATACCTGACTTGGAAAGCTTTAGGGTTGTTTGAGCTTTCTGGATTTCAGCTTTGTAGTTTCAGATAAATCTTTGTATTCCCTATCTAGAGGATGCTGTACCCAGCCATCCTCAGCTGGGTATGAGCCTGCCCTGCCTGCCTTTTGTCAGTTGGTCCTTGCTCAAAGCAAACATATCTCTAAAAGTGGGGGTTTTTTTTGCCTTCTCTTTAAAGGCAATTCTCTCTCTTTTTTTTTTTTTTTAAATCTTTCTCTTTCAACCTTTGTTTGTGCAAATGCTGTGGTGATAGCACTGTTAGAGGGGTTTATGACTCAGTAAATGGTCCCCACAAGGGAGTCGGGGGAAGAGGCCGCAAGCTGCAGGCAGCTGCTGTTGTTTAGTCGTTAACACAGAGGAGAGCAGCAGTGGATTAACTGCACCCAGGCATACCCTGACCTGGTATTTGCGGAGGTGAAAAGGATGCATATTTTGCTTCTAATTATGAAGGATGGGAACAGTTATTGTTTTGATTTTTCAAGGCAACAGCTCTAGGTTCTGGTGGGTCTTGGGTCTGTACACAACACGTCATATCCTCAAGAGTTCGCTGGTGGATAAACTAAAAATATAGAGCTGCCTGAAAGGACATAAACCACCATCTTAGTATATGAGGCATGTTCCAGAGTAAAATGCTGGCCTACTTAAAATGGAAATGTCTGCTGCTTGTACCTGGTATTTATGAAACTGGAGGCATAAGTTCTTTATTTGCTCTGTATCTCAGCACTTCACAAAGCTCTGATGTTCCCCACAGCCTAGTGTGTTGTCAGCACTTATTAACCCACATGAACAAATTCCTCTCTCTGTCTGCTGTTTGCAGTCCACATAAAGCCCAAACCTCCTGAAGTTTGTAATTTTCAAAGAAAATGAGCAAAAATAAGTTTAAAACTGTTCTCACTTGGCTGTGCTTCAAGGCTTCTCTTTCCTTAGTCCATACTCTGCATCATGTTTTCCTCTCAAGCTCTTATATCCGTTGCCTGATCTGGAAGGAGGACTTTTGACCACATTTCTCTTCTCATAAACAGTCTGTTGTCTAATGGTTCAACGCCCAGTCCATGTGCATTTATTTTTGGTTTTCTGGTTTTTGATTGTTTGGGTTTTTTGACATTGATACACTGAGGCAGAATTGCCTTCGGGTCTAATTTCTCACTTGATGATTCTCATCTCAGATATACTTACAGGTAAATTTAATCTAAATATACATGTTTTACAGATGGTTTTGAGGACAGCGTTGTTCAAAAAGGGAAAGAAGACAGTATGCCATTACAATTTCTGAAAATGAATTATTTGGCATTTTTTTACTTCTGAAATGTGGTCTTGCTACAGTTCTTGTTTTAAGACTTAGTTTGCCTGAAAGTGTTTTAAAACAGTTTAAAAAAATCCCTGTAATAAAAATACTATGAGAGCTAGCTGGTCAGGAATGAGACATCATAGCTGACTTGATACTCTGATGTGGTGTTTGAGTGGGTGTATCTGAAAAGTCTCATCAGAAGTTGGGTATCAAAATGTCACTTTTCTCTCTTTTCAGAAATTATTTTTTCCCTTTAGACTTAATTGGACCTACATGGATCAAACAGGTTTCTCTAGTACTGTGCTCTCTGTGTGTTCAGCAGCATTTTCCTGAGAACTGGAGCCTGTATTTGGTCGGGCTTATCTAGTATGGGAAATAGTGAGAGAGTGTTGTGATACATCATGCTGTTTTAATGCCAGATTTTTTCACAAAAGATTTGTAGCACTGTGTTGGCAAGTGGGAAGTGGAAATTCTTACTCAGATTAATTCCAGGAGACTGATGACCAAGCAGTCTTAGACACAAAGAAGTTTATTTCCAATTTTTAAACTATGTGTTTTGCTGCTGAACTTAGATTGAAACAGATCCACAAAAATTGCTGTCGATAGCAACTGCTGGTTAGAAGCACAAGGTCAGTGGTCAAGTGCTTTCAGACTCTCAGGAAGTTCCAAAGTAGCCCTGACTTCCATAACTTCCGTGCTAATGTTAGATCCATCCTCTGACAACTCGGCTATAACTTGGGAAGTTATGTCAGTGATGCCAAAGTCTTCATGACAAACTGGGGAAACCAGAGATTTGTTGTGCTCCTTGTTGGTCGTAGTCTGCACAGGGTGGTTTCCTGCTACGTGCAGTTTGCAGTCTCCACGCACCATCCATCAGGTGTTTTTGTAGCAGGTCTTCGGGCTGAATAACTTGAGAACTAGTAGGATTTAAAGCCTTCACCACTCAGCAAAATGTGTCTGTGTAGGCAACCTGTGCAGAGGTTATCCTGGTGGCAGTGGTCCCAATCCAGTGGAAGAGTTGCTCCCAGGGCAAGCAAGACTGCTCTAACTAGGCCCTTCTTTGCAGTGCCAAAGAGAACTTGGGAAGTAAGTGAATAGTGGGTGAGCCCTATTAGTGGGAAGCCAATCCTTTTCTAATCAGAGCTATGGCGTGCTGGAGGAGAATGGTGGCAGAAGTTGCCCTGATGCTGCTTGCTAGTGTTTGTTCTCTGCACAGAGCCTCCCTGTCCAAGGCTGCAGAGAATTCATCTGTCACAAAATCCAAACTTTGAGGGAAGGTTTCTTTCTGCATCCTGCCTGCAGTAATTGTTTGTGATTTTCACCCCCCCCGTGACACTGTTTGCCCAACAGGCCTCCTTGTCTGAAGATATTTCCTGGTATACTTGTGATGCTTCCAAAGCAATTTAAAGCTTTCAGTCCTAGCTAGACCTTCGCAAGCCAGTGGAAGAAACCTTTCTGGACATCAGTGCTTCAAATATAGGAACAAGATATGTTGAAGACAGTGTTACAGTGACCTGAATACAGTACTAGAGTTAGCTCTGCTGCTTATACTTTGTTCTGTTGGTAAGAAATTTTCTTTTGGTTATAACGTTTTCTGGTTAGAGACCTTTGCTGGGGGCCTTTAAGAGCTGGTGAAAGGCTCTTAAAGACCTCTGCAGTCACAGAAGCCAACACTTGTTATAATTAAAGTGTTTTACCTTTGTAATGTGAGGGAAGCAGATAGTGAAGCTTTGATTTAGGATGGTGCTGCAATGTCTGGTGTGTCTTCTTGTTTCTGAAGCTGTTTCTGCTGTACTGTGTTGAGCCTGAGTGTACACGCAGAAATGCAGACAAAATTATTTTGACAATGTGTTCGCTCTTTGTCCCTGTTGAATGCCTGTTTGTCCTGTATAAATGGATTTCGGGATCAGCCAACCTTCAGCTCTGAATTAGTCTAATAAGGCATGGTAGGTAGGGTTTAAAGGTCATTTTGCAAGCAGCTGGTTCTCTGAATATATTAGGGATGGAACGATTTTTTAAATAATGATGTTGGAAAGCTGTTGATTTAACTTCTCAAATACCTGTGTGCTATAAAATTTCAGCTCTTCTGCCTCTGTCCTTCAAGTGCTCTGCTTGCCCTCTGCCTGCTCATCTTTCTGTCATTTCCAATTACCTCTGCCCATTTGCCCCTGCATTACCTCCCATTCAGTTTATCAGTCCATGTTTACTGCCCACAAGGACTGGGTTTATTTTTCTGAGGAGCTCATCTGTTGGGTTATTTCTCCAAGCTGTGGAACAGAAAGCTAAGGGTTCCTTGGTTTGGGCCGTTAGTAAAGCATTATTACACTGTTCTTTTATTGGGGAACTGGGAGCTCTGAACAATCACTGCTACATTGGCAGCATTTTTGTGTCTTTTCAGGTACCTAGTTCTCTTCTCAGGATGGATTTAACATTAGTGAAAGAAGATCATGAGATTTTTTTTTTTCTTTAGGTCCTGAACAGGTTGAAGCATGCACAGTGATTATTCCAGTTTCCTCTCTATAGAGTGTGTACTTCAATTCTGACCCGATCTAAGTGTTTAATATGAAAATGGAAAATGTTTTTCTTCATTTGCTTGTTCCCTGGTTTCTTCTTTGAGTTTGCCAGTAAGGATGATTTCAAATATTCTGGCGACTTATGTGTTGTGGACACTGAAAGGAGGTCATGGAAGCCTTTGGCGGAGGCAGTGTCCTTCTGCCAGGTTTGAGATGGTGCCTTGCCATTATAGCTACTTGCAACTGTACAGTCTCCTGATCTTCAAATCTTCTTTCTGCTTGTTTGAAGCTTCATTCACAATATATATCCTCAGGAAATCAGATAACTGGACAAAAAGCAAGCTTAAAATTTAGGGAGTTTATAACAGCTGCAACATTTGTTTTTCTTGCACTTAGACCAAGCTGCTGTGAAACTTTGACATTTTGTCTTATTTTCTGAAGGATGTTTCCTACTCATGACTTACAGTTGTTCTGAGTTTATTCTCTTCTTTAGTACTGTGCAGTGCCCTGACCAGCCACTTAAGCACTTCAGTTTCTGTCTAGGACACATTTCTTTTTTAGATGTTGTATTAACAGCATATTTTTTCTGTCGTTGAGGTTTTTCTGTGCAGTGCTCTCCTGCCTATCATGGAAATAGATAAGTGATACAGGACTGAACTGATTTGTGGGTTCTGTATGGCTGCCTGTAGGGGCTCAGAAAGCAGTGCCCAGCTATATGATGGGTCCCTGCTCAGCTGCAGTTTAAAAAACACTCTTACACAGGACTCTCTTTGCTGATAGGACTGTAAACCTTGGGATTAAGGGTTGAAACTATAGTTGACAAAATGATTATCGACATTCTTCAGGATCAGAGAGAGGTTCAGAAGAAAGATATAAATAAACACATCTTTGCAGTATAAACTTCAGGAAAACCTGTGCAATTTAGAGGACAATATTGGCATAAGATTTAAAAAAATCCAAAAGTTTCTAAATATGAAAGAATTGAGGTTTTTATCTTCTGGGTGAGGCAGCAGGGCAAGTTCGGTTATGTACTTGATAACTTTATGAAAGAAGTTCTTTGACAGAATAGGAGAGTTTCTGGTTATAGACACGATACGGAGACTGGTTGATCTCTCCAAAGGAGCTGGAAAGGAGACTGAATTACTGTTTATCCATCTCAGTACCATCTTAGTTCCATGTTTGAGCACTTCTGCTATTTTCTTCTTCATGGGTGGAAGACGGGAGAAAATGTATCCTTCTTTCGAGGCACTGGGTGCAGCTAAATAGGGTGTGGTAGGAAGTTATATGGATACTTTCAATGACCCTCCAGGCTCTCTGACACTGTCTTCTCATGGATTCAGGTGTACACCAGTTGGTGACTCTGAACACAAGAGTTTCCCTCTGGCCATATCAGCAGGAGCTGTTCAAAGCTTTTGTCTTCAGTAGTTCTGAAGGTAGCCTACATAGGATTATCATCGTTTAACAAGCTCTACAGTATTTCTGGTCCCTAGGATGTTGTCAGTACTATTGAACTTCTGTGGCACATCAAGGTTGTATTTTGTCTCTTAGTATGAAGCCTAAATGTGTTCATGAGTATTCTGACGCTCAGGAAATCTCAAATCTTGTAAAAGTAGGCAGCCACTGAAAAATGTTTTGAATGCTGTGATCCAGGTAGGATTCTTCCCAGCTGTGTGTACCTCGAGCTGACATAACAAAGGCTCTGTGATAGAGCTGGAAGACACTGGAGAAATTTTTGTGGAGAGCTTGTGGGGCACCAGTGATCACCTTAATGTTCTGCAAAAACCAACCTTAAAGCTTGTGTGCAGACTCCAGATTGACCTCTCTGGAGCAGAAGCAGGTTCATTGCTGAGGATAGACCAGGTATAATGTTCTAATGAATTCCCCTCTTTCCAGCTTTAGCAAATAGCTTGAGATACATGGGCTGCCACTTTGTTGAACCTATTAAATGTGAAAGTCGTACTTTGTTCTTGCTGGGACTGATGAGGGGGCTTATGTGCACACAAAGCTATGATGTGGACTTGAAACAACAGAATGCTCTCAAGTTCCTTGTTTAATCCAGTATCAAATGTATGCCCTCTGGGAGATGAGCAGGAGAGAGCCCAGGCTGTGTGAGACAGTTCCTGGTGCTTCCTTGTTTTGCTGAGCCTTGACATTTGCTGCAGTAGAGCCCCATAAAATGCAGGAAAGTCTCCTCAATCAGGTAGGTGTATTAGAAGGTTTCTTGCACTGATGGATTAGAGCCAGGCTGTGTTCAGTAAATGCGGATAAATAATAAAAGGTGAGATTGTGTGCAGTGATCCCAGGTCTCCTTTCTTCAGCTGCCGCCTCCTGTCTGTTTGCTGGGAACCTTTGCACAGGCAAACGGCTTTGCTTGAGAGAACAGGCTATGCACTATTTTCTGACACTGCCAAAGGTGGCTGACACAAAGCTGAAGAAGAGCTTCTCTCCCAGGAACTGAAATGTCAACAAAGATGTTGTGCTGCTTTACAGGGCCCTGACTTGCTTTGTAAAAACTGAACAGATGTTGGTAGGTTGGGAGCTTTGCCATATACAGAGCAGACCCTGGAGAGCAGGGCAGAGCCTGCCCAGGTGTCACGAGTAACACTGTTCTGGGTTCATGCCAGCACTTCCCCTGAATCAGGCTCCCTCCGATCCGTGTCTGGAGTTTTACCCTGATTAAGGAGATGGGACTCACATAACCATGTTGTGCATCCATGAGCTTGGTTTCTGTCCCACTCTCTGCTCCCTCTGAACCCGCTGGTGAGTTGCAGTGATGTTCCTCAGAAGGCACAAAGGCTCTGAAGTAATAAGTTCCTGTATACCTTGTGAAAGCAGGCAATTAGGTGGAGGGAAGGAACCCCAGCGGTGCTCGTGCAGGGGGGAATGATATTGACTCACTCTTTATTAGACGTGAGCTTGGGCACAGAGGAACTTGGAGACATGAATCTGGAGGAATCCAAGTGACTTCATTTCTGCTGCTCATGAAATGGCCTGTTTCCACATGAAGCCTCTGGCTTGCCTGAACGTTTGAGAGGCTGACTTCTGCTTACCACTGTGATCAGCTTCCTTGGAGAGATTCAACAAGGGCGGCACTGCAGCAACTGAGAAGAAGCAGCCTGGTTTTTAGGGATAGTCCTTTGGAATGTGCCTTCTCTGTCCAAGTATTGATTTCTTTCTTTGCTTTTGAGAAAGGGAAACAAACCCCTTGTTGCAAGAGAGGGCTACAGAAAGCTTTCAGAAGTTTATAGTTTGATCCTTTAATGACTGTTCTCTTATTTTAGGATGAGATAAAAGGTACACTATTAGGTGTGAGCAACCTGGAAAAAGAAAAGAGCTCATGGATTTAAGGTAGCCTGTGGTCTTGCTTCCTGTACCTCTTTTTGTGTTGTTCAGACAAATGTTTCATGCTTGGAAAACTTGAACTCTGGGGACCAGGGCAACTGCTGATCCTCGCTGCCCTCAGGACGTTCTCCTGCTCATCAGCAGGTGGTTGTCAGCTCCTTGGTAGCTTGTTTTTGCTGCTGCGTGTTGAGGCAGGACAGTATTTGAGATGGGGGAAGAGGAAACTTTGCTCCTATGTCCATGGACTCGTGTGACAGACAACTGTGTGTGAATGAAACAGCCTGAGGTCTGTCAGCTCAGTGTGGTTGCTGTCTGTGATGTGGCTGTGATGTCCAGCGGTCCTTGTTCGGACATTGGTTGTGCAGAATCAATGACTACTGACCATTTTTCTCAGTCCCCACTCGTCATCCTTGCCCATCTGTTATTGAGCCCACTTTGGTATGACTGGCAGAAACTTATTCCAAAGCCTGATGGAAGCGAGGTGTAGTGGTTGTGGAGTGTGGCCATTGAGGAACTGGTTGTGTCAGCAGGTGTGCAGGCGGGCTCTGGACAGTATAGCAGGGGTTCGTATTTGGGAAGTTTTCACAGGTCCCGTGAGTGCAATGACAGGCTTTGAAGCGTGGTTTCCTCTGAGCTCTGCTTTCCCACAAAATCTTCAGGCATGATCCATCAAGGAGTGTGAAATATATTCAAAATCCCACTGCTGTCTTTTTCTCACAGTCAGCAGGGTTGGGCTTTCTTCTCCAGTCTGGAGTTGTTTGCTGTTGAGAATAAGCAGTCTCTTTTCTTGTGATTCCTTACCTCTCTTTGGGACATGATGCCATCAAGAAAACCAGCTGTTCCAATCTGAGAGCTGCCTCTGCCTTCATGCTCTCTTGTCGATTGTGTTGAATCAATGAAGTGCTGCAATACTATAGAGAAAAGGGGGTTGTGAAGGAATATATGGAAGGAATATTTAGAAGGAATCATATCTTGCCACATGGTTCACAATGGATGTGTCTGGAACTAGATCTGTTATAGTGACAGAAATCCCTTCAGGAAAACTTGAACCCCAGGTCCAAATCCTTGCTTCACTAAGTTGTGGGATCTGTGAGTTTGCACATGGAGAAGAGAGCTAGCTAATCTGAGCATCTGGGGAGACCTGACAACAAGTCCTGGCTGCTCCTGCTGAGAAGATGGTGGCTTTGATAGGTGTTATGGAAAAAAATATTAAAAGAAGAGAAGTAAGGGAGATAATCCCTGGAGGCTAGCTGTATCAGAAGGATAAGGTTCAAAATACTCTTCTTGTAAATCCTGCAAATTGCAATTCTGACTCCCTTAATCTCTTGAACCACTGTCTCAAATCTTTGTCAATACAGACTTGTTTCCTGTGATACTCAGCTTCAATGGCATCTCTGTTCAGCCAAGAAAACTGCCAGGTTGTGCTTTGACTTTGGTTCCAGCTGTTCAGTGCAAAAAGCTTTCATTGCTGCTATGAAAAGCTTTTCTTAAGGGACAACATAAAGCAGGAGTGTTGTGGTGCTTGAAGGCTGAAGTAGGCATCTACCCTTCAGAAGAGTGTTCTAACACAGACGTCTGGTACATTGTCATGTGGATAAAAGGTTATAAGGATTGTGTGTTAATCTGTAGCTGTCTGCAGTTAATCTCCCCAGCAGGCTTGGATCCAGCTGATGTTTGGACTCACCAGCCAGGTATGCAAGGAAATTTCTTCAGTGGCTCTGAACTGCTCCACAAGCCTCTAGGTTGTAATTGTTCATCTGGGTCCTGCCTGCTCTTCCTTGTGATCCTTGGTTCTTGCTCCATCTTTGTTCTTGCTTTGCTTTCTCTGTTGGTATTTTCCTTGGCTTCATCAGTTTTGGTTTGTACTTGCTGTGGTTCCTGGTCCATCCTGACAGCAGGATGGTATGTTCACACCATACTGCGTGTTTTACCCCAGGCAAGCTTATGTTCTTCCTGATAATTGCCTCAGAATCAACAGTTGGAAGTGTTTCTTGATCTTGGCGCAGATTTCTCAAGTACCACTGAAGTTGTGATGAGCTTCTGGAATTGCGTGTTGTAGAGTTGTAAGAACCTGCCCTCCTGATTCCCGACTTGGCATTTCTTATTTGCAAGTTTATGTCTAGGTATGCACTTGATTATATCTTTTTTTTTTTTTTTTTTTAAACCTGTTTCCCTGAGGTTTACTCTCTGGAATCCTTCTCTTAAGCTTAAAAACACTAGAAATTTGCCAACTCTCTTGTGCGGGATCTAGAAATGTGAAGGTTGTGGAATCCCTATTTTGTCCCACTGGCACCAGAATTGAGTGCTGTATAGCACTGCCAAGTTTTCCCCACTGTATTTTGTTTTTTTTTGTTTTTGTTGTGGTGTGCTGAATTCCAGATCATTGCAAGTGCCATGCTAGCACTGAGGTGAGTCCCCATTAAATCAGGACAGTGAATAGCAAATATTTGAGCTGTAGGGAAGGGTAAATTGTTCGAGAACTTTTCTGTGATATTCTGTGATTAAAACTCAAGCTGTGGGTATTTCACACGTATTTTTAAACTGTGTGTGGCTCAGTGTTATCACTGTGAGTGCATGATATCCTCCTCACCACCTAGCATGAGCAGTTCTGGCCATGTGTAGGATTTTTCTTGCAGTCTGAACAAGCGAGCTAGAGATATGCTATTGCCCAGGTTTGCTACCCTCTCGTGCTCCTCCTCTTTCTCTTTTACTCACCTCTTTCTAATCTGGGCTCAGATTTTTCTTTTCCCCTCTGTCTTCATTTTTTTCACCTGCTTCCTTCCAGTGTCTCTGCAGCCTCTCCCTCCCTCCTCTCCTCTCTTCTGTCCCTTTGGTTTGCATTCCTCTCATTTTACAACCTATATTGGAGCTGACACCAGGCTGCCTATTCCCTGCAGCACTGAACTGGCGGTTTGGAAAGAGGAGGCTGCAGTTCCCTCAAGGGGCAAGGCAGAGTTCAGTGTCTGTCTTATTTTTAAATATGCATCTGAACACGGCTGATCAGAGGAGCAAAAGAAATCTTTGGGTTCTGAACACTGGAAGCTCATAAGGACATAGTGCAATCCTCTGCATCCCCTTGCACTCACTGAACATGAAAGTTGCTTAGCACAGGGTTGTTTGACTGCAGAAAAGATGGCTAAGATTCAGAGACTCCATGGAAGGAAGGTAGAAAGGTGTGGGTGCTTTGTAAGCCTCACACCTTGTTTTTCTGCTTCAGGTTCTTTTTCATCCTGTCAGATTTATGCACTTTTTTTAGCCCTGAAGGATCCAGCATACATTACTCAGCTGTATGTCAGCCTTGCAGGATCTGTTTGCCTTGGGCAAGTATAAGACTGACGACTGATCATCGAGTTGGTATGGTGAGGGGATAAGGTGGGATATCCCAGTTCCACGTTCTTACCACAACTAGTGCCATGAAAGGTACCAGAGATGGATCTGCAGGTTTCTCAGTATGAGTAGCAGCTCTGCTAAGGCAGGTTATGTACCCAGCCGGTGAATTTCCTAAATGGTTTTGCTGTGCAGCTCTGGCTGCTGGCATCTGTTCAGGCAGCACAGTGATGTAGTCACCTAAAGGGCAAAAAAAAAAAGGCAGGTGCTTACTGGTCCAACAGCTCCTGCCAGCAGATAAGAATCGGAAGTGAAGGAGAGCATATTGAATTAAAGCTGCAGTCATAATTTTAGTTTTGACAAAATGTATGTAGTTTGGCAGAATACCAGGGTCCTGACTCTTGTAAAAATGTGTCACAGGGTCCTTTGGGATCTTGGGAAGGTCAAGATCTCTATTGAAAACCTTCTGTTAACTGTGTTACTTTCTGTGGCACAGGCTGCTTTGGTTTGGTGTGGGCACAAGGTAAGAACTATTCCTTTCTGCAATATGTTGGACATCTCTGATCCTTTAAGTGGTCAAACCTGGTCTAATTAGCTAAGAGTACAAAATGGTTGCAGCAAGTAGTATGGGGGAGGCTGCAGACTCATCTTCTTCATGTTTTCTTTTAGTATCATTGACTAGTGAACAGCCTAACCCGTCACAGCATCAGGACCCAATACCAGTACATTGATGGTGTCTAGAGTAGGTTGAAGTAGGCTCTACTCTGAACAGAGAAGAAACATTAAGGTGGCTACATCTTAGTTCTTCAGGAATGCTCTAATCATCCCAGAAAACCAAATTCTTTTTGATTGGAGAAAAGTCCTCCTGTTAGGAGGATCTCAGTGTTTATGCTGTCTAATTTCTTTCTTTGACTTAAAGAAAAAAGGAGTAGTTTAGACTTTCTAGTTGCAGACTGGTGAAATATGTGCGAATGATAGAAGAATTGACTGCTGGGGTGGATGGATTTGGCCTTCTGTTCTGATTCTGCCTTTTTTTGCCAAAGGATCCATGTTTTTGGACTCTGATGAGGTATGTTCAGTTGCTGTCCTTGTAACAGTTTGTGCAGTATTTGTGTGGAAGAGGTTGTGCATTTGAAGTGGGTGAGGAATGGAAACAAGAGCTGGCACTCTACAGCTGATTTCTTCTCTGCAGTGCTGCATATTCAGTTGTCAATTTTTCTCTACTTTTTGAAAATTTTTTACTTCTTGTTTTAAAATAGCTAGTAGAGAAAGAGGATCCATTGCCTACAAGGATTGCTGGAGCCAAGTGGCAGATAAATCTTCCCTGGCTGTGCTCTTTCATCTCCTCCCTGTCCTGGAGATGACTCTGCTGGAGTTGTGGGTCCCCTGGATATGTCTGTGTACCCAGTCCTGATAAGCAGCATTGTGTGCACCATGGCTTACTCACTGCAGTCCTGACTGGCTTTATTATTCCAGTTAGACCTTTCCTGAATAATAAAGCTACTCATTACAGACTCTTTTTTTTCCTCCGGAAAATTACATATCACCACATTGTCACCAGAGCAAGGTTGTGTGTATGAGGGAGCCCTGGATAACAGAGTAGTAAAACCACCTGGACTGGCTGCTCTGATTGCACCAGTTCCTGCAGCCTTTGAGGCTGTGGTGTCAGTGCTGGGAGAATCCTTGGGAAAGCAAACAAACTGCTACAACAATTCTGGCATGATCCTATGTGACCTTGCTTTTGCTATGGTAGGGAACAGTTTGCAGAAGGGCAGTAGAAAGGATATGCCCAAAGTTGCTTTCATGTGTAACTTAGAGTATTCAGGATTTGACCCTCAGTCCCTCGAGGTAAAAGGCTGCTGTGTTAACCCCACCTCTTCATCTCTTGCCAAGTCTGAAAATCCAGGTTCTTAAGAGGAGCTGTTACTTGTATGACCTTCATGCGTGAAACAGTTTCTCTTTTAAAATGTGTTTTCCCCTTTATCAGTTATTCATTGAAGAGTCTCTTTGCATCTGTAGAATTTTGAAGGGTAGCTATTATTTTACCATTTTAATTTTCCCAGCTGTTCAAATAATTGTTTTAACCTCTCAGTGCCTGGATGTGCTTTTCACATTCTGGTTGCTCTGCACTGTATTTCTTCAGTTTCATGTTTTAAATTACAAACAGTTTTTTCCCCTATTCCAAATGGTTACTCTGTGACTTTTTTCTCTATAGCTTTAAGTCTGCATTGGTCTGAACAACACTGACAGCAAGACTGAACTTTCACTTTGTGATATTGGGTTCTCACATCCTATTTTGGGTGGTTTTTTTGTAGTTGCTGCTCTCCCCGCACCCCCAAGAGGACTTAAAGATCCCATTAAAACCAGAAGAAACTGGTTATTCTGAAAAGGTCTTGCCAGTGGCTTCTCTGGGGTTGCATTTCACTGTATATAGGGAAGGGGCTCTGACAGAGACAACAAAACCAACACAGAATACATTGTCTTCCTGTAGTTTTACAGGTATTAAAGTCAAAGCATTAAATATGATAGTGGTTCCTCTAGCCTGGAGGCAAGGCTGTGGCAGCTGAGGACAAGGCAAAGCTTGCTGCTGGTCTGGCAGAGGACATGGCTATTTGAGCTGAGGCACTCACTACCAGTGGTATTCCCAGCCTAGGGTGATGCTCAAAGGAGGAGGGATGCATCTTGTGTCCTATCTGGGGCAAAACACTTCCATGTGGGAGTACCTCCAGAGCAGTGGTGTCTCATTTTCATAGCTTCAGTTTGCTTTTATATATATATATATATATACACGTATATATTTTATTTTATCTTCAAGGAACATTGCTTTTCTTGAGTATGTCTTTAATGGTCTTGCCATAGAGACAGAAGTGGAATTTGAAAATAAGTAATTATATTGTGATATTTTGGACACATTGCTGTAGTTTCTCTTGCGTGTTCTTCTCACGTGTTCCAGAAGTTGCAAAAGGTGATTTATAATTCATCAAACTAAGCGTAAAACATCTGACTGCAAAACCTATCAATCTGATCCCATCTCTTTCCAGCCCTTTAATTAGGGAAACCCAGCTGAAAAATGTACCCATCAGCTACTGAGAAATGGTGCATTCCTGGACCCTCGGTATAGATCTTGAGTTATCCAGGTGCCAAAATGCTGTCAGAACTGACAGATCGTAGAAAATACACCCACAGGCAGAACATTATCCATTATACTAGCACTGAGCAGTGGGCAGTAAGGAAAAATCAGCA
Source organism: Pipra filicauda (assembly GCF_003945595.2). NCBI lineage: Eukaryota > Metazoa > Chordata > Aves > Passeriformes > Pipridae > Pipra > Pipra filicauda. The sequence continues at coordinate 1,902,320 of NW_024104162.1, forward strand.
GAGAATGTGTCTTTATCAACTTTAATTGGCTTTTCCCGTTGATAAAAATCAGTATATCTGGCAAGGAAGAGAACCTATCTAGCAGTTTGATTTTTCCATCCCAGAGCTGAAGGGTGCAGTCCATCTCCACTGACATGTGATGTGGACTTGTCTCAACACAGTTCCTGGCAGTGCAGTGGAATCCACAGCCCATGGAGAAGGCTGCCAGTCTGTCCTCGGTGAGTGACCATGCTTAAACAAGCGTGAAGAATGAATTACTCTGGTTAAGTTGGATTTCATCTGTGCACTAGTTGCTCAAAATTTACTTCAGAGAGAGCCAAACTTAGTTAAACATTTCTTTGGGTTCTGGCTGGTAAGCGCTCCTGGGATACAACTGGCTGGGCTGCGAAATCAAGGATCTTGGGCAATGGATATGGTGATAGGAAAAGGAGAGAGCAGCCAAAGGAAGCAGAAACTTTGCTGGAGCTACAGGAAATAGCGCATGCAGAGGTTTGGGGAACAGAACAAGCTGCTTTTGAGTCATTTGGCACTGCAGGTTTACTTGTAGCTTTACATCAAAGGCAAAGGCGACAGCAACTGTGTGAATTTCTCTTGGGAAGGCTGTTTTGACACCTTGTTGCAGCTTCTTACATTTACTGAACTATGTAAAATGTTTCAGTGTTTCCTCGGTGCTACATGTGTCTATTGTGATTAGATTTATGACAGTTTTACTGGAGTAAATAATATAGTGAAGATGATTGCAAATCTATTATTATACTATTTTTTCCTAGTTGATTAGTGAGAATTACTGATTTCTTTATTTGTAATCAATTTGGAAACATGTATCACTTCCCTTGCTAAATTCTGCAGGGTTTCTGAGCGTGGTTTTAAGTTTCTATTCTGCCAAGTCAAGCTTCTCTATCTTATTTCTGTAAATACTGGAAAACAGAAGCACGTCCACTCAAAAAAGACAGGTTAGTAAGTGAACTTCATTACAAAAGTTTCCTTCCCACAGTCCCCGGTGGTCTTAAAAGCAGACTGCAAGACCATCACAGGATTGCGATCATAATCAGTTTAATCCTTTTGTTTAAAGCCTTTGAAAAAAGAAATGTGTAAGGGTTATTGCTACGACAAATGAAGGAGCAGTCCTTTGTCCAAACCCGACTCCATAGGGAACCTTACTGCTGTTGGCGCAGATCACTGTGATTGTTTGGAAGGTACCTTCTGAGCTGTGGCAGAACAAGTCTGCATTCTGGAAACTCTTATCACCTCATCAAGTGGGCAGCATTGAGAAGTGAGAGTGCAAGAGTGGGGCAGGGTATGTACCAGGGCTCTTTGCTGGCGAAGCTCCAGTTTGCCTCCATGCACGCTCCGACTGCAGCGTGGGCTTCCCAGTCACGAGCAGGCTCTGCCTTTGCCGGGGTTGGTGCAGTGCCCAGCACAGTAGGTTCCCTGTCAGCATAAAACTCTGGAGCCTGCGCTGTACAAGCTGTAAGAATATGATGGACCTTATGGGGAAAAAAAGTGTTGATTGTGTGATTTTAATTATTTATTTCTGCTTATCATATGGCTGGGAGAGACATAGTAACTTCTTGTGTTCAGAAGGTTTCTTTAGAAACTTGAAGCAAGTGGGAAGGGGGATAACAAAGTCTATTCTGTTCCTCTAATTCAATCTGCCTCTAATTCAATTAAGCCCAACTTGTCAAGTATGTTGTCACTGTTCTTTGCAGCAAGAGGAAGACTGAAGCTTTAAAATACTTCTGGAGAATATATAAATCCACACGAATAGCCTAAAACATAATTCATGTGGTTTCCATGGATGCTGACCATACTGCAGTCAGGAAGGTTTTGGTATGTTGCTCCAAATGCCACAGCGATTTTACCAGGAGGCAATATTCTTGCTTGCTGGCCCTAAACTCTGGTGGTGTTGCTGTCTGCTGTTAAATAGCTGTCTCATGCCTGTGTGAAAGAAGGGATTCCTGCGTGTGCGGCTTGAAGAGGTGGGAAAGAGTTGTAAGATTTATTATGTACTATAAAATAATAATTCCTGCGTAAAGAGATCAGGATTTTGACATCTTGTTTTGACACGGCAAAGTGCTTCTTTGGTGGCCTAGAGTTACTATAGGTAACTATCCTGGCTTCTCAGTTTGCCAAGTGCACAGTGTAAATGCAGACAGGCAATGCTTTGCTCTGGCTCCATGTCAATCATTCCCTAAATGCCTGATGGCACCTGAGTTGACCAGCTCCTCCTGTTTAAAAGCAAGGCTGCACGAATTTTCTATTTTTCTAAACCATTTACTCTCTTTAATTGAGCACTGGGAGCCATTGTGTGCGTAGTGCTGCAGGATCCTTGTTGTGTAAGGGCCTTGATAAATATGTATTGTGTTGTCAAGTGTTTGTAGCTACTCTGCAGGTAGTGGTGGAGGAGCGAGCTGCATACAGTTAAGAGTCCTTGTGTCTCCAGGGTCAATAAAAACAAGATGGCACAGGGGATTGTGGGAAATGGAGCCAGGATAGCTGCCTTCAGCATCACCTGCTAATAAACCAGCTATTTATAGATCAGCCGAGGCTTTGTCAACTAGATTGTTAAATTAATATTTACATACTGTCTTCATTGTCTTTCACTGAAAAATCTCATTTGCATTAGTTCTTGGACAGAAGTGGGGCTTCCTGTGCTCCAGATACACGGGTGTGTTTGATCTCAGTCCGTGGCTTGCTGTGTGTGTGAAGCCACTCCTGATAGATTCTTGCCTTGCAAATCCTCTTCTCCCTGTAGCAGCATTTTCCCATCTTTCTGTGCCTCTCATTTATTGCAGGAAAGCTCACCTTTGTTCCCAAATGTCCGCAACTCATCATGAGGCTGATCTCGCTAGAGAGAGAGACGAGCAGCATTTCTGCATAGCAATTCCTAGTTAATCTCTGCCTCTCAGAGAGAGACTTGAATTGTTGATGGCTTGTGGGTAATTTAATAACTAGCAAACAAATAAGATGTATAGATTGTAGCAACTTAGCCCAGATGCAAAATCCCCATCCCTATTTGCATCTGTTTGAATGAATTTTGTTATAAAGGTTTGCTTTTTTACATTTTAGCACCGGTGAAACAGCAGTGAGAGGAGTCACTGCTCAGTGAAGCCGTGTTGATCACAGCAGGCTCCACACCTGGCTAAGCAGTTTCAATCCCCTGTGCGTGCGTGTGTGTGTCTGTGTGCCTTTCAAAAGGGAAGAGTAATCTACTTGCTAGACGTGTGTGTCTCTCGTAGTCCTTGGGCGACCTTGAACAGTCATTTAACTTGTGTTTGTTTGCCCATCTCTACCTGGGCAGATATTACTTCTGTGGTTTGGAGTGTTGAGGTTGAATGGATGTCTCGGATTCGTTATGGATGAGAAGTGTTACTGAAATGTAAGGTATTCATACCGTCTCTTCAGACACCTGATTGGAGTTTGGATTCACCTTCCTGTCTTTCTGTTCCTTGCTTCAAAGCCATTTGGACACTTGGATTGTGCGGGAAGTCGGAAGGCAGTAATAGCAGGGCTGTGATGCAGACAGGTGTCACAGCCTTCTCTCAGCTTCACTTCTTAGCACTCGCAAAGCTGTTGATAAGGTGCTGTTATGCTGGTATTGTGTTATTCTTAATCTGTCTTTGGCCTGCAAAGGGTCTGTCAGCATCCGTTTCTCTGACACCTCGGCAGGCTCTCTGGGCACCTCATTACTCTTTGGGAAGAGAGCATTGCAATCCCGTTACTCCGTCCACAGAGAGCAGAGCTCATCTGCCAGTGCCAGCCTGGTTGCTGTAAGGTTAGAGCTCAGTGTGGGTTGCAGTTTATCTCTTCAGGTACATTAGGCACATAATATCACAACAATAATACAATATCTGCTGAAACCATTCACTTTCTTTTTGTTCCTTTTAAGATAGCAGAGCCTCAATTTCCTCCCCTTCAAAGTATCTCTTCTCTTGGCTCACAGGAGAGGGAGTGGGACAGGCCAGCTGTGGACATGGGACTGGGAAACCTGGAAGTCGGTTTCTTGGCACACTAATTCCAGTGACTTGGCTGGGCTCATTTCTCCACTGCCTCTTCCGTTTTAACTTTAATTCTTGCTGAAGGCAGCACCTGATTCTTACATTTTCAGATCTACCAGGTTTTTCTGCCTTCTGCTGCTATTCAGGGGAGACGGGGGGGCTTGTGGTTTTCTGCAAAATGTCAAGGTCTCTTTCTGGAATGCTGACAGCATAGGTGTTTTATATGTACACGGGCTATCGGGATGAGACATTCTTACTCGGAAACATTGGCTTAGACAGACAGACATTCCTCCTGCCACAGAGAGACAGGCAGGCTCACTGTTGCCAAGCCTTGAAATATCTGGCATGTTTTCTATTGCCCTAGTTTTGTGGAGTTGTACCTGAAGTTTTACAAGTACATGAGAATCTTAGTTCTGTGTTTTTACTGAAAAAATAAAAATGGAAGGAATAAAGTAAAATAATCTAACCCTCCTGCCTAGACAGCAGTTGTATGAGAACGTGACTCAGTTGCTTAAAACCAGAAGACAAATGAAATAACCCCCATGCATTTTTAAACAGTTTTACAAGTCAACCTTGTGGTTTTGGGGGAGTTTCTGACTTTTCTCTTGGGTTTTCAATATGTGAAGAGTGTGCAGCAGGGCTTGTTTTCTTGAGTGAAGGGATATTTGCAGCTCTGTAAGAGTTCACACATCTGCAGTATCCCCTGCAAGCAATAATGAACTGACCAAAACAATCAGTCTCCCCAAATTAGAAGAGCCCTGCATTTTTCAAATTTTGTTTGCATTTGCATTTGTGCTTTTCCGGTTGTTCCGCTTTTCAAGCCTTTCTTTAAAACAGGGCAATCTCAGGCTCTTTAGTTTCAAGTGGAAGCCAAGATTTTCTGTAAGTACGTGATTCAGGGTAGTGTTGCTTTGGCATTTTCACAATTATGTCATATATCATCCCACTTCCCTCGGAGCCGGCAACACCGTTTACGCAGAGATGAACGTAATTATTCACAGAGGGGCCCTGTTGGAGCTTCAGACTCCTTGGCTGATGTATAGAGGAGGCCAACTGGCTCTGCAGGTCTCTATCTCTGTCTTTCATAGGCTCACAGCAACATGCAGCTGCCTGCACGCTTTCATGTTGGTTCTAAAGGCAGTAGCCGGGGCACGTGCTCCTGAAATCACCGATGAATTTGTAGGCACCCGCTCGCACCTCTGCGTCGCCTGAGCGGAGGGACACATGCAGTCAGACTCCCACAACAGAAAGGTTTCCAATAAAGCTGAAACACAGAGGTATTGTTTGTCCAACCACTGGCAAATGCACAGAGCCATTGTGTGGGTCCTGAAAGCCTGGGCGCTTTATTCTCTGCAGACTGAATGGCAGCCGCGGGTAATAATAACACAAGATTTAAAAAGCCAACATTATAGGGGCATTTACAACCCGCTGAGAGAGTGAAATCTCAGCAATCTGAGCTGTGTCTCTAGTGATCCTACATTTTTACTGCCTGATAAGGAAATGATGGGCAGCTCTGGAGAAATGGCCACCACAGAGCAGATGAAAGGGGAGCAGGTTGGCTGCTCAAACGCTGCAGTAAGTAAAGAGTCACAAATGGAAAAGCTGCCTGCAAATCAAGTGACCAGCCTGCCCCTCCCCATGCTGGGTGAGCTGGGAGGTATGTATGTGTGCTTGCACACCTGTTTTCTTCCCAGGCTGGCATCAGTGGGGGCAGGCTTGGTTTGCATAATTCTGAGCTTGGAGGCCTTTGGTCAGCATCATCTGGGTTGGTGCTTTGGTAGCTGTCAGCAGATCGACTTGGGACCATTTACACATGAGAAGGTAGCTGGGAACTCACTGTGGAAAAGAGAGGGTGGGATTAGCCTTCTGCCTTCCGGAAGCAGCCAGTCTTTCTGTGAAATTAAATTTTGGGAGGCAATAAGTATTGAGCTTCCTGAATGCAAGTCTCAGTTTTAAGTCACAGTAATGACAACTACCTTACACAATTTAAGCTCTACTGACACCATCTTACATGTGGAATTTTATTATTTTCAAAACAAAGAAAACCCCACCCCACAAAAAAAGGAGATTTTTTAATGAGCAGTTCCTTATCTTAAAAATCAAGTCTTCAATTCAGTGCTGGTTCTAACGATTCTTTAACATAAATGTCTTATAAAGTTCTCTTGTACATCTAACTACCTAAACAGCTTTATAAGACCCAGGTTTTCCCTGCACACTGATGGAAGTTGTATTTGATAAGCTGGAGGCAGAGTACCAGCTTGTAGCAAGATCCTCTCAGGATATGCCCAGGCTGCAGAATAATGATGACATATCAAACCAGCCCTAACCTTGCTAGCCTTGAGTACTACCATCAGGCTAACCCTGGCAGTGCTGAGCCACAGGAATATGTACCCACCTGTTCAGACAGGTTGTGCAGCTCTCTGCTACTCAGCAGGTTTCTGAGGCAGCATCTTACAGATGTGACCTTGGTCTTTTGCATTAAAGATGCAATGAGTGAAATGGTGGGAAATATTTTGAAGTAGTAAAACATGTTTTTTGCTACATGGCTAGGGCAGGTACTTTTCCTTTCTGAAAACATTCTCATCTGCTCAGGTCTCTTGCTTTGCTTCTGCCAGGCAGCATGGCATGGAAATTGCTGGGCCCTGGGTGCTGTTTCTTGTGTGGGACATTATGGGGATTCAGAAATCTAGACTGCTTCACAGATTCATTTACTTGGATTAATGAATCTGTCTCTGCCTCTGTTTCCCCAAGAGTAATGTGAAGTTACTTACGTCAGAGGGATTTATGAGCTTCTTTCTATATTGGCCATTTTGTAGAGTGAAATTCAGCTCAGAGGGCTTTGCAGAAGGACGAAGTATTTAAGTTTGTTCTGTTCTAATCCTGGTTACAGAAAATTAGCAAGTTCCTGCTTAAAATCGCCTTAAACACAAAATATAAATACCCTTTGATTTTTTTTTTTTGTCCTTCTCTTTCTCCCTTCCCTTCTCTCTCTCTTTTTCCTTCCTTTATGTGTTTTGTTTTTATTTTAAATGTTACCTGTCTTAAACTGCACATTGTTCAGGTTGGGACCTGAAGGCTCCTCTGTGCTGGCACAGATTTGTAGAAGGCAGCTGTGGGCTTGCTTTGTTTCCACAGGTTGCAAATGTGAAATGAAATGTGTGTTAGTGGTAAGGTCTTTGTGGGAAGAGAGTGTAAAGAGCTGTTGAGTGACAGTAGAAAAGAATGGTCGAGGAGGGAGGAAGAGAGGATGTAGCTGAAACTAAATATGATGCTTGCTTTTTACTAGAACCTTTGTAGGAGAAGCATGAATGTGTTCCCAGTCCAGAGCTCCCTCATCTCTTCCCCCTCCCTTTTTTTCTCTCTCACCCTCTGGGGCTGCTGTTTTAGGATGAGTTGGTTCCAAATAGACAATACTTTTCAAGCAGATAAACGAACACCTAAGCAGCTGCACTGGTATCTATCATGAACAGACATGCTGCACAGTGAGGGAAATTACGAGATGGGACCAGCATCATTTGTCATATTATAAAAAAATATAAAAGCTCCCCCTCTACTTGAGCAGCATCCACAAGAAAAGTGAACAGCACACTTAAAAATTGTCGTTTTCTTTTCCAGTCTCTTAATATGTTTTCAAATGCTCCTATTAAACATTCCACCTTTAGGTCCTCTGCAAAGAATGTGTTTTAGACAGATGGAAGCAGGTCTCTGTCCTGACACAGATGCAGAACTATAAATTTGCGGAGGAGGCGATAGAAGATAATTATTTAGAAGGCTTTTGTGTCTTATTCCAGCATCTGGTATTCTACCAGTGCGTCCTCTGAGGATGGAAAGGGACAGGACCGAGCTAGGGAAATGCTGAGCTTGGTTTTCACTTGGTAAAGGTTTTTAATCTTGAAAGAAGGATTTGGAATTTATGAAGGAGGAGACACTGAGAAATCAAGATGTGTCTCCTAGTGCTCACCATTCTCCCTTTGTTTGCTCAGATCCACATTTCAGGTTGTAGGGCATCTTATCTGCTGTTCCCTTAATTGCACTGGTTGTGTTGGGCACTGATGGGCAGCTGCTCAGAACAGATCCCTCTTGCTGAGGGACTGACTTCGATGATGCCTGAGCTTGCAGCTTCACAGAGGTGCTGCTGGGTGTGCCCGTGGTTGGGCAGCCCCATCTAATCACATAACCCAATGTCTCCGTGGCCTCCCAATCTGTCCACAGCCTCTCCGTTCCGGTCCGTGTGTCGTGCCCGGCGGGCACCCAACATTCTCCAACCCAGACTGCAGATTCCCTACCCAGTGCTTCCCATTCTCCTTGATCTTGTAAAAGGGGAGTGGCACAGTGAAATGTTTGGGATTTCTTGGGTGACTTCAGAAACCTCTATCCAAGAGGTGTGGCTGAGTCATTTGACTGTCTCGGTTCAGGTCATTAACATTTCAAAAGGGCTGTTAGTTCTCTGTCTGGTTGCCTGAACTTGATACAGGATTGTCTAATTGGGGCTTGGTGGGGGCCAGCCAACCAGACTTCTTTTCCTTGTGATCTAATCAGATCTTGCAGCTCCTGGGACCAGATATTTCAAGATACTCAAAGATTGGAAAAGTTAGACATATAATTAATTCTTTAAAATCTGATACTCAAATACTGTAAATGCTCAGTCAGCAATAAACTTGTGGCGCAGAAGAGTTCAGTGCTGAGTCAAACGGGCTGACTCTGCTGAAATAGATTTCAGATTCTGGTTTGTTACCTGGGCAGTGGAGATAGTCTCCCAAAACTATTTTTTCTTTCTCTTTTTAGTTTCACCTGTAGGTGCCTGTAGTCTTTGGGAGGTGTTTCATGAAAACAGGTAGAAGTTATATCCCACATCTATCTGCAAACAGACCTGAGAATTCCCAGTTTTCTCTTGGCTCTATCATTGCTGATTTTTGCCTCTTCAGCCAGAAGAAAAGGAGAGCGACATCTACACCCATGCGGGCGAGATGAATACAGCTATCACACAAATAAAATTACTGGCTGCCGAGTAGCAACAGCTTAATGAAAATGTGAAGTGTTAAACAAATAAAGCCAGTCAAGCTCATAATACTTCTGCGTGGAATTTCACTGAGTAAAATTTCACTGAATCACTGAGCAAAAATAGAATTAGGCATAGAAAAAGGATATCTGGAGAAGTCTCTGCCTGCCTCTGTGCTTGATGTATAAAGCTGGACTAAACAGGGGTGAACCATACCTTAAATGTGGACATGATATGCTCACCTGAAGAAGAATTCTCTTTATCCAGAGCAGGAGCCTGGTAAAGCAAGACAGAAAGTGACAAGATAAAGCAATAGATTTCCACTGAAGCCTAAATGCAAATTGTACAGAGGAATGGATGAGAATGAATTTTTGCATTTCTTTAGCATCTTCTCCTGGTGAATAATTATCATACCTCTGTGTTTGGTAAGTAGTATTACTCTTAGGTACAGAAGGGGAAACTGAGATGAGGGTTTATCTACAGCTGCTGAGAGAATTTGGGAAGTGACTGACAATGGAGCCTAGAATTGTCTCATGCCCTCCAGGCAGTGGTGACCTTCCTGTAGCATGGGAAAACTAAGGGTTTAGTAACACCGGCAAGCAGCTGGTAAAATCTGCAGGATGAGAGTTTAACAACCACTGCTGAGGTCCCATCTCAGAGCACAGTGCCATAGCTGAGGTGTTGTGAAGCATTTTCAGCAGTTCTTTGTACTTTACCCAAGGACTGGACTTTCCTTTGTTTCTACCTTCATGAAAATTTCTGGAGTTAAAGACATGCTCTTTAAGACTGGTGCAGGTTAGTAATACATTCCAGGATGAGATCTGGAAAGGCAAAATGCAGTATGTAAAGCTGGAATCAGCTTGTGAAGAAGCCCTGCAGCCAAGGAGCTGCTGTATTTGCTTCCAAACAAAATTACATCCTCTCTCCCTGGCTTCTGCCATCTGTCTATGTGTGGCTGTGAACAGTCAATGGATGCGATGATCCCTTGGAGTTGGGAGGACAACTGGAGTTGCTCCTTCTATCTCCTGTCTCTTGTTTCCTCCACCCCCACCTTGATGGCATTTCTTCACAACAAGCCATGTCTCAGCTAGGCTTGGTCTCAGGCTGTGTGGAGTCACTGGTGTATTGGAGGTGTTTTGTGTCTGGGTCACGCGAAGCTTTAATGTGCTGTGGAATAGAAATGTTCTAGGAGTTTATACTCTAAGCACCTTTATTTTTCTGGATGACCTTGTGAAATTCCCTTGCACTGGGCCTGTATCTTGCCATCCTGCTGCCTCTATCTAATTTGTTTTCTTGTGTATGTTACTGACATCCAGTGAAGTGTAATTTGTTTGAGAAGTGGCGCTTATAACAAGGATCCCGCTAGTAATCCCTGCATTGAATCCCTATATACACAATGTTCCAGGAATAATTAAAGTCACAAACTTCAATCTTGAGGGATGCACAGGGGAAACCTATCCTGAAATGAGGCTTGGCATTTTCTACTTCCAGTGCTTTTTAGCACTATAGGATTTGCTATTTTTATTCCAGGACTGAAGTAGATTTAAGAGGAAGTCTGACATCTTGAATTTATATGTCCTAACAACAGTGTTCATCAGTCAGTCTTCTTACTATGTCCTTTCTCTACCCCTTCTCTCTATTAATTTTCCTCAATAGTCTGCAGGGATCATTTGCCAGCCTGATTCAAATTCTTGCACTTCCCTGGCATCTTGTTTTATAACATCTTGCATCATGTACTTTCCATTTCTGTAATCCATTTAATCCAAGATACTGAAATGGCTTTGCAGGTATTTATTGCATTTCTTTCTTCCTCGTGTAAGGAGGTAACAGGTCATTTATACAACTTAATCCAAAGTCTCTTGGCTTCTGGGGTTATTTTTTTCCTTTTATTTTCCCACTGATTATCCTGGAGGCTGGTAGCAAGAGCAGGAATGACAGTATGGAGAAGTTGCATGTATTTGTGTCTGGCATTTCATTATGTTGTGCCCAGAGCATGGCTTGGCAGTGTAGCAGTTAAACTCCTGCAGCCACCGTCCCCCAGCAATAATACTACTGTTGCCTGTCCTTAATTTTTGGAAGCGTTGGGCTTAGGGTTGGAAATAATGAAATGCTGTTGCATCAGTAAGTGGTTTTCCATTCCTTTTGGCTCTGGAAACGGATATTCACAGTTGGGTGAAGTTCATTTTAATCCTCACAAGACCAGAGCTGGATTTGTACAAGTTGTCATTGTTCTGCTTTAGAAACACTCTGTGCCTTCTGGATCCCTTTATCCCTCCCAGGGGCTAATTCACGAGCTTGCAAAACACTCAGGGTGACTCCAGTTGCAGGATGGAGGGGCATTCAGTGTTACCCCTTTCTCCTCCTGCATTGCCTTCTCTCTCTTGTTCCAGAAAGGCATGGTAGTGTTTGTAGCATACACTTCCTGATGTGTATAGATAGTGGGATGTAATTATCTTCCCCTGAGGTAGAGTCATTATGGTGGCTGTAAAGAGAGAGGGTCACAGTCCTAATGGGAAATGATTTTAAAGCAATCTTGACCAAGTCTAGTGGAGCCATTTCAGAGCACTTAAAACTCAGCCAGTCCTTCATGGCACTTGTGATATGTCCATTTTATGTGGTGAGAGGCAATGGGACTAACGCTTATCGAGGGATAAGGAAAATCTATGATAAACTGCAGCACTGGCTTTGGGCAAGTGTTGTGTGTTGCCACAGGGGAAAGGCACCGACAGAGCCTGGTCTTGATTATTATTGTTCTTGATACTGATTTGGAAAAACGCAATGCACTTGCAGAAGCAATAAGCCAGAAGTTGTGAAGTCTGCCACCTTGGGCTTCCAGTGCTACAAGAGCTGCCCCTCTGCCCCCAGGCTTGATTCCTGCAGAAGCAAGAGAATTGTTCCCATTTCCCAAGCAGGTGGCTGGGCAGATAGTGGCACATTCCCCAGATCACTGGTGGATGTACTAGTGGTCCTGGGAAGTTCAGGCTTCAAAAACATACTGTCTTACAAGGCAGATTTGGTCAGAGGTTGTTTAATAGCAAATGCTACTCTGTGTTATAAGATGTCAGAGAAAGACAGACCAGCATGCTTTGATGTGTGCTGGGGTTGTGCTCAGTAGTGAGGTGAGGAGAAAGGCTTCGTCAGAGCTGATGGAAGGTGGCAGTCAGCAGTTGTAGGTCATATTGAGGGGCACTGGCAGGTCTGTTGGGATGAGCCCAGGACTAAAAAGCAAACACCACTTCACATAAGTGATTTTCTGTATTTCAGTTATATATACAGAAGCACAATAGCCCAGACTGTGCAGGTTAGCAAAGCTGCAAGCTGGTACCCAGGAGAGCAAGAATAACTAGTAGTGAAATGCTCCATGTCTGATTTTCATCCTTTGAGCTCCTCTGTAATGTATTGGAAAACAAAAATTGTTTAAATAATGGAACAGACCCGATGAAATTGTGCAGTGATGCAGAAGGGATGAGGAAGGGTTATTTCCTTTCTTTCCATTACTTTCCTTCTCCTGCCTTGCCTCCCAAACGTGGGTGGAATCTACATGTCAAGCAGTAGCAACATCAGCCTGGCCTGGTGGCTTTTCTTAATGGCAAGCAGGAGATTAAATGCAATTAACATTGATTGAACAAAAACGGCCGCCCTCACTTTGTATGTGGATTAATTAACAGCCATCCTTTCAGCAGTGGCCCTTTGTAGAGCCGTGTTTGTTCCTCCTGGCCCTGGTATTTTTTAGTGCATGTCCAAAATCAAAAGCACTGAGCCCACTGTGACGTCTGGGGCTACCGACTCAGCAGGGAGATGCAGCCCCCCAGCCGGGATGATTTTTTGTGCAGTCTTGTAACTGCAGAGCTGCTCAGTCAGTGGCAAAATATTTCCTGTTAAGCAAGGCTAATGACAGGAGCTCTCTGCGAGTTAGAACAATGATCAGAACAATTGTCTGGAGGAAATCAATGTTATAATGCATGAACAAACAGGTGAGTCTCAGAACAGCTGGAGATTAGTTGTGCTGGTAAATAACTTCGTATTCGGGTGATGCAGAGCTATGGGGAGGTGTCAAGGCAGAGCAAAGCAAACAGTGTCGGCTCTTGTGAGTGGAAGAAAAGGGAGGAGGAAACCAGAAAGACTGTTTCTGTTCCTTACACTCTGTTGTTGGAGTATGTAGACCAGAGGACTTCCACGTGAAAGCACTTTCCGGGGTGTTCTGACAATGTGTCTGGTGAGTTTTTTGAAAGGCGTCTTTTCTGTTGTCAAGACAGCTTTGAAGACACCATCTGGGGAAGTAGCCAAGAAGTCATTGGGTGAACTTCTCTGCTTTGCAAATCTATTAACACCAGTACAGGGAAGAGGGAAAACAAAACTCTCTTCATAGCTTTTTGAATTCATGCTTTTTGTTGCTGCCAGGCATGCTCCTGCCCCTCCTTATTCCAGTCCCAAGGACAGTAACCGTTGGACTCCTGAAGGATGAGAGAGACAGAGAGGCTTTTCTGTGCAATAACTATATGGCACAGAAGTGCTGTGATCCATTAGTCAGCTCAGCTGCTCCACAAAATAGCCAATACCCTGAGTGTAACAGAACAAATTGCACATAACCAAAAAATACCTACAGCATACATCAAACCAAAGTGACTCAAATGTCCCTTGCAGCAGTTTGGGGAGCTAATAGCCCCACAACAAATGCCTCATCCAGTGCAAAGGCCTTGAACACCCATCTTAGGACAGGTCAGGATTTTTGTGTTTCATTAGTGCCTCTTTCCACACTAACTGAGATGAAAAAGTTGTGCAGTCACATTGCTGAGATCTGCTGTGCGCCAACAGGTATTCTGGTGTTGAGAGCTGCCTGCACACAGCAGAGAACTAGGAACTATGGAGATTAATTTCTACTTTGTCACTGACACTTCAAATGCACCGAGTCATTTATCATGGGGATCTGCTTTCTGATTTCTTCATAGGTATACAGTACCCATATGCGTGAGCGCCGTGGTGCAACTGCTTAAAGGGATGTTAGAACAAAGGTAAGGCACATACTGGAGGAAACTTGCAGGATTTGCCCTGTGAGACTAAAGGCTGGTTAAATAAATATGTCTTAACACAGCTGAGGCTTGGCAAACAGCATCTCTGGCAAACACTGAGGGAGGAAGTTCTTCAGGGTCTGGCCTTTCAAGAGGGAGATTCCTCCACTGGCTGTGAGCCTCCAGCGAGACCAAGAGCTGAGGCACAGAGCTGGCCAGTGACTGGGGGGAGACAGAAAGGATACTGTGGACTCTCCAGGCAGCCCTGAGCTTCTGCACTGGGATGCAGACTGGAAAAAAAGGAACAGGAGAAAGACGAGAGAACTGTGCCTTAGAAAATCTTGCTGAAACTTCTCTTTGTTAGAGGACAAGGGCCGTGTTGGGCATTGACTGGACTCCCTTCTCGGCAGGGGTGAGATTTGTGGAGCAAATCTATTTGCAGAGCTCAGCCCTTTCTCCTCACTCAACTGGAACCAGAACTGGAAAGCTACTGGCTTCCCCACGGGGACTGTGAAGTGGCAGGCTCTGTCAGCTGAGCAGCCAGCGATTTTGGCCACTGTTAGTTCCCAAGCAGAGTCTCACAGTGGTGGAAGAGCATGAGTTAGTGGCTCAAGGTCCCGTTTGCCGGTAGAGGCATGGAGGAAAACAAGTACTGCGTGCCCTCCAGCTGGACTTGCTGTCAGGACTGAACAGATTCCCATTCCTATTTCTGCTACCGAGGAATTTGCCTTGATATGGACACTGCATTCACATGTAGAGGTGCTGGTCTGGAGCCCATCAAGACTGGAACCTGGTGTCTGTCTGCGTTGCATTGGTAGTGGCATTAAAAATAACCTACCCTCCTCATGCAAGAAGGACACTGTCCCCTCTTGTTAGAGTGAGTGTGCAGTGCAGTCTCCAAGGCTGATATCTCCTGACTTGTTCTGCTAAGACTGCAGCAGAGACCAGCTAATGCCAGCTGTGGGGCAGTTATTTTGTGAGGAGTCACCAGACTTTTTTAGGCTGAGCCTCAACTCCATTTGTTGGCAGTATCTTGCCATGTGAGAAGAGCTTGTGATTGCAAACTGCCTGAATATGTTGCATATACGACTTGACTGGTGCATATGCAATGATAAGGGCATGGAGGAGAGGTAAGGTTTCTCCTTCCCTTTCCTGGCTCCTTCTGCTCAAGGTAAGTGTTGTACTAACCTGGTAGCATCTTGCAGGGAGGGTTCCACGTTGGAAGAAAATGAAGAAGTGCCAAATCTATATTGGCATGGTTGCACTGCTCGGTGGAATTAAAATGTGAGGGCAAATAGTTAGCTTAGCAAGGAGAGTGTTTAGTGTTAGAGATACAGTGTCCTTCCATGCTGCTGCACAGCGTGTGAGGCACAGAACTGTGTGCTGTAAAGTAGTTAGCCATAGGTTTATAAACTGATGGCCTAGGAACAATTCTGTGTGTATTCTGACTAGCATAGACATGATGGGCTAACAGACCACAGGGCCTGCAGAGCTTCCACTGTGCAGCATGCAGTGGGTGTGTGACAGTGCAGGAGCTGTCAGGAGACCTCCAGAACTGTTCACTGTTAATGGGGTCTGTACTGCATGGCACGTGCTGCAGGGGATCCAGAGGAGAACAGATTCACAGCGACCAACTCTGGTCTCACTTTCATGGTAAGTTCAACCTTAGCCATGTCAGAGGGTTCGGGATGGTAGAGGCCTGCACTGGTGTGGCAGGTGATGCCAGATCTGGATTGGCATCTGAGCAGGAATGTCTGAAACGACTGGGGAAGTTGTTTCTCTGCACAGGCTGTTGTGTACTGGGAGTGCTTCAATTCCCAAAAAATGCCAACTCTATAACCATCACAAGCAGTTCGTGTCCCTGATGAGGGAGAGGACATTAATTAGTTGCTCCATCCAGCACAGGCTGCTCTTAGATGTAATTGTCTTAGGCCTCTGCTGGGAGCAGTGTGAGCTGATTGACGGTGTCATTACCTGCATCCTCTGTTCACGGAAGCTTCCCTTGGTGAGAGCTGCACTGCAGGAAATTGGTGTCTGGCCTGCCTGGCAGCCCATCAGTTCTGGGTCCAGTGCTCACTGTGCAAAAGATTTTGAGGAAGTTAAGTCATCCAGAGCAAGATGGAACCTGATGTTTTGCACAAGGAATGTTTGTGAGCCTCCAGCTCAGTGCATCCCTGGTATGTGGGTAGGTTAGGCTGGAAGGAATTGATTGAGGTTAAAAGCTGGCTGTTTGCATTTTCTTCTGAAATTCAAAATATCAAAGGATCATAAAATGGCTTGGATTGGAAGGGACACTAAAGATCGTCCCCCCGCCACGGGCAGGGACACCTTCCACTAGACCAGGTTGAAATATGTAGTTATGATTTTGAACACGAAATTGCCTAACTATGATATTCTTTAAAATTACTTTTAAAAAAATGTTTTGCTGTCTTCCACAAGGGGTAACCACAGAGTGGCCACAGGAGTGGGGATTTTTTTCACAAAATGTAGCATTCCTGGATACTTCACTGAAGTGTTACAGTGTGAATATAACAAATTACTTTATTGCAAAATTGATCGGGGAGTTGTTACTGCTTCACTCGTTACAATTTCTGTGAGTGCTACTGGAGTTTTTAAAATGTATTGCTCTGTGCATGACTTTTAAGCCACTGATGATGAGAAAAATTACCTGGGAAATTAGAGTCAGTGGAGTAATATTGATGGTTCATTTGTCAGATTTCTGAATAACCTTTGTCTAAATAATGTGGCAAACAGTTTTGTCTTTATTCTTGAGTCCTTTGAAGCTTTTCCGGTTCACTGTTGTCAGAGATGGAGCTGTCTTTGGAGATGCAAGACCCGCATATTCAGTCTACATTGGCCATGTATCAGTCAATACCAGCCTACTATGCAGAAGTAGCCCATAGGACATGCTCACCCTCTGACAGACAGTGCCAAGTGTGCCAGCACCATTATTTTATGATGTTCTCCATTCTGATTTGCATTGAAGAAAGCACAGCTTTTCTCCTCAGAAAGGCAAATATCTGGAGAGTAGAACTGAGCTCAAATACAGCCCTAGTGAAAATGGGTGGTGAGACCATATGCAGTGAACCGATCAGTTGCCTTTCTCTAGTTGGCATTAGCTGGGTCCTGTAAGCATGGATCTGTACTGTCTGCTCTGCAAATAGAACTGCACATGTCCAGAGCATCAGAAAAAAAGCATCATGTTGCTGGGCTCCCCCTCTGTGTTTCTGTGTAGCAGGACTTTGCTGACAGAGCGATGCCATTGCTGGTGCGGGAGAGCTGATTACCCAGGTTTTGAAGTAGGATCCAACTGAGGATATCTCAGATCCTTGGAGGTGTTGTAGCTGGTGTCGGGTGTGTTCTCATCCACTGCTGATGGCATTGTTACTTTTACTTCTTTGACTTTATGGAAGTGATAAGATAAAAACAGGAAGAGCCCACAGCAGGCTTTGCAATCTCCATCCTAAAAATACTGAAAGCCTCCTCTTTTTTCTACCCCTCAGAAGTTCACAGCTTATATGCAGATACCTCATGCAGGATCTGAAGAGGTATCACTTAGGAGGTTTCTGTGGGGACAAAGCAGACATGATTTTGCTTTGAATTTTGGGAGGTCTTGGGTCTTAATAGGATAAAGACTGTCAGACATGTCATGAGTTAGGTCAGTCTCTGAGTCCCCATCTTTCTTCTTCTCCCCTCTCTAGTCCTCACTCTTATGTTGATCCCATTCCAGAATGAGTGAGTGCTGTGTGCATGTTTGATGGCAGCTAATCAAAGTGTTCCTGTGTCCTGCTGGGCAGGACTGAGTGTGGAGCTACACTTACTCCTGCAACCTAGCTGCTCCAAGGCTTACCTGGAACCGTGGCTGTTCTCTCCTGCTGTTGGCCACTGGTTTTACAATCCTAATCATTGCAACTGACCATATATTCTTGTTTATAGAATCAGTCTCACCTTTGATATCATGAGCTGCTTTCTTGCTTCTACAGTCCTCTCCCCTTGAGTGTCTCGCATTTTACAGCAGGTGAAAACTGATGATTTTTCTGTGGGATTTTCACCCTGCCAACACTATTCTTTCATTTCTGAGGGGAACATTCCAATGTCAACAGCTGCATAACTAGCTTGCTGCCTCTTTCTTTTGTCTCCTTTTTTCTCCAGGAGCTGCTAGTTAATTCTGGATAAACATCAGCCGCCAAAGAGCAGAGGACAGGGACCACAGATGCCCTTGGAAGCCCCAGCATCCTTCTGGACAGACACTGACCAAAACCGGTGCCTTCTGCCCTTCATGATCCAAGACAGTGACATGATTCCTCTTCTAATTGCCTGCATGTATCAGTCTCACTGGACATTCCTGGAGTTGGGAGAAGAGTCCCAGGAGAGGGGGATGCTATAATTTCTTTTTATTGTTTTGCAATGTAAAGAATCGTGTTGACCCCAGGGGCTTCCAGTACAGTTTGTAGCTTGGAGTCTTGCCTGCCATGAGCCTGGTTCACCCTGTTCTAGTTTTGGTTTCACCAACCTACATCTGAGTTTCAAGAGCTGTTACCTGTCTGTTTGCTCTGGGGAAAAGGGTCCAAAGTATTTGGAAATAACCCTGACTAGCTTGTTAGGATTGACTGTTCCTAGCATGCTCCCATTGGTCACACCAGCAGGCGTGTTCCTTCCCTTCCAGGGTTCCCTCCTAAACAATAAAGTGTTTAATGGTCGCTGTGTGCTGTGAGATACTTTTAGTCCCATGAGTTTGTAAATTGCTGTTTTCTGCCTACTGCCCATGCCAACAAAAACTTCAAACAAGTGTGAGGAATAGAAATATTTCAAGTCACAGTTTATAAATCACAAAACTTGTTCATTTTGGTCCCGGGCTAAATGACTTTGGCTTATTTGAAAGTATTTGGAAGAGTGCAAAGTCCTGGCTGAAGGGAACTGGTGTTGGGGAATCATGCTGAAAAAACCTTTGCCTGCTGGATGCAGAGCCCAAGTTATCTTTCTGTTCACCAGCTCTTGTTTGCAGTTCTTGCTTTGTTTGCCATAAACCACTGTCCCTTTCAGGCTTGTGCTCTGTGTTGAACCCTCTCCTTGCTGAGTGAGGGATGGAGGAAGCTGGGTACATCTGGAATCTGATTCTCCTAGAGGTAGGTGTGGCAAGGTTTGCAAAAGGCCTGTCAGCAAACCAGGGGAGCAAGTCTAGCTTGGTAACTTGATTCCTCTTCTCTGGCAGCATTAGCTGCCTCTGTCCTTTCTGACTGTGTCTGACAGTTTCTGAAGAATGTGAACATGGATTTTTGGAGGTCATGTCAGTGTTTATGAAAATGGATGAAGGGGGCTGAGAATTGTTTTCTGTGTTATATTGTGCTTTGTCTCTTTTTTTCTTTAGACAGCAACTTAGTGCTTTACATCTTCATTAAGGCAACAAAATGCTTTTCCTTGTGGAAAGCTGATGCCACAATCCTCTTCCTCCTCAGAAGTGATGTTTGCTTACCCGTGGCTCATCTCTGTTAGTCTCACATCTTGCAAAAATTCCAGGTTTTCATCATTGTGTAGGTCAAACTTGCCATCCCCAAGGAAGGAAGGGCAAGTTTTTCCTAACCAAAGTAGGATACTCAGTGCCCTCAAATTTGTTTTAGCAGGACTGGGTGGGCTTTTGCTGCTGCTGCCATGCCAGCTTTTGGATCTGCTTTGGATAACCAGGTCCTACAGAGCCATAGAACTTGTGATTCTGCATGCAGAGATTTAGAGCAGCAAGGTCTGTCCCTGGCTAGGTTTGAAATTATTGTTGGTCTGAAGAGAAAAATACCTATTTTGTCTCTTCCTCATTTTCCTCTTGCCCCTATCCAGCATTGCCTTGGCATGAGTAATTTGCATGTCATTATTTCAGCTGCCCTAAACTGGGGGGGACTATGATGCCAGGGCTGATTATTTGGCGGCACTGGGCAATTTTCTCTGTTAGGCAACTGTAATACATTTTCATGTTCTTTTATAATGAGCTTTATTTACCAAATTGGCAATTCCTCTGTTGAGAAATAACTGATTACAGCATTCAGGGAGTTGCTGTCATCTCAAGATATGCAGGTGTCTGTGGAACATAAACAGATGTGATCATTCAGACAGTGAGCTCAATAGAGGGTAGTGGGGGGAAAAATCAGCCTTAAAATCATAAATGTAACAGCTACAGCTAATGTTGGCCAGGTGCACTGCGGTTGTTTGCAGCCCAACAAGGACAAAATGGCACTCTAAGGCTATCCAGTACCTCCAGATGAGGGACTGCTTGATTATTAGCTGAAAATATACCTCTTGCCTGTCACTGCACTTCAATACTGACTTGCCTAACTCTGTCTCTGGTAGCCTCTGAGGACAGACAGTTGTTCATTGCACAGCCTTGAAATGAGAAATTCCTCTGTCCTGCCAGGTTGAGTTTGGCTTTAGTTTACCCTGTGCTGAATGTCTACAAACACCTTGGTGATCATGTCCATGGGGACTGTGATCCCATCTGCCTTTCAGGCAGTCCCTTTCCTTTGGTGTTTCCTAGTGCCCAGGAGAAGTTTTGTTGCTGCTGTTGCCCTAATGACCAGCACAGATATCTGAGCCTGGGGAAAAATACGATGAGTGGAGAAGTCAGTAGGAAACTGCTGAAGATGAAGTTCAGTTTGCAGAGTCCCAGCTGCTATCCAAGTAAAAAAATATGCAGGTAACACAGCTTCTTGAGTGTTTTCTCTTCCCCTTCATCTTTGCTGTTCCTATAGTACTGAGACTCTTGCAAAGAGGGAAGAAACCCTGTACCTCCTCCTAGGCTCCCTCTCCTTATGTTTCTCCTTGACTGATTGTTGGATACTGGGAGCAATTTTTTTTTTCCATGCAAGATTGTGACAGCAGGTGTCAGTTATGCTCCAGTGTGGCAGAGATGACTATTCCTGGAGCTTGGGTAGGATGTTGAATAGATGTCCTTACCACACCGCTACCGTCGCAGTCGGCATTAATGGGCAACTAGGACAGCAGGATAAACAAGGTCCGAGTCTATTGTGGAAGCTGAAATTAGAGGCAGTTTCCTCCAGAGGCAAGTTTGAGGTGGGGTAGAGGCAGCCAGCAATGCTGCTGTCTGTGCTGCATGTGCTGGATAAAAAGGAGCTCTTTTGTGTCCAGGAATATCTGTTTCACCAACTAAACCTGCCCAAGACCAGGTGCAGTTCAGGTGCAGTGCTCCATTCAGCTGAGCAGTGCATGTCCATTTTGCCTGCCCGGTTATTGCAGTTCTCTCTGCAAATTGGGTAATTTTGTGTACAAATGCATCCAGTGATTTGGATGCAATGTGCACAGTTGTGGTAATTTCATGTGAAAATACAGCTTGCAGAGTGCTTGCTTTAAGAGTATGAATTGTTTTAAAACTTGCCAGATGAATGGAAGGAACAACCTTTTTATTCATGCATAATTTCTTAGTGTTGCAGGAAGGGAAAAGAACAAAAACAGCAAAGTTAGAGAAGATACAGGAAATAACTGATACAAATTTTCCAGTAGGCCTCAATAGCTTTTTTAATGAAACATTCAACAAGCAGCACTTTGAGATTCCAGTGTGCAGGAACATCACTGGCACTCTAAGCACCAAATTTGTGATCTTGCATAAAAACACAACCCATTGCCTCCTGCTGTTAATATTTCACACTTGACTTTGCAAGATGCTTTATCTAATATCCTCTCTGCATTCAGGCTTCTACCTGCTCTGCCTTGTCCATAACAGGAGAGGCGGGAGGAGAAAAGCAATTGCCAAGTGTGTCTGTAATCTGTGTAGGAGGGTTTTGTGTAGCTGTAGGGGTAGAAGAGTAAGTCTCATTTCCTATTTTATAGTCTGCTGAATCCTGTGATCTCATGCTGTGTGCTCCTTTTCCAAGCAGAATTTTTCAATTTGTTTTTCAAGTTGTTATTATTTTTTATTTTCAAACTGGTTAAAACTGTTTGTCTGTAACTTGTCGATAAATTGTTTATGCCTAGCTCCCTAAAATGCTTCATTGCCAGTCTTGTACATGTCTCAGGACCACCTTTTTCTTCCCTTGTCTTATGCCCTCCCAGTGGGCTGTTGCACCCAGTACTCTTTTGGAGCCTGAAGGGCCATTCAGAGTCCTGCAGTGTGTAATCCTACACCTGCTCCCATTCACGTTTTTTTTGTTCTTGTAGAAGATGGATATTCCTGAACTGATTCACCTGCCTTGTCAGCCCTATCACTCTGCTCTTGGTATGTGTTGAATCCTCCTCAATTCCCTGGTTCTCCTGGGCTGATGCCTTGGGAAAATGAAGGGTGATGTGGACTGAAGTGATTAGCCTGGATCACCTTTGTGCTGAGGCTGCTCAGGCCAGTAATGCCGCCCCTCCATCTCCAACTCTGCTGTGTAATTGTGCTGGCAGAGTGGTAGTTGTGCAGCCTGGGGCAAAGCCAGAGGGAGCAAATGGAGCAGCCACTGGTCTCTCAGGAGGGCTCTCTGTCAAAAGTGTATCTTGGGTTTAGTGACATGTGCTCTTTCAGACTTTTTATAGAGGTCGGTGCATGGCAGGAAACTTTTCTTTGTTGTCTTCCTAGGGAGAGCAGCACACAAACTTTTGTTTCCAAGTTGAAATCAACTGCTCCCTCAGGGCTATGTAACAAACTGCTCCTGAAACTAGTTTCCCCTTGTGAATGGCCTAAATTAGACGCTCTCCCTGCTTGCCCTCAGTGAAATAGCTTGTGCTTTATCCAGCCATTTCATTTGTGCAGTGTGCTATGAGATGTTGGTGACACTTGTGTCTGGTTCCTGCTGCTCTGTATTATTCTCTGTGGGAGCTATTGCATGGAAGGCCTGCTATCCCAGGGTGTATAGGACAAGGGGCAATAAGGACCTTGACTCTCATTTTGATTCCTACTTTGCTTCCTCCTTTGTTTTCAGAAAGTTTGTTCAGAAATAATCTCTTATATCTTTGGAGCAGGTTTGCTAATTGGCAGGAGTCCAAACAAAGCCCTTAGGCTCACTTGGCTCTTTTTGAAGAGTTAGGATCTGCTCACCTCTTTATGGACCCCTTAAAGCTTTAGCTTCAAAATCCTTTTTGAATACAGATTTGATATTGGGGTGACAACTGTGGGGCAAGTTGTTTTTGTACCCATCTACTGCTAACATTTTTGGCAAACTGGTGCATGCAGGTCAGTGCTATACACTTCCTGCTGCCTTCTCTAAAGAATTAATTAAAAATATATATTTTCACTGTTTAGGATCAGGAAAGAGTTTTAAGTCATCCAGACACTCCAACCATGCCCTCTGTATGAGTGTCTGTGCATGAGCAGCTCTGCTGGAGTCTCTGGGTGGGCATCTCATTCTGACCTAGTTGCATCATTAACCTGGGTATGTAGTCTGAAATGTGTGAATGGGTAATTTAGACCTTACAGGCAAGGAGGATATCACCAGCTTTCAGCCTCTGACTGCTGAGCCATCCTAAGAGCTGATTTCTCACGGGGTCAGGACAGGAGATACTCTCCGTGTTTCAGTGCCTTGTGCTGAGGTGCTAGTGGAGTTGGAATGGGTCTCTCTGGCAATTTTTTTTCCCTTATGGCTTTGGATCAGTTTTGTGTTATCTAGTCCTTGAACTGCCTGATTTATTCTCTCAAATGGACATCAGCAGAGGACATGAGTGACACTCCCTCAGGAGGAGTGAGAAGGGTGTTATTTTTTCCCCTCCCGTGACCTCTTGAACATCCCTCTATATACATTTTCTTGGTGATGGAGTCCATCATCATAGAGTTTGATTTTTATTTTCTATGAATGGGGAGTACCACTGTAAGTCAGGATTAGCTAAACATAACATTAAAAATAAAGCACGCCTATTAATTTAATGGGTTTCTCGTTACAACCATCATAAAACAAGTAAACAGGAACTCTGCCAGAGCTGCCTACATTCCTCCTTTGAGCGGCTGAACCAAGGGAGAGATTTGAATTTTTGCCATTTGATAAAGCCGTGTGTGAGGATGGCTTTTTAAAAATTAATTCTTTACTTTTCCTTCAGTAGCCTTTCAGCTGCTGAAAAAGCCTGGCCGGTGACTGCAGCGAAGCTTCACAGCTCTTAATGAGATGGAGGGGAAATGCCAGTTCAGGATTTAGCTTAAATCATATCAGCCAAAATAAAAGCTTACAAAAGGCAGAGAAATTGTTCTTTATGGGCTTCCTCACTGAAACAGCCTTCATAGTCTCTTTAATCCTTACTTACTTATTTTTCTTTTGCAAAGATAAATAAGTAGGTTTTGTGTTGGGACTTTTCCCTTCTACTCCCTGCCTTCTGAAGTGTTCTTGCCAACTTCCTTGGATTGGAATTTACTGGATTAAGCGGATCACATGCATCTGTGGTGACCACATAGACTGAGCCTGGCATCCACGTGCATTGCAGGTGTCCAAAAGCACCTTTTGCCATGAGGTTTGTGCCTGCTCTCAAGCAGGGCTCTACCACTGCATCTCAGGGCTCTGCAGTGGGAATGCACACAGGAGTGTCCAAACAGTGTCCAAACAGAATGTAAGCTGAGAACAGTGGAATTATCTGTGTACTATGCTTGTTCCAAACTTAGATCAGGTGCTTGTGCAGTGCTGTGGGGTCTTTAAGTTAAAGAGGTTACAAAAAGAGAAAATATCCATCCATTTATTTTAAAACTACATTCTGGTTGTTTTTGTGTAGTGCCTTCCCTGGAGTATACATTCCCAAACTGGAGGGCGGTTTACAAAATGGAATATCCACAGTAATATATTTAATATACTTCATGGCTGCTTTCCCTAACATCCTAATGAAATCCAGCTGTGAAACCTCAGTGCCAGCTGTCGGTTCCACCCAGCCGCTGGTTGGCCTGACCTCCCCCGTGCCAGGAAAAATGAACTCCACTGTCTGAAGGGAAGGGTTGCCATTTAGTCTGTGGCCAAACAGACAAAGAAGAGAATTCATGCTTCAGAGTCTAAGCTGATTATCTTCTTGGAAGTACCCTCAGACAGCAGGGTCTGGCTCTTCAGCTCTCCAAAAAACAAAACAGATGTCCTCTTTGGAGGCTGCAGGTGGTCCTGTATTGCTCATTGCTGATATGAAACTCAAATAATTTTTGAGGCTATTTTCAGTCAATGAGTGTGGTTAGATCTCCTATAGGTTATAGGAATCTTGTGTCAAGGTGACAATATCCAAGTGTGGCATCAGGACAAAGAGGTACATTTGCTTTTCCTTTGTGACTGATGGGCAGATGTTTCGAAGTGTGGTTCTTCTGCTGGGTGAAAAACTTCATTCAGCACTGCAAGGAATTGCATAGAAAAATGTGCAGGTCATAACTTTAAGGTGATCTGTATCATTCTTCTGACTGTGAACTTGGTCACTGCCAACCGTTGCTTCCTCATGGGATTGCTTGAGAGGTCCAAACTCAGGTCTCTGGAAAAACCAAGCACACCCATTACAGGGAAGTTTTAATAAGTTGTACTCAAGAGAATTGTGCTCCAGGTTGCTTTGCAATCACCCCTGAGACTGGGAGCTCTAACACTGCTACAGACCTTGCAGCACTCTCAAGCAAGCAGATGACAACATAATTACAGCTGTTCCCAGGAGGGCAGAATTCTGCCATTCTCAACTGGAAAGAAAATTGGATTTTAATGAGGAGTACAAGGTGAAAAGTTCTGAAACTCGGAAGCATGTGGACAGTGGAGCAAAAAGCATGAAATGTGGCTCAGCCCTGCTCCTGCCCATTGTACCCACAGGGCCATCCTGTGAGTGAGGCTCCCTGGGGAGAGCTCCTCGCTCTCCTTGCTCCATCTGTTTCAGAGTAATTAGATCACTTTCATCCAGCCATAGATTTTAGATTAAGTGATTTATAAATTTAAGTAATATTTCCTCTTGTTGATCCATATTCCCACATATTCTTCCAAAAGCCCTTTCCAGGTTTCCAAGTTTTATCAAATCTGCGGACTGGGAGAAGCACCTTCCCTCTCATGGTGTCTGTATGTCCAAGAAGGCTGTGCCTGGCCCAGGGTTGCCCCCTCCATGTTTAACCTGGGGACTGAGTAGTTTATGGGAGTGGAGGAGAAGTGGTCATGGAAAAGGAGTGGTTGAAAATGTACCTTTGAATGTTAACTTGGGGAAAACTAATAGCCTTGGTTCTGGTTTTCTAAGGGTCCTTCAAGTCCTGAAAAGGCAGGTGAGTCTCAGAGCTGTACAATAAATCCATGGACTTTTCTGTGGCCCTGGGCACAGTGAATTAAGTAGTGCAATGGTGCCTGTAGTCTAAACTTCTTAATTTAAAGTCATAAGTGATTTTATAGCCCCTTACTGTTAAGGGAGATATTCCTTACCCCAGGAGTGAGACATGGACTTTTGGAAAAGGTTTAGATACTTTCTACCCTCCCTAAAGCACTCTGCAGGGCGCTGACTGTGGGGACAACTGTGCAAACTGAAAAGCAAACTGATCCTACTGGCTCTGCCTCATTTTACTTCCCCTGACAAGTAATTGAGTGATTGCACTTTATTAATGCTAATAACTTTCTAGTTTGAGCTGTTAGTATACAGTTTGATATTTATATTTATTTATTTGTAACATCCAGACTTTGTACTGTCTGGATTAATCCTCGAGCTAATCTGATGCTGAGCCATTATTGTGACAATTGAGTATACAATTTGACATTCATGCTGTACCTGGTGTAGCTAATTTATGTAACTCAATTTATAAATTACATAAATTGGTTACATAATTTACCACATACCTTGTACACTTCACAGTAATATTCCCAGCTTGCAATTTAAACAATCTTTATACTGAGAATAATTTACACTGAAGACTCTTGAATAATTTTGCAATCTATTCCTGGACAGATAAGGAGTCATGTTTGTTAAATAAATGCTTGCTTGTGTTGATTTTAACTTGTTAATCACCCTGTCCCACTTCCTAGATAATCCGTAGCCTGCGTGTGCGTCCTCCTGGGTGATGCTGTGCTGGCAGGGTCAGACCTGTGCAGAGGTCCATGTCTTCAGCTTCAGCCTTTCAGGAGCTGCTTGCCTGGGAATGATGAATTTCACCCTCTGTAATCCAGTGGAAACCTGGCTTCAATGCAGCTGGTCCTGCCTGGAAAGCCAGCTCTGCTTCCTCCAGCCTCATCCAGGAGTGCAGACCTGGCTTCTCTATCGCCCACCCGAGCACATATGTGATGGGTGGTGGTGTGATCATGGTGAGGAGGGGGCTTTGCATGGATCTGGGAGAGCTTGTGGTGCAGGGGTAGAGGACACCTCCATGGGTGGTGGCCCAACGAAGTTATGTGTGACAAGTCCTTGGGAAGTCTCTGCTTCACCCAGCTGGTGTTAGAAGAAGACAGGTCCTGCTCCAAACCTCGTGGCACCAAGGTCTCAAAAGGATGTAGGGAAAGGCATCGCTCACCCTGTTTGTGACAGCACCTCCAGGCATCTTGCAGGCATCACCTCGGCCCTGAAGCTCCTTGCTTGCCTTTAGGAGCAGCTCCCAGCAAGCAACCCCAGCACTGGGACCCACAGGAGGAGGACGGTGCTGTTCATCGCTCCTTGCTCGAGTGGCCCGTGGGGCATTGACTGGCCCATTTCCATCACTCCTGGTCACTGGTGTCATGTGAGTTGCCATAAATGTTATTGTGGGGCTTGTAGGTGTGAGCCTGGGTGTCTGGCACTTCCTGTAGCCCAAAGGCAACGCTGCTCCTTACAGCTGGGCACAATGTTGACCTGCTTGTAAAAGCTGCCAGAGCTCCTGCTCTCCAGGTCTGGCTTTTCCAGGTCCCTTCCCCTCTTTTGGAGTCTGGGCTGTGACCAAGCAGCTCCCACTTGGGCAGCAAATCAGAGAGGCACCAGGGCACGGACCTGGCAGGCAGGCACTCCTGTTAGCATCAGCATCACTTTTCCTTTCCTTGTCATGTCACTTTTCATCCTGCTACCACTGGCTCCCCCGCGTTCCCCAGGAGGGGCCAGTGGTGACAGAAAACATTAATTTTGCATCCAGCTGCTCCAAAATGCCATTCAATCCCCAAGCTGTTGCTCTGTGACTGATGCCTTTAAACACCACAGATACTAGACCTGGAAACAAGATATTTGGGAGAGTGGGCATGGAGGTCATCTCACAGACCTGCCAGCCAACTCCCACTGATGCTCAGTGTTCTTCCCCTCCCCATGGTCCTACCAGGAGGGGACATCCCCTCCTCGAGCCCCCTGGTATCTGGGGAACTATGGCTCTCCCCAGCTCTGCCTTTGCTCCTCCCAGTCTACCTCCCAATTAGAGCCAATAAATGAGCTATTATGTGCACACAATCCCAGCACATGCGTGAGCCAGACCCATGCACCCCAAACCCGCGTGGGCAGACCTTGACCCGGCCAGCTCCCATAATTATCTCCTGCAAGGCAAAACAATTAGGAGTCTTTGCTCTCCTTTCCCTCCCTTACGCCTTCCTCTTCATTGTTCTTGGCAAAAAAAGGTTAATTAAACTCAGAAAATATCGCTTTTCTCCCCCCTCCTAAGCATGAGACTTAATTTTCTCTTTATATTTGTATTTAATTAATTCCTGCAAAAGCTCTGACTATATTTTTTTGGTATAATTTCTTCCTTTGTCTCTCTCTCATTGTTAATCCTTGCATATTCAGTTTTTCCCCTCCCTTTTCCCCTAGATTTGAAATTCTATTACCATTTCAGAAGGCAGGCGTTTGAAGAGAAAATTGAATACCCATCCAGTCTTGATAAGAAGGGACATTTGGTACTAATGGTAATTTGTGAAGCAGATTTCCCCGCACCCTGTGGTCAGTCCCCACCTTGCTCTCCATGCTTGTGGACAATGTGTGTGTGCCACGGGGGTGTGGCAATGTCACAGCATTTTGCAGCTGGATCGCTGCGTCAGGGCCACAATGCCCTGTAATCTGTGCATGGAAAAGGGGTGACATGGCAACATGCTGTGCCTGGCACCTCCCTTGCGCCTTCACACCCTTCAGGAGCTGACTCTTCACCTCCTCTTTGCTTTTTTGCATAGGGGTGATGCCCTATCGTGTTGTCCCCGTGGTTTTAGGGGAAGGTGGCTTGTGCTGACTTGGTACCTGCTGTTTTCAGGAGAGCTCCGGTCCCCAGTTCCACCAGCATTCCTGGTCCCAACAGGACTGGGAGCAGCTGCCCTCAGCCTCCCTGTGTGGAACACAAAGAATTATTTTCGGGTTGTGGCTGTGGGAAGGTGTGTGGCTCGTGTCTGTCTGGGTAATGCATCTTCAGCGGAGTGTCTGGGCTTTGGACACAGGGTCCTGCAGCTCCCCCGCACAGCCTCCCCTCGTGCCCCTTCCTGCCTTGTTCTCACACTTGGTGTAGGTGCAGGATGCTGGAGTGCTGGAGTGTGGTGCTGGGGTTCAGACACCTGCTGACGGTGGGAAAACAGGTCTAGGGATTTATGCGGACTTTCGCCCCCACTCCGGGCTCGCTGTCACCTCCTGTCACCTCCCTCACACGGGGCATCCCGCGCCGGACCCCATCGTCCCACGCTGCCGAGGGTGCGGAGCGCCCAGTGCCTGCCCATGGGGCCGGGCCCGCATCGTGGGCAGCGGTCCGTCCATCCCTCCATCCCTCCGTCCGTCCGTCCGTCCCTCCCGGCAGCGGCAGCAGCAGCAGGTGGCACTGTCGGTCCGCGCTGCCGCCGCTCGGCTCGGCTCCGCTCGGCTCGGCCGGGATCGCCCGGGGATGCTCGGGGTGCAGATCTGCGCTGACCGAGGGGCATCTCCGTGAGGGTCCCGGCCGAGCCCCCGTGCGGGACAGGTAACAGCCCGGCTGTGCCGGCTGCGGGACCTGGGCTGAGGCCGGTCCAAACTCGTGGCACTTGTGACTCACTGCGGACAAGAATCCTGGTTATGGCTCCGCGATCCTGAGCATTAACCGAGTGTGCCGAGGGGCAGGAAGCAGCCCCCGCCACTGGCTAGGTGATGCCCAAGTGTTCAAGAGAACGTCCCTTGCCCCGGGATAGGGTGGGGCTGTGACCCTCCCAACAGCGGCAGGAGCCTCCCTGGCAGGACAGGGCCACGGTCATAGAATCATTAAGGCTGGAAAAGACCTGTAAGATCATCGAGTACAACTGTTAACTCCCCACTGCCAAGCTCACCACTGAACTATGTTGCTATGCACATTTATGTGGGTTTTGAACAGATCGGGGGATGACAACTCCGTCACTTCCCTGGGCAGCCTGTTCCAATGCTTGACAGCCCTTTCAGTGAAGATATTTTCCCTAATATTCAATCTAAACCTCCCCTGATGCAACTTGAGGCTATTTCCTCTTGTCCTGTCACTTGTTGCTTGGGAGAAGAGACTGACCCCCACCTGGCTATGCCCTCCTTTCAGGTAGGTGTAGAGGGATGAGATCATGGCATTGCTGCCCCGTGCAAGTGCCCAGCCTGAGCTGGATGGTCACCCCAGAGACCCCCTGTGCAGGGCTGGGTTTTGGATCCTGCTTGGTGCCCTGCTGGGGCTAGAAGGTCCTGGGTCCCAGCAGGACAGGACTGTGGTGCCCATGGGTGCTGGAGGATCCAACAGGAGCCCCAGGGAGAGCCCCTTCACCCTGGCACAGCTGTGGCCCTGAAGTGGAGCTGGTGGGATGTGATGGGCAGCTGATATGGGACATGAGAGTCTGGAGAAACTTAGGTCCAGGAGCAGCAGCCTGAGAGTGGTGGGCAGGGCGGTGACTGCTGGAGCTGCAGAGCCCCCGGGGAGCGGCTCTCCCCACCTCCCTCGCTGCTGGGTAAATCATGACGGCTTGGACTGAGCTGAAGTGAAATATTCCCTGTTTCCTTGCCCAAATCTGTAGTTTCCTTCTGGCTCTGAGGCTCTGGGCCATATTGCACATTTGAATTTAAAAGCAGACTTGTGCTTGGGCTTGTTATTTATTTATTTATTCTAGAATTATTATTTTCTTTAAAATAAGGGTCCTTTTTGGCTGCAGCTCTGTGTTTCCTCCTGGAGCACTGACTGATGGACCTGAGTGCAGAGGGCTGGGGGCAGGAGTCAGAGATTGGTCCCTGGTCCTGGAGGGTATCTATGGGGATGTCTAGAACTGGGGAGAAGATGGTGGTGGAGGGGAGAGCCTGGGAGCCTGGTGCTGGCTCCCAGCCCTGAAAAGGGAGATGCAGAGTTAAGGCGATAGCTGGGGGTGCTAATGGGCACCCCTCTTCCCCTCCCTGCTGTAGGATTTGCCATCTGCTGTGTGAGAAGCAGCATTTGCTCGCTTCAGGGATGTCACACTGGGGATGACACGTCCCTGCTCAGCATTGCTGGGCTGTCCTGGCTGGGCTGTGCTCTGCCTGTGCCCAGCAAGCCTCATGTCCCTGAGGGCTTGGGTGCAGTAGTATGGGTTTGGGCTCTGGGGATGGCCTTGTGGTTTGGCACATCTGGGTTCTATCTTATTCCCTGGAAAGCCAGGAGGTTGGTCATGAAATGCCCAAGTCCTAGCGGCTCATTCTTGGGGCTCTCAGTCACCTGCTGGGAGCTGAGCGGGGCAGGCAGGGACCAGCCTCACCCTCGCTTTGGGAATGGGAGCAGCACCACAGAGCACCTTTGGAGTGCAATGCTGGCAGGACAGGTGGGAAGAAATGGTGGAGAGAGGCAGAAGGAAACAAGGATAACAAAGGAGATGAAGGAGAGGGAGCAGGGGAGGGATAGGCAAAGGAGGAGTTGCGCAGAGTAGAGGGCACTGGGGAAGGAGGGGTACAAACGCAAGAGAGCCTCTCTGCAGGAACAGCAGCCCCGTGCCGCATGCCCAGCAAGCCCATCTCCCCGTCAGGCTGCTAACGAGGATTAATTGCCTGTGCTGGGCTCCCGTGCGGGGCTGCACGGCGCTGCCGCCTGCCCTCCGGTGCGGGTCCCCGATGGCTCCGTGGGTAATTTATGGCCACATCGGTGCAGGCAGCTGTTCGCAGGTTGGCAGCATTGCCGCCAGGAACCTGTGCCTGTTTTGAGGTACTAAATAACCCCACCGACTCTGCTCCCCATCCTAGCCAGGCTACCCTAGCTGAGCTGCAGGTAGGAGGGCAGCAGGATGGGAGTCCTCCTGCCCAG
This sequence comes from Pipra filicauda, assembly GCF_003945595.2. Classification (NCBI taxonomy): domain Eukaryota; kingdom Metazoa; phylum Chordata; class Aves; order Passeriformes; family Pipridae; genus Pipra; species Pipra filicauda. Next base: position 1,934,369 of record NW_024104162.1, read on the forward strand.
TCCCAGTGCTAGAAATCACCAGTCCATCCCCACAGACATCAGGGTCCCCGGGCCAGGGGAGCAGATGGCTGCAGCCAGCTCATGGCAGCCTTGTCACAATAGGATCCCTTAAATACCAATACCACAATTAATTGGGATTCACTGATCATTGTTAAATCTTACTACTTCACCACACATGGGGCAGGCGAGTGCAGGCAGCCGGTGTGTTGCCCAGCAGAGGCTGGCAGCACTGCTGGCACCTCGCTTCGTGCCCTGGGAAATGCAGGGAGACATATGCTTCCCCAATCTGCTCGAGCCTTGGTGCATTTTGGCCATTCCCTGCAAAGTGGTCTCAGAGGGTTTTAGCTGAAGGAGGAGGTGCCAGGGACACTGAGACAGTGAGATAGTGGCTGCCCCGCAGCCCCTGTCATGTCTGAATGGAAAAGGCTGAAAGGGGCAGGGAGAAGGTGGGGTTGTAAGAAAAGTCTCATGTGCTGGGTATTTTTGGGAATGTGGGCTCTGCTACGGTTGGATCTCTGTTCTAGGGTGAACCAAGTCATCCTGAACAGAGGCCAGCCCAGACAGAGGTATAACTCAACCTATCATTCTTTGCCTTTAGGGATTTAGTGTCTCTTAAACCTTGTTCTTCCTCACAACAATTGGAAAAGTGGGACAGAGCTTCCAACAGCCTCCCCATGGTCCCCTAGCTGTGGTGAGCACTTCCAGCATCATTTCAGCAGTTTGCATCTCCAGAGGATGTGACCTGACCTGGTGCCTGCAGCCAGCATCACGCCCCTACATGAGGAGGTCTCAGGGAAGGGTGGGTGACCATGTGGCACAGTGGAGCATTAGGGTTCCCACTGCTGCAAGCCAGGGGGCCGTGCTGGCTGCTGGCCTTGGCCATTGGCATTTTGGGGTCCCTGGGGGAGCATCTTACCTGCCTAGGACTTGCTGCCATGACTCTGTGCTCCAGCACCTTTGCCAGAGCAGAAAGGTGATGTGTTTCTAGTGTGCTGCTTCCCACAAGCAGTGATTTGCTTTCTGAGTGGTTGGCTCTGTGTTCCTGAATGTGCTTCGCTGTTTGCTACATGTGGAAATGTGTGCTCTTTGCTGCTCAGTTCCTCAGGGGCTTCTGCCATCAGACAAATTCTAGTCCCTCAGCGTATGGGTTGAGGTTCATGGGGAAAGCAGGGGCCTGAAAGATGGGGAAGAGGCACGTGGGGGTCCTGCCAGGGTTGAGGGAGAACGGAGAGCTCCCCTGTGTGCAGGTGTCTTGGGAGGTCACAGCCAAGCCCCTGCCTGGGGCCAGGGAGGTGCTGGGACACTGGAGGTGGTGCACACCTGCAGGATGGGGGTTTTCTTGCTAGTAAAGTGGAGTTCCATAGCCCAGAGCCTGGTGGGATTGCATCAGGCACAGTGTTGTGCTAGAGTTTATTAGGAGCCAGTTAATAACTCCGTACTGGATAGTTTGTTAAAGGAGTTAATTTACCCTAGGCTGTTCTCTAATGTGGGCTACAAGGCTCAGCTGTGGCCACATTGGGCTGAGCCTCTGCTGTCTCTCCGCCCCAACAGAATTTGCCCTGTGGCCTCACTCCTCATACCTGGCAGCAGGGCTGGAGGGGTGAGGAAGAGCCCAACAAGGATGGGCTGGGGTCCCCATGGGATGCCCGCTGGCATCACCCTCTTTGTGACCCCCAAGCTCTGGCTACTCCAGGGATCCCCATTCCTGCAATGGGGCACCAGCAGAGCCCTGTGGATTGGCTCAGACACCTGCCCTCCTCAGTCACCCCCCAGGTAGCTGAGCTTCCTTGTGGCCCCACGTCAGGAACTGTCTTTAGGAATATGTATTGACATTAAAAAAGGCCCCTTTGTACCTATTAATTGAAGTCATTAAATTTAATGGGATGGTTATTACATGTTAAATAAATACTGGCTAATTATGAAAAACATATTTGCCAAGGTTTAACTATAGAAAAGATGCCTCAATTACATGGTTATTAAACCTCAAAAAATATACACTTTTAATAATGAAGTGACATTTAAATAACATACATTAGCTGTCTTATTAAATGTTGATTCTTTTCATATTTGAGGACTTCAATTTAGAGCGTTTTCCTTGGCATGAACCATACGATGCATCATTAGCTGTCTTTCACTCATCATTTTGTAAACTTTTTTAATAAATAGGCTGAAGTGTTTGTATTAGCCTTTGTTTTCCTAGCTCCTAGCTCTCTCTTTGGGCAGCAGGGATGTGCCAGGGGAGTGTGCAAGGAGAGCAGGAACTTCCAGGCAGATTCTCCAAATCACTAAACCTTTCCTAAAGATGGTAAGCCCCTTCCTAAATCTGTCATCCTAGAATAGGCAGGCAGCCAAGCTCTTTGGGATTTCTGGCACATCCTTATGCAAAGGACCACTCTGCCTCACTCTTGGTTTTCCAGATCAAATCGGTTTGTTAGAAGTACCCAGGAGATGGGGAGTGGCAGGGTAAGAGGAGCTGCTCAAGGCTGCAGTGGAAGCACCATTCCACTGTGGCACAGGGAGGCTTATTGCTGTCTCTGATGCCAAACTGTGGGACCAATCCTTGAAGAAGTCAGTATTTCAGGATGCCTGCATCCTTCCCAGGTGAGGGGAACCTGCTTGGAGAGGGATGCTCCATGGGGCTCATCCCCAGCTGCTGCAGCTCCCAGCCCTACTGCTCACAGGGATTCCTCTGCAGGGCACTGAGCTGGGAACAGGCTGTGGGGATGGTGTGGAGCAGCTCAACCCAGGCTCCTTTCTTTAATGCATTTATTGATTGCAGTGTACACATCAGGATATAATTTAGAAATCACTCTCTCAGAATCAATTAAAGACTTTGCTGGCAATATAGGCACCTCTTCTTGTTAAAGCCTTCACCCTTCCCTCAAATGCACACCCCACCATCCCTGCTCAGCTTTTGGGGAGTTCCCGTCTCCCTCCCAGCCATCTGGGAGCGTGGTTGCCGGGATCACCCGCTGGCAGACCTGCTGCTTTTCTGAGAACTGGCATTGCTTCAGCTGCCTCCCAAACCAGCCATCAGTTATGGGCTGTCAGGGAGCCAAGACCTCTTGTCTTCCGGACCCGCTTGTAATGTTCCCTGCGTCCGCAGTGAGGTGAGTAATCTGTGCTCGGGAAGTGCTGGTGGGCAGCGCGACGCACGGAGGCACTTAAATTAATTATGAAGAAGTTAAGTCCCAGGGGAGCTCCCGCGGGAATGGGGCTCAGGCTGAGCTCAGAGGCAGTCGGCTGTGCTGACTGCTTTGGGCAGGGGCACAGCTAAGGGGGTGGAGGGTCCTCCAGCCTGCCCTGCGGCTGCTCCATTGGTGTGATGAGTTGTCCCAGCGTTAGATCACAGGTGGAGGGGGCTCCTTAAAGGCAGCAAGTGGGGGTGGCATTGTGGGCAAAAGGATGTGGCACATCCTCTGGCAATCAAATGGGTGTGGCCACCATGGGACGGCAATGTGCTGGCTGGTCCATTCTGGCTCTTGAGGGGTGGATGTGATGGACCTTCAGCTGCTTGCACCCCATGGTGGCTTTTTCTGGGGCACAGGCAGGGCTGCCCGGTACATGGGTATGGTGTTGGAGGTAAATGGCTCCCCAAGACCAACAGCCGATCCTTTTCCCTTTCCCCCTCTTGTGCCATTTGGTGTTGGCAGTGAGAGTAGGGCGCAGCTCTCAGGCGAAGGGGGCTCGGCCCAGCGGACGGTGGCTCCAGGTCTCCTAATGCGGTGGGGCATCAAGGCTGGGATGGCTGAACCAGCACCAGCCCAGCAGCGTTACAGTGACGGTCCAGCAAAGTGTAGTCTGGACTTTTTTGCTTGGGTGGAGAAATGGAGATTCCAAAATGTATCTCGGGTACTGGGGTGATACAAAATTCCTGTGCTGCAGGATATGGAGCAGTCAGAATCGGCTGCTGTGGTAAGCATCAGGCTTTGTATTCTGATTTTGGCTTTGTTAATGTTATGGAGTTTATTCACAAAATGGAACTGAAAAATCCTTTCACAATGGTTATATCTCTTCCAAGACATAGAGCTTTGACTATGTCTAAACAATTTCCCTCTCCCTTTTTTTCTTTCCTTTTCTTACTGTAGTGATGAACTTTCATCAAAACAATTGCAGGTCGGGTTTCGATTCTGTAAAACCACAATAGTCAATAATAATTTTCCCATGGAAGACTGGGATTTGGGTCCTTTATTTGCCCCCCCTCTCTCCTACAGACTGTTACAGGTGTACAGACTGAAGTCAGAGCTGGAGTGAAACGTCCTCGCTCCATCCCACCAGCGTTACGCACATAGTGGTGATGCCAGGACTCCTCTGGCAGTGTGAGGAATAAACCCAGCTCAGCTCTTCCTGTGGCTGCCTGGTGAGTTCCAGGCTCTCCAGTTCCTCCTGTCTCGATGAAACACCATGATGTACAGAACCACTTCAGGAGAGCTTGTGGCTGGGAAGCTCAAACCAAGAGGCCACTGGTGCCTTCAAGCTGCAGTGCCCTGCTGCCCTGGGGCAAGGCTTGCGGAGCTTGGTATTTCTCAGGGTCGGACATTTCTTCCTCACCGAGGTTTGTGATGCTCCTCAAGGGATCTCTGTGCTGCAATATAACATCCCTATATAGGGAAATTGCCTTAAGTAATGGTTTCTGCAGATTTTCTTAAGGTATATTTATCCTATCTTTTATTGGAATAGAATTAAAGTGAAATTAGAAACTTAAAATAACTTTAATTGCGAACTTCATGATTCAGTATGTTGTAAATCTTTCAGCATAATATTGTGCCATAAAAATGCTATTTTGTGATAATTATTATTATTATAATTAATGTTCCTTAATTGCTAATGTCGCAGGCATGTTATCTCCCAGGTTTTCCTGCGGTGCTTCTGGAGGAGCTGCTCCACAGGGAGGGATGCAAAGGATCCAGGAGGGTGCCAGGGCAGGCACAGGCTGTGTGTGCATGCGGGTGGGTGTCCACGTGTCTGAGTGATGCTGCCAGCTTATCCCACCCTGGGGTTTGCCTCCAGTGCTTCCCAGACAGGAGGCAGTGAGCAGCAAACAGGGATGGATGTTATAAGCTGTGGATAATGCCTCTGCCCCAGGTTTTCCTGTGGTCACACATGTGCTTGTGGTCACCCACGAGCTCCCTCTGACAGGCAGAGATGGGCTGAGCACGGTTTGTGGCTTTGCCTTTGGTTGGGCGGGAGCACTCTGGGGTGCCCCTCTGTCCTTGTAAGAGTGGGTTCAGATGCTTTAGTCGTGGCCCAGCAAAGGCTGAGGTATTTGAAGCACTGGCCCATTAATGAGGTGTTTGGACTTGTGGCCACCTGGTTGTTGAATGGCACGTGGTGATTATCAGCCAGACATTGGGAAACTTCACCTTCTTCTTACTCCCAGCTTTGGGTCTAGCCTCTCCTCCTCACCCCCAGCCGCCTTTTCCAGAGCACCAAGGGTAAATTAAATTCCCTCTGGTCCCTGCCTGGAGCTATGCAAGATGCCAACTTTGGGTACTGCATCCCTGGAATGAAAACGAAAAGCAAACACGGTGCTGCAACCTGTGGATGGTTAACGGGCTGACTCCTCGGTGTCATCTCCCGCAAGGCAGGAGGATGCTGTGCGGGAAAGTGCCTCACTGTGGGCTTGGCTCCCACAAACTGTTAGCACCCAGCCAAGAGCTGGTGAACCCCACCAGCAAGTCGGGCTGTGGGTGAGAGGAGATGCAGGGTGCAAGCAAGGGGAACATGGTGGAAAATGAAGACTGGCCAAAGGGAGGTGAGGAGAAGGCAGTGGGGTGGAAAAGTGGTGGGATTGATGCTGTGTTCAGACTGGGACTTAGCAGTTCTTGTTAGAGTCCTTTATTAGCTCAGAGGATGCTGCTGGGGTCTGGGAGGCAGTGGCAGAGAGAGGGTCTTTGGGCCCAGGTGTGAGGGAGGAGCAGGGAGCACGGGGATGGAAAACGCCTGATGCCAAGCGCGTGAATTTTTCATATGACCTGAAGGCCTCACTCATAACAGCATGGGGCTGCCCAGGACCAGCTGAGAGAGGGAAGGCATGAAAACAGCCACCGAGCCACCTGCTTCACAGTGGTGAGTGTATATGGGATGAAGCTGAAACCAGGATACATTTTTAATGACTCAGGCAGGGCTGGGTTTCTTTAAATAAGACTAGACAATGAATATGTGCTCCCGAAGCCGTGTAGTGCAGCATGAATGCATTATTTACAGCAGCTTCTTCCTTGTCCATTTTAATTTTACATGGGTACTGGAGAAAGGGAAGGGACTCCTTGGTGTCTCATGGCCACCCACTCATTCCATGTGATGGAGATGAATTTCTGAGCCACCAAAGGATTTGGTGTTAATCTTTCCACTGACTTGAGTCATGGGGAGACCACCCATCCTGGGGATGGAGCTTGGCACCAAGAAGTAGGGGCAACTGTGGCCTGGAGTTTAGTCTGGCTGATGCCTCACCCAATCTTAATTGTGCCATTTTATGTCTTCTCCCTATGGAAAACCACTGCAGTCCCCCCTTGCCCTTATACATGCTGAGCACAGCATCTCTGCTTCTGGCACTAGTGGAGGACCAGAAAGCCTTTGGGAAGTGGACAGTGACACATGTCATCCTAATAGCGAGGCAAGAGATGAGTCTGCTCCATGACAGTGGTCCTCAGCTGGTCCTGGCGAGGGAGGGTATCGGGCAGCTGTGAATAAGCAGAAGGACAGGGGGCTACAGCAGAGGGGGTGTGGAGGAGTGCTCTGAAGGACACAAAGTTTCCCCAGAAGGGATGCTCTGCCTGGTTCCAGCTGGTGACAGGCTGGCCGTGGTGGTGACCACTGACCTCAGGTTCTTATTTAGACCTCAACCATTAGGTTTCAGAGTTAACACCTTTTGCAATTAACAGGAAATCTCTTTATACCTCCATTAGAACTGTTTGGTCAATCTGTCCTGCCTTTTACTGTCTCTGCAAGACTGGCCATGAACCTCAGCACACCCAAGTAGGGACCCAGCGCTGCATCACAAAATGCCTCTGGCCCTAAACCTGCTGGGATGGCACTGTGCCCTTCTGCCAGCTGCAATAAATCAAAGCAGTCATGTCTCTTCCACTGGCTATTGCCATGGCTCCTGATGGGATGGGTGTCCCCACACCATGGCTGGGGTGGTGATGCCACATCCACAGTGATGGAGGGCTGCATCTTGGAGACTTTGTGGACCTAGAGAGTCAGGCGGTGACTTTTTTCCTGTCTTCAAAATTGCCGTGACTCAAAGTCTGTGCTTGATGAACTCTGTGCAGGGACACTGGGCTGCTGGGAGAAGCACAAAGTGGTTCCAGCATTCCTGAGTGGCTGCAAAGGTAGGATCAGAGTCCAGGAGCTGACGGACATGAGGCTGCTTTCCCCAGCATCCTGGGAGGGTAGAGATGGCAGCTTGACGGCTTGGAAAATAGGCTGAGATGAAGGAATATCAATACGGAGAGCGAGCTGTTCCTGCCGAACAGCCCCGGGGCAGCTAACGTGAAATGCTGGTTGTCTCCGAGGAGTTGACAGGTGTCTGCATCAGGCATCCTGCTAATTAAGCACCATTGTGAGTCACAGAGCTGAGGGATGAAGGAGCTGGGAAGGAGCTCAGCCGGAGCAGGTATGGCCAGAGGGGATCTCTGCAGGACCTCCCTGCCCGCCGGGGAAGGACTGGTGCGTGCATGATTTGTCGGCTGGTGGATACACAGTCATCGGTCAGGCAAGTCTTTTGGGAGCTGGGGATCAGCTTGGAGAAGAGCAGAGCGGGTCATCCCACTGGGTGTCCATCCTCCCTCATTGCAGCTGCGTGTCCTCCCCTGGGTCCCAGGTGCTGGCACTGATGCCCAGACTGGCCTCCCATTACAGACCTGGCAGGGTCCCCCAGAGCATCTCCCACTACCACAGCCTCTAGCACCCATCCCACCAAACCTCTTCCCAAATCAAAGTGTGCATCACTGCCAGTGTGACAGGCTGGGGAAATGAGGATACTCCCAGACCCCTCTTTCTCCTGATCCCCTTCAAGAAGATTCTCTTCTTGCTGAAATTTACAGTGGTGCTGCCTGCCCGTCAAGGCCTCTGATAGAAAATTTCCCATTTCAAGGAACATGAGTATGGTGGGGTGGAGGAAGAGGTTGCTTGCCCTTTTGTGGACCCCAGTGGTCTGGAGGGTGCCTGTAGCAGCAGGCACAGGATAAAAGCTGCACTGGCAGGCAGCAAAGTGCCTTCCTTCCCGGCCAGAGCTAGGAAAGGAGGAATGCTGCTGCCCTGCTGACAGCTCCTGTGCCACCCTGCATCTCTTCCCTGTGTGCCTCTCCAGCACCTTTTGCCCACTGCCCTTCACACTTCTGCAGCTGTGATCCCCTGAAATGGCTCTATTCATTACCCATTGTAATTCCACCCTGTATCCCCAGAGCTCTGCAGACACAGTTTGTTATATTGGCTGTCAAGAAGCTTAAAGAGCTGTTGATGCCTCCTGGAAAACTTTGACAAACCCTCTGGTTGGACCCAGTGCTGCTCCCCAGCCCAGCTGCCCAGAATTTCTGCTCCCAGGGCTGGATTAGCAAAGATGTCTGTGAGAACCCGAGGAGGGAAAAAACCCCATTACTGCCATCTGTGCAGAGCTGATACCCTCCTGGTGCCCATGCCCTTTGGGATGGATCCTTGAGACTGGCTGGGCAGAGTTTGGAGTGCAGAGTTTGGGTGTGAAGGTCCCCAAAGCCCACATTTGGGTTCCAGACTGTTCTCTGGGCCAGCCAGATTTCACAGCCCAAAAACTTCTGGGCTGAGGCCACTGGGTTTTTCTCATCCCTGTGTGTTGCTGTTCAGTGCAGGGGGTTTAAACCAGGGTTGCAGGCTCTGGGGGGTTCATTTTGCAATGGCCTGTGGGCGATAACCAAGGGAGGTGTTGCGCTTGAGAACCTGGGTGCACCATGCAGAACTCTGCCTTTTAGCAGAAATTTTCAGCAGTCAAAAATTGCAAACAGTTTTATAAAAAACTGTGAATTTATCTGATTATTTTTGATCCTTCACCACTCAGACTGGGTTAACCCAGCGAGCGGAGCAGAAGAGCCTCCCTACCTTTCTGGGCTCTCTCCAGCAACCCAATCCTCTCCCAGTTAGTTTCTCTTTTTGACAAAGTAGTTTTCAGGCTGCTTTTAGAGAACAAAATGCCCCTCAGTCTCTTTGGTGATGTAGGAAAGCGCCCCAGACATATCAAGAACAGATTGTCTCTCAATGTGATTTTGGTCAAAGTTGTGGGCAAGAAGTGCTGAGTCAGCATTCAGTGTAACGAGAAGGAGCCGGGTGAACCCCTCGCCCCTCATGGCTGGGCTTTGGGTGCAGCTGCCACCGGAGCCATCTCCTGCCTCCAGCCCCCCCTCCCAGCACCCTGCAGAGCGGGGAGCTCTGTAGTGCCTTTGAGGTGCCACTCAAGCTGCTGTCCTCAGGGCACGGCGAGGCTGTCAGCCCTCGGGGTCTGTTAGGGAAGGGGGGTGAGGATGCTCGGGGAGGTTGGGGATGAACAGAGCAATTGAAGCCCCGTGGGAGGCAGGATAAAAGGCCAAGTTTCCTGAGATAACGAGGGTCTCTCTGCAGGGGTGAGTTGCCCAGACACGGGGGAAGCCATGTGAGTGACAAGCGTGTCCCAGTGCCCGCCGGGCACGGTGTCAGATGAGCCATCGGACCAGCCACGTGAGCTCTGTTGGTCACTGTGAGTCAGGCTGCTTCCCACACAGTACAGTCCTGGGATCTACCCTGCCATGTCCCTCCTAACACTGTGCTGGGCTCTGGCATGGGAGTTCTTGGATTTTCTTGCTGTTTTGTTTTTTTCCCTTCTGTCAGGGCTGGGCCCTCATTGGTGGCTCAGGATGCACCCTCAGCCAGATGCTCATTCTTTTCATGGCTCCAGCACCTTGGTTCCCCTTGTCACTGGATGGATGCTGTGGGTAAGAATCCATTTTTCAGCAAAAATAAATCGCCACAGTTTCCCATCCCAGGGGCACACGGGAATGGTAGCGCTGGCCCGGAGGTCGACACTGCTGCATCGCTGAGTCCTGCTCTGGGAAGGGAGAATTCATTCCTCTTCTTTTGCCTTTGTGGCAGGAGATGGCAGCCGTGGGACCGAGGTGCCCATGCACCAGCTCTGGGAGAGAGCAAATTTAAAAGCAGTGGTGGGAGATTTCCTGAATATCTCTCCTTTCTTCTTTATTCGTTTAAGAGGTTTCGCTGTCTCGGTAACTCCCCTGAGAGACAGGAGCAGGAGCCTCTTTGGATGTGAATACCTGACAAGTTTTTAATGTGAAAGGAATTTACTAAATTTAGTCTCTTGGAGGAAGAAGAAAAAAAAAAGGAGAAGTGTTTCAGTCTGGGGGAAGCGATCCAAATCCCAGCCACTTCTCTGCCGGCAGAGCTTGACGATGTCTCTGTCTCAAAAGCTTTTAAGTCTGGGCCCCATGTGTGTCTGTGCACAAATAAGAGGTGGGAGAATGGCAGGCACTGACACAGTGCCCTGGGGGAACGTGCCTGTTCCCAGCTCCCCCTGCCTCCTGGAGATGGATGCTGGTGAGGGCAGGATGGGGGGATAAATGAGGAAAAAAACCCTGTTGTCTGAATTGCAGGGACATAATCTTTGCTCTCAGGTGGGCTCTGAGCAACGTGTGAGCATTGAGGTGCTGAGGGCTGGAAGAGAAGTGCATCTCTAGTGTTGAACTCAGTCAAATTACCCTTTTTTCCTCAATCTTTCTACCCTCGGTGGAGCCTCCGAGGGCCCAGTTTCTTCTCTTCTGGTGTTTGAGATTCACTAGGTGCCTCCTTTTTTCCCTTCCATGTCCTCTCCCAAAGTACCCTGTGGTGATCCTGCTTCCCATTTCTATAGTTCTTCTTGTCGGAGGGTCAAGGAGCTGCTACATGTTTGTAGCTCAGCCCACACGGAGACATGCACACCTGCTGGGATGGCGAGGGAGGAGATCTGCATGTGTGACTGCACAAGGTAACCACACACCTTCTATCATGGACAGGGCAACTCCCAAACTCCCACAGTGTGTCCCTGCCTAAGGGGCAAAACATCCCAGTGTTGAGAACTGGTGGTGATAAAGATCTGGCTGGTTGCACCCTTGAAAACCTGGGTGAACAAGCCCCCTTTTGCTGATTTTCCCCATGCTGCAGCACACGGTGGGCCCCCGTAAAACATAACCATCTGCAGCTCTATTTCCTAATGGGCAGGTCAGAATAGAGCCATTCCCTGCCATTTCCATCCCAAAGGTCACTCCCAAAATCACTGGCTATCCAAATGACAAACGCTGTATTTATTCCTGGTGGCCTTTACAAAAGTCCCTTCCCCAGGGAGAGATGATGGAGCATTTTGGTCGGGCCTACCCAAACATGCAGGACCCCTTGCTGGGGGCAGGCAGGGCTCCAGGGGGACACAGCTGTCCCCATGAAGGGACACAGCGGCTGGAACAGTGAGAGGGGAGAGCGTAAGGGTGGCGTAAGGGCGTAAGGGTGGGGGAATGAAGGTGACAAAAGTGGATGGCACCGAGTGTGCTTAAAAAAAGACAAACAACCCCTTCAGACCCCTAATTAATATTTTTGAATGTTTTAAAAATTATTTTTATTAAAAATAATATTTTTAAAATAATATTTTAAAAATCAATACTTTAAAAAGTAAACACATAAAATATAAAATAATAAATAATATATTTATTATATATTTATATACAATGTAGTATTATATTGCAATGTATATATATTATAAATATATATTTATATTTTAAAACACAAAAAATAATACATTAAAATTAAATTTTTAAGCAGAATGCGTACGGTGCCAGCGGGACGATGCTGAACGGACACCCCTGGGGAACGCAGTCCCGCCGTGGGCTGCAGGGGGCCGGCCGGCGGGGACCCTCAGGTAGGTCCGGGCCCCGCTCTTTGCGGTCCTCACAGCACCATCACCGCTTTTGGCCCCGGCCCCGCGCTGCATCGCCCTTTTAACGCGGGCGGAGGGCGGGCCGGCCCCTCCCTCCCTCCCTCCCTCTCTCTCCCCGTTCTTCCCCCCTCTCTCCCCTCCCTCCGTTCCTTCCCCACCTCGGGCGCCCCCTGGAGGCGGCGCGCGCTCGCAGGCGCGCCCCCGCCTCCCCCCTCCCCTCCCTTTCCCTCGCGCCGCCGGTGCGGGGCGTGCGCGCGCGCGGCGGCGGCGGCGGGGGCGCGCGCGGCGGGCGGCGTTCCGTCGGGGCCCCGCGCCCCGTCCCATTCATGCGGGGCAGCGGCGGCGGCGGCGGCGCGAGCGAGGCGGGCGCGGAGCCCCGGGCGGCGGCGGCGGAGGTGGCGGTGGGGAGGGGAGGCGGGCGCGGAGGAGGAGGAGGAGGAGGGGACGGAGGAGAAGGAGGAGGCGGCGGCGGAGAAGGCGGCGGCGGCCCGGCGGGCGGCTCGGTGTGGAATGCAATTATGGCTGGCACGGCGGAGGCGAGCGGGGACCGGAGCCGTGAGTAAACCGGGGTTGCAACTTTCGGGCGCGGCGCGCGATTGTGTCCGATCGGTGGGTTTGCTGAAAAAATAACGCAGATTTGGCTTTTATTGCCACCCCCCAAAAATTTTGGCTTTATCTCGCCATCGCTGGCCCGGGCAGGGCACGGCGGCCCCGTCGGGGGGCGCGGAGGGGCCGCGGCGGCCGGGCCGGGCAGGGCTGGGCTGGGCCGGGCAGGGCCGCGCTGCTGCCTCCCGGGGCCAGCCCGCATTGCGCCCCGCGGCCCCGGGAGCCGCCTCCCGCCGGGGGACAAAAACCCCGCCGGGACCGAGTCTCTTTCTTTACCCGCCCCACGCCCCGCGTGGATCCCGCGGCGGGGCGCCCGGGACCGGGCAGGTGCGGGCTGGACGGGGTGGGGACCCCCTCCGTGCTCGGAGCTGGTGGGGCTGGGGCGGTACCGCGGGGTCCCGGGGGTCCCTCCCTGCCCAGTGTAGCGGCGGGACTCGGCCACCTCCCTGCCCGCTGCAGCCCGCCCGCCCCGGCTCCCGGCGGGGCTCGCTGCCCCGGCCCCGCCGCCCCGCTGCCCGCCCGGGTCCGGCACTGCTGGGGACGTGAGCGGGGCTCAGCCTTCCCCGGACTCGCCGCCTCGGATTCCGCATCTTCCCTGCCCTGCAACCGGCATCGTGCTGCCCCACATCCCCGCTCTCATCCCTGTGTCCGCGCAGCCCCGTGTCCCCGCTGCCATCTCCGCATCGCGCTGCCCCACATTCATCGCCGCTGCCGTTCCCGCATTGTGCTGCCCCACATCCATTCACGCATTCTCGCTGCTTCTCATCCCCGCATCCCGGCGGGGCGCGGTGAGCGGCATCCGGGCTGAACTCGCCCTGGAGCCCGTAGCGTCGCCGTTCCCTCCGCGCTCCCCGTTCCCCAGCCACCGGCGGAAGGGATGCCGGGGGTGCTCTGCGAGCTGGGATGGGATATGATGGAATGGGGTGGGATATGATGGAATGGGGTGGGATGGCCGCCGTCACCCTCGTTATGATTGTTACTATTGTGATCGCGCTGTAGTTTGGCAGCGCAGCGCTGGGCACCTCCGAGCGAGGCGTGGGAGGCTGCGGTACCTGTGTGCGGGGCTGCGCGCCGGTGCGCGCCTCCCGCCGCCGGGATGAACGTGGAAGGTGGCGAATAAAGCCGGCTGCGCGCTCGGTGTGCCTTAGCCCTTTCCCATTTATGCCCAGCGAACACGCACGCCAGCTCCGGCGTACGATCGGGGAGGGATTTGCAAAATTTCTGTGGCATGCTGAAATAAATCCCGAAATCCCGCAATCCCTTCTCCTCCCTTATCTTCCTTGCGGGAAAATTCTTCCTTCTGCCCCTGGCCGAGCGCCGGGGTGGGGGGAGCCAGGGAAGGGGGGCTGGTGTGTAAACAGGGCTTAACATGAAGGTCACTGGTTAAAGAGGAGACGGATGGGAGAGAAAAGACAGGCATTAACCTCACTTGTTAGCTCCCTCCTGCCTCCTGCTTGGGGAGGACAAAACAAAAGCAGAACCTGCTAACGGGGGGATGAATATTCATAATCCTTCTCGTGTGCTGCGGGACACGGAGGGGAGAAAAGTTGGGCAGATGAGCTGCCTCCCGAAGCTGCTTTTCCTTCAAGTTGCGAGAAAATCCCTTTTTGCTGAGCGAGAACTGTGTCGGGGGGAATTACCAGCCTTTTGCTGGATTTCTTTTCATTTTTCATTTTTTCATTTCTTTTGTGTGCGGCTGCAAGAAGAAAAAAAAAAAGAGGAGCTGAGGCTATTGACTACATCAAAGGTTATCCATTTGAAAACACCATTTTCCTCTGAACAGCGGCTAATTGCTTCCTGAACAATCCCAGGGTCTTTTGTATATACTCAGTGGGTAAAATGAGTGACTCGATGTCTCTCTCTCAAGACACTGGTGACCGAACAGGGCGGAAAGGTGGAGAAGCCAAGGAAAAGCAGTGGGGCAGAAGCCTCTGGGAGGATGCATGGATAATTTCTTAAGTGGCTGCAAGGAGGGAAGGTTTTTTTTTCTACCCGCTCGCTGCCGTGCGATCTGCTTGTGCCAGTGGATGCCGGTGCCGGCAGCGGTGTGGCGACACGGGGCCGTAAGGAAGGCTGGTAAGGAAGTTTGGATTCAAAATACCCGATCATGTGTGTGATTTGGTGCTTCCCATCCGCCCGCGGCTTTGGCTGCCGATGCCGTTCCTCCGAGAGCGGCAAGCCTGGATGCGCTCGCAGCTCCCGAGGGTCTGCGGGGACGCAGCGCCGGGGGCTGGCTGGCTCCTGCTCTCTTGCGTGGCTGGGCTTTCTGCAGCTGCTACCCCTGAAGATTAAAGTTTTAGCGACGTTGCTTTTGTTAGCACGGTGATAGCGGCATCGGTGAGAGTTTTCCCCTCTTGGCTTGGTTTTTTATTTTTTTATTTTTTTTTTTTTTAATAGAAGCATCGGATTTGGAGCAGAGCAGAGGCATCCGCCTTCGTGCATGCTGAGGCTGTGCACGGAGCTGCGGAGCAGAGCCCTTGTGCTCCGTGACACAAAGCCCTCTCCCCGAGCTAGGCAGTGCCCTGCGAGAGAGAAACAAACTCCTCTGAACTCCGCTGGAGACGGGGCCGAGGGCCATGTCGGCGGCTCCCGGCGAGCGCTGTTTCGCCCGAGCTCTGCGCAGCCGAAATGGAAGAGGGTAATAAAGCGGCGCTGCTGCGTTCTGGCAGGGCTGCCTCCCCTCCTCCATGGCGGCAGCAGCCGGGGCTGGCCCCTGCCCTGCTCCCCGGTGTGTCACACCGGGCCGTTTATTTCGGTGGGTACGCTGCGTTTGACATCTGCTGAACAAAGGGAAGGATCCGGCCCTGGGATCGGACTTAAAGAAGGGAACTTGTGCGTGTTTTATTTTCTAGGCCGAGTGGGGGTCAGGGCCTTTGTTGCTGCCAGCCTTGCTCCTGGCTGTAGCACTAACTGCTGTCGAGAGCCGGACTCAGCCGTGAGCTGGGCATTTCGGAGCAGGAATGCCTGGTGCTGCCGTGCTGGCACTGCCGCCTGCCTGCAAACCGGGGGGAGCCTTGCCTGCAGCATCGGGCTTCTGCTGAGTCCCACGGGGCTTTGTTGTGAGACCGCCTTTCTGTGTAGGGTGTTTCCAGTGCTTTAGTCGTTTGCGTTTGCCAAGAAGGAGTCAGTCATGGTTTTTGGCACCTCCAGCTCCATAGAAGGAAGAGGAACCTTGGAAGAGCCTGGATAGCAGAGGCGCTGCCATCCCTGTGTAAAACAGCGGGAGGGTGGGCATGGGTCACCCCGATTCCCATATGCCATCTTCACTGCCTGCAAGCTTGGATTTTGCATTGACCTAAACTGATGGGATGTATGTGTTGGGACATTGGTTTGGTGCTGTGGTCCATGAATGTCTCTTCCAGGTTGTGTCCTTATGTAGTTGTGTGCTATATGGAAGAAACCAGTGGGTAGGGGACTTCTGACCAGTGTTTGAGTGATGAATGGCTTGGTGGTGTGCCGTGTGTGTGGAGGAAGGCCCAAGGGCAGGGAATCATGGCTGATGTGGAGCTCAGTTCAGCATGGACCACAACCCCTTACCTCTCCTGAGTAGGTATCGGGGCCCCTTTTCCCAGCAAGGTGCAGAGTGCTGTGGCTCCATGCAAAATGAGGAGTGTTTGCCATCATCCAGTGCTGAGGTGGCTGGTTTGGCATTAGACTGGAGACAAACAGCTGCTTCTCTGTCTGGAGCCCTGGTCATTGCTATGGGGAACATCCCACTACAAATATATGGTACTTGGTGAGAACATGTATGTTCTGACATTGTCTCTGACCCACAGTCTCAGTCATGCCTCTTTTATTCCTGCCCAGGATGCAGCATGGAAGCTGTGTAGGTACCCCAACATGGTCCTCCGGCTACACTTGGAAGTCAAGTTTGAGCAAACATCTTGTCCATCATGGAGGAAAAAAACTCCAGCCAATAAGTTTTGATGGTTTCAGTGCCAGGCATGGGCAGTCCTGGCTCTTCTCCCCTGCACTCGGCATGTGGTGTAGCCAAAATACACATCTTCCCACGGGTTCATCAGAGTGTGGCTGGGCATGGGAAGGTGTCCTTGTTTGCCTTGCTTCCCTGAGCATTCCGCATCTGTGGCTGCCTCCAGCCCTTGTTCCAGGGGGAAGCCACCATTTAAAAACCTGAATGAAAAACATTTCAAAGTTTATTTTCCCTTTAGCTAAGGCTTGGCACACCTTTTTGTTGCTGGTACGCTGAGAGGTTTGCGTCTGGAGAAAAGCTCCATGTCCAGATTGCCAGGCTCACATTCCACAAACACTTTTGCTCCTTTCTCCTCTGAAGTCGCCTTGTGTGGTGCAAGGTGGACTATTTTGGGTGACTTCTCTATCCCCTCAGTGTGGGATGTCTTGGTGTGATGGGGGACAAATTTAACTCTGCCCTGTGGGCTATTCTGTGCTAGTCTGTGTGGGGGGGCTGAGACCCTTGTGAGCTGCCTGAACCACAAAGGAGATTTTTTTATTGCTGGGGTCAACCCAGGGCCTGGTGTGAACCAGGTTGCAATATCCTCTTTGCTCCTTGAGCTGAGATTGTGAGGGATTTTGCTGGAGAAAGTGCCCGGGGTGACAACATACCAGGGGTGCCAGGGTCAGGCTGCATGGGTCTGGGTGATCTGCTCTGTGGGGACTATCTCCTCCTCATTTCTCCTCCTCCTTACTGGCAGCCTATGGATCAGTCCCGGGGCTCAGTGCCCGCCTGCCCATCTCGAACGTCCCGCAATCTGCTGTCCAACTTGGCACAGAGACCCGGGAGCGTTGGTAATCCAATTTGGGCAGTTTAGCTGCACTTTGCTCTCCGTGCTGCTGGCCAGAGCTCGGGAGCTTTAATCCGGCTGATGACCCCGGCTTGAGTAACCACGACAATTTGCTTGATCCAGTTTTCCTTTCTGTCGCGGTGGAGGACAGAGGCTGAGGCTGTTTCCGAGTCCTGTCTGTGGTATCCGTGACAGTTTCCAGGTGTAGGTACGTGTAGGGACCAGAGGGTGAGGGGAGCGTGGAGGGGCACTGCAATCCCCACTTTCCCTTTGGGAGATTTCTCCTTCCCCCTTCCCACTTTCTTTCTGCTCTCGCTCTTTTTTGGGTAAAGATAAACCCTTCTTCCGGAGTTATTTTGTGACATACTATTATTTTCAGAAAGGCGAAGCCAAGAAAAATAAAAGCTTCTCTCTTCCTTGGATTGCCTACTGTTTAATGTACAAAATACAGGGGTGGTAATTGCGTTAAAACATATATAATTATACTGGAGGGAGAAAAAAAAGTTCTTGCTAATTGCACGGATGTTTTGAACTGATAGATGTTGAGCGATTTGTGTTTTCTTGGGAGTTTGGTGGAGCAGAGCTACGGTCCAGCATGTGAGGGGTTAGGAGCAGGGCTAGTTTCCCACAGTTATTGGGAAGCTGGGATGCTCCAAACCCCTCTGGAGTAGTGTCAGGGGTGTCTGGGGCCCGATACTTTGAGGATCTACACCCATCCAGGCAAGTCTTGGTGTCATTGTAGGAGCCCTGCGAGTCCCTTTGCTTTACGTGCTTAGTTAAACAACTCCTCGCATGTCAAAATACTCAGACTCTCCTGCAGAAGTAAATTCCTGGCAACAGGAGAGGCAGATTCCTGTGTTAGGGGATGAAATTTCCTGCGTGATGTAGACCCACATCCAAGGGCTGTTCCCCCGCTTTAACACTGTGTAGGCACAACTGGGTGCTTCTGGCAGCTGATCCTTTGGGCAGGGCGGGAGGAAGGATGGTCACACACGTTTCGGATGGCATGATGTGGAAAACCACATTTCCTTCTGTGAATGCCGACCCCGTCAGAGCTGCCGATAACATCGCAGGTAATTATAATGGCAGTAAATTGTTTGCTTTGTGCGTGCGGCCGGGCTTTGTGTACGGGCGGCTGCTTCGCTCTTCCTGTGCAGACTGTTAGTTTCAACAGGGGAAGAGGAAAACCCAAAAATATTTTAGGAGGAGTTTAAAAATAATCTTGGAGCCTTGGTTGGTGGGCAGGATGTTTCGCAGAATCGTGTTCCCCGCTGGTCCACGTCCAGACCTGTGGCCCTCGGAAGGCTTAACTGGATAGTGTTAAGTCCTGTCTTGTCATTTTGGCCAGCCTGAGGGCTTGCTGTCGGGCTCTGGGAACTGGAGGGAGCCAGGAGTCGGCCCTGGGATTTGAGTTTTGGGCTGGGTGGGTCTGTCTGCCCTGTAGCAGAGCAGTGTCAGAGATGGGGCATGAGCCCGAGCTTATAGCTGCTGAGGCCTTTGTAAAACATTTAAATCTATTCCCCAGTGTCACACTCCCTCCACCCCCTTCTGCTTCTCCATGGTTTTTATTCCTAGAAGTGTTGGCATGCTGGCAGAGTCCCTGCCTGCCCGCTGCTGCTTATCTCCGTGTCCGGCTCCTGGATGGCTGTTTCCTTTCTGGAGTCAAGGGGGGCTCTCCCGTCTCTGGCGGGACCAGAATCAGCCTGATGAGCCCTGCTGAAGTCAAGAACCTGTTTTTCAGGCTGATGTCATCGGGAAGAAATGGGGGAGGAGGAAGGCAGGAAGGCAGTGCTGTTTCCGAAGGAGAGCCGCCGCTGAGCCCCATGACGCCGCCAGCAGCCCTGGCTTCCAGCAGCCCCGGCTTCCACCGCCACCCGCTATTATTCCTTATCAGCTCGGCGGAGGTGCCCGCGGGCCTGCCGGCACACGCGGGACAGGTCCTGCTCTGCACGGCCTCGTGCCTGTGGGGGCGAGAGGTGGGAGGGAGGGATGCGACCGTGCCAGGGCAGCGTGTCAGCTCGCAGCCAAGCGAGATATCTTTTGTCCCGCTGGGTGTGCCCTGTATAGCCCCCTGGCCCGCTGTGGGGTGATGGCACTTTGCTGGAGCTGCCATCCAGCCGCCTTCATTACCAGAAAGTGGATTTTTTTGCCTTGGACAGTCCTCCCAGCACAAGTGGGCAACTGCCTCCTCTGTTTTGCGCCGAAGGAGCAGATCCATTATGCTGGTGCCTGTTGGAGCCTCAGCCCCTTGTGCACGGTGTCAGGTGATAGCAGCACACCTGGGTCCAGCGTGGGTTGGGGCTGCAACCAGGATCTGCAGGGAGAGGAACAGCCTTGCTCTGCTCTCCCTCCCAGCCAGCATCTCTTGAGCTGCATCTACGCTTTGACATGTGCTCTGCCCAGGCTGGGTGGTAAGACCCCCTTGCTGTGGGTGGTGGGGTGGGGGTGTGCCAGGGTGGGGGCTGTGCTGGCACTGCCCATCGGAGAGCAGAGTGCAGGCACAGCCCCTGCCCTGGTGCCTCCCTGTTTGTATCAGATACTCTTTGCCCTCTGTGCTGCGAATGAAGCCCCTGATGGACTCTGGGAGCAGTTTCCCCTGCAGTGGTGTTGCTGTGGGGGGACTTTTGGGCTCTTCCCCTTCTCTTCCTGTCCCCCTGCCAAGAGAGGCTGCGCTAGCTCTCTGGCTGTCTCACTTCTCCTGGGTCAGCTCCACCTTGGGCAAATAAAACATGGGGCCGTGCTGAGCTGGGATCTCCACAGGGGAAGCAGAGCCAGGACCTGAGTCATTTCCAGCTGTAGTGCTTGGGGCAGCATGAGTGGGACGGCAGAGAGGGAAGGGTGGGAGGTTGAGGGGGGAAGGAAAGGCACATATGGCTTGGGAAACCTCGATTGGAGAAGTTTTGTGGTCTGTTTGGTCTGTTTTAATCAGAACTAACTGTGGCGGCAGTTGTGCTCAGCTTGCCACAGGACAGCACGAATGCTGGTGTCAGCACGGGGCCGGGCGGAAGCATGGGAATTTCAGCTCAGCAGGGATTAAACCAGCCCCAGAATGACCTCCCTTTACGGGGAGCAGAGGGTGTCCAGCAACCAGGAATGCTCCTGTGGCAGTGCTTCGTTGCAAAGCGGGAGCTCTCCAGATTCCCACTGAGATTCCAGGGAAGAGCAGCTCTCCCAAGGGCTTTGTGCAGGCTGGTAGGAGGTGCAGAGGTGTGCGCTTGTGTTGGAGAGGGGAAAACCCAACTTGGAGAACTGGGCTGGAAGAGGTGTGTTGATCTGGGGAGCATTGATCTGAGGTGCATTGATCATCAACTTGTGTTTGTGGCTGCCATGGCCCAGTGAGGGATGTGGAGCAGGAGGTTTGGGAGTGAAAAGTGATATGTTATGCCACAGGGAGTGAAATCAGAAAAGGTAAGGATGCTGATGGTGAGAGGACTTCTCATTGAACTTCTCTGCTGGCTGTTGGGAAACCTGGCTTGTGCGTGACCATCTGGGTCTCTGCAGGTCTAACTGGACCATGGTGACCTCTGCCAGCAGGGCTGTTTTCTGGACATTTATATGGGGCAGTGAACTGACGGGATGTGAGAACCAGGGTCTGGGAGTGCATGGACCAAAGCCAAAGTGGAAGGTGGCCTTCAGGGCACTTGATCTGGACTTCTTTGCACTGAAGCAGAGAGCAAAATGTTGTTAATTGGTCCTGGTTGAGGTGGCAAAACACATCAGTCTGGGGTTTGAAGCCTTGAGTGAGTGTTGATAGTAGGAAGCCACAGTGCCATGTGTGTCTCAGTGCCTTGGATTGGGGTCTGCAGCGTGATGAGAGGTAGAGGGATTTGGAATGAGGTGTTGTACTCTGTGTATGCTGATGGACAAACTTCCTGAAGCAGCATGAGGAGGCAGCAGGCTGCGTCTTGTGCGGATGGTCACCCTGTGGTGCACTGGTCTCCATCCCAGGCATCAGTTGATCCAGGTCTTTATATTCCTCCCTTGGCTGCAGGAGCACAAGGAAAGGGTGGGGTGCACTCTCCTGGAAGTACACAGCCAGCATGTGGGCTGCATATGGAAAGCCCCTCAGCAGCCCTCATAGGGTCTCTATATGAACTGTAATACCCAAAAGAGTTGTGGGAATAAGGCAGAGGACGGCCATTGGTTCTCACTTTCGTCATAGCTAGATGGAGTTGGGAAATATGTGTAAGGTCTCAGTGATGCCTGGTTTCTGTGGCAGGGATAAGCAGTCCTGGCAAGACCTGCTGAGGCTATCCTTGTGTGCCTCTCTGCCTTGGGATGTTGTAGTTGTGGGCAGCCTGCATTTCCATATTGGAACTGCTTGTGAGT
Organism: Pipra filicauda; assembly: GCF_003945595.2. Taxonomy (NCBI): domain Eukaryota; kingdom Metazoa; phylum Chordata; class Aves; order Passeriformes; family Pipridae; genus Pipra; species Pipra filicauda. Next base: position 1,955,984 of record NW_024104162.1, read on the forward strand.
GCTTTTTGGAAGGGCTCTCTGCAGGGCAGCATGCAGTCTCTTGATGGTAGGAGCACGTGGTGGCTCCAGAGCTGTTCTCCTTGATCTGACGGGACTTCTTGCAGAGGACTGGAGAAGGGGAATTGTGCGCTTGAAAAATGCTCTTTAATTTCCTCACTGCTTGTTCTTTTATGATCCTTTCAGCTGAGGGTCAAGCTTCATGAGCCCTTGGGCAGTAGATGGCTCCTTCTGCTTGTCATGTTTCTCAAGACAAAAGAGGTTGAATTCCTCTCCCAGAAGATCCTTGCAGGGCAGGAGCAGAAGCTGCTGTGCCCATATTCGCTGCAGTGACAGGGCAGGAGAGAGTCCTCAGCCCCTGCCTGTGGGGGAAAACTGAAGGTCCTAAGATATTCCTGATTGAGTGATAGCAATGGAGATTGCAGCACTGGGGCAGCTTCAAAACCTGTCATTGATTTCATCAGGGTGTGGTTTGAGCCAGGGATAAGATTCATAATGATTTAACTGCTGGTTAAGGAGAGACTCCAGACAAATAGTTTTCAATGGTTGTGTATGGTGAAGGAAGGAGTTAAAGTTTAGCCCCGTTGCAGAGATTGCAGTATGTAGTGCAGCTCTAACTCTACCACCACCAGGCTTTCCTCATTGTTGCAAGGCTTTTCCTGGGCAGATGAACCTAAAAATACACCAGCTGTATGGTGAGGCTGCCTCTCCTGTGGCCTGCAGGCTTTTCTCTCCCTGGATAGTTTCCCCTCTCTCCCCTTTGCTAATTACTGGCAGCTCAAAGGTGGTCCCTTCTCGACTGTTTCTTATTGCTGAGAGCAGCAAGTGCCTTGGAGAGATTACAGCTAAAGGCCCATTAGATGCCATTGCCCCTTTCTGGGGTCGGTTTTGGGGTCTGGGGTTTTCAATCCCATGCCTTCTCTCTTCCAGCCTCCCTTGCAAAGTTCAAGGCTGTAAAGCTCTAGAGGTGGTTTTCAGGGAGCCAACCCGTGGGATCTTGCTGATACAGTAGCAGGGATGACAAGGCGGGTCTGTGAGTGCACCTCTGTGCTTGTCTGCATGTTTTCAACGCTGTCTCCGGGTATTCCCACGAGGGCTGCTGCTGTGTAGGCTAATGCCAACGACTCGGCATCGTCAGTACTTTGGACTTGCTGCCTGGATGAGTGGAGAGCTGGTCCTTAATGCTCTGTCCAGTCTTTGCCTTTTAAGGTTACTTTTTCCATCTCAGTACTCCTGCTTTGTGCTATCAAAAGTGATGATTATTTTCCCAAAGCATGAACTCTCTTCCCAAACCCAAGGTTTAGGGCATACTGCAGGACCAGGAAGCTCTCAACCTTGGAGGATGAGTGCTGCTGCCCCTTGCTACCTCTTCAGCAACCAGCGAGTGGGGCACAGGTGTCTGTGGGGCATCTCCCTGGCTTGTTGCTGAAAGGCTTTTTGGAAGCTGGGGCGTGTGAGTGTTGGCTGCAGTGAGGTGGGCAGCCTTATCCAAGTCATGCAGCAGCTGTGACCATCTCAACGTGGCCACTTCGAGGTGAAACCGTGAGCAAATGTCCTTTGCAGTGTGGGATGAAAGGGGCTGGGGTGGATTGGGCTCTTGTGCTGGCTTTGTTTCTGACGGCAGGTTTCCTGCTATAAATATATGTGTATATATATGTGTGTGTGTGTGTGTGTGTGCATGGAAAACAAAACACGAGCCTGCGGTGCTGTCTCGCCGGCAGTGTGGCCCCGCTGTGGGGTGAGCCCTGCGGATGCTCGGCCCTGCAGGATGCTTTGCACTGCATCACTTGCTGCCCAGGCAGCCTAGCAGGGTGGATTTTTGGTCCTACCCTCCTGGTTGGCACGCATGCATCTCGACTGGGGTGTATTATTTTATTGCAGCCTGTTTCAGGGCAGGGCTCGGCTCCAGGGTGTCTGCCCGCCCGGGGTTTTCTGTGCCTTTGGACTGCAGTGGAGGTGTGTGTGGTGCAGGTCTCACTTCCCAGTGGTGCTCCTGTCGTGACCCTAGACTGTGTCCTCCCTGGGGTAAGGTGCTGCTTTAGTGCAGCCCCTGGGAGTTTGGGTGCTGTGTGGTTTCAAGAGCATGCCAGCAGAGGAGCTGCCCTGCCGTTAGCTGTACCGTGACCTCCCCATGGGACTTGGAGGCTGTGTGGCAGCAGGGAAATGCCCTTTGGCCGCTGCTCCCGCTGGCAGGGAGCTGGAGCTGTGCAGACGCCCATGGTCTGGTGCAGGGCTCCCTGCTGTCTCCACCGTGGTGGACTTGAGCCTTGCTTTAATTCGATCCAAATTTCAGGAACCCATATAATCTCAAATCTCAAAGAAAGCAGACAAACTTTTGGGTGCAAATTCGTACAGTTTTATTTTCAGTAATCGCTGCTGATGGTTTTAAGCAGGACTGGACAAAACCACCACTGGTGTCAGGTCACTAGGACGAGATGTTGCTGCTGTAATATATTTAGGAGCAGAAATCTCAGAGGAGCTCTGCAGAGTGTCATCTCTCGGCTCGCCCCAGCTCTGCCTCACTTTGCTCTCGTTCCAGCTTCTGAGTTGCAGTTCCCTACATTAATTTGGGAATCTCCTGTTGGGCTTTCTAGCCCTGCTTTGTGGCAGCAGCTCGATCTCTAGTTCTCTCACCCACTTCCTAAAATAGAAGCAATGAATCATAGAAACGCACCAAGAAAGCAAGTTCCCTGTCCTGCTCTCTCACCATGGCTGGATGATGCTCCAGTGGGCATCCCCACACTGCACCAATCTCCCACTGTCAGCTCCACTGCCTTCCCTGCTCCTTCTCTCTGCGATGTGAGTTTGCTGTTGGTGGTGATCTCCCTGACAGGCAGCTGGACATACTGTTCCTGGAGGGGCTCAGCACACGGGAACAGTGGCTTGGTGAGAGCTGTGCCAGTTTCTTGGGATGGGAAACTGCCCTCTGGCAGTTCCTTCTGTCAAGAAACTGCACTGCCTGCTGCTGCTGGGCTAGTGGCTTTCTGAGCTAACGAGTGGGTTTGTGCCGACAGCGCCTCTTGGTCTCACACCTCAGGGTGGTTTGGGGCTAATAAGCTCTGATCTGGGGTGTTCCTGGTTATGCTCTTACCAACAACCTCAGAAAAAGGAAGATACTGGGCAGTGTGGGTGTCCTCTGGGAGCACGTCTTGCCCTGGAGGTGTTGTGACTACCTGCTCTTTGCTGGGAGGCTTTCAGTGTTGGACAAGTTGTTAGGAATGGGGAATTAGGACTATGGGGATGATTTCCAGGGCTGGTGCTTTGATTGTCTCCATAGCCTTGGAGCTTTGTGACACCTGGCTTTGGTCTCAGTGTTGTTCATTTGCTGTTACCCAAATATCCCTTGGAGGTGGATGTGTTGGAGCGTGGAAGGGAGCAGAGTGGGGAGTGTACGGGCAGAGGAGAGCTGGTGGAGATGGCAGATCTACCAAGGGGGTTTGGAAGTGATGTGGAAGCTTTGCTTAAGTGTTGGGGGCCCAGTGTAGCTGGCAGAGCTGCAGGGGTGGCCAAGGCTGGGCTTGTCCTGGGGGGTCTCATGTTTGTTGGGAGCAGGAAAAGGGGCAAAAAAAGGCTCTCCCTTCTCTAAGACCTCTCCATGTCTGGCTATGTGTCTTGAGAAGGGAGCAGCAGAATTGAAGGATGCTGTTTGGGATGTTGGGGTACCTGTATGGCCCAGCTGCTGGCCTGCTGATGATGCAGCCCCTCAGGGTTTGCATGTGGCCTGGCTGGTGGGTCCCAGAGTCCTGCCAAGAGCAGGCTGCCGAGGCTGGGGCAGCCAATCAGCCCGATGCAGCCCTGCTGATACGGTGTGTGCAGCTGGCTGCCCTCTGACACCTGCCCTGCTGGGTCTGGGATCCTGGCAGAGCTGCCAGTCACTGCAGGCCATATTTCCTACCTGTGCCACTCCCTGCTGGGGATCCTCTGGAAGGTTATCCTGGGCTGAGTCAGAGATGGATGATAAGGAGAGGGAGGAGAGAGGGAGGCTTTCCTTCTCCACTCCCTTTTGAAGTGGTTTATCTGCAGTGGCTGGGGAACTGAGCTGATGTTCTGTCCACGGACCTTGGGAACAATGGTCCCACCCTGGGTGGATGGGTTGAGATGGTAGGATGGGCCGTGTGCTGGCACGGGGGTTTGCACAACCCCGTGTTAGTCCAGAGGTGCCTCTGCCTGTGCAGGGAAGGTGGATGGAGAAGACAGGGTGGGGCTGTAAAGAAGGGGCTGTGGAGAGCAGAGCTGTGTGTTGGCTTCCTGCGGCTATCTCCTCCCCACTGCCGTGATGCAAAGGTCACATTGGTTTGGGATATTTGGCTGGCTCCCTGCTGCTTTTCTGCTCCATGTTGGTGAGCCCCAGCTGTGGCACAGCAGGAGGCAGAGCTCTCCATCCTCTCTGCATGTGCCCCCTCATTCCTCTGGAGCCTCTCAAGCCAACTGCCTGATGGCTGGCCCTGTGTTTCGTAATGCACAGAAATGCCAGAGGGACGTGCTTCTCCTTGCCGTGCCTGCTTGCTCCCTCCAATCCCTCCTGCCCGTGGCCCTCCTGGGGTTTGTCAGGCAAGCAGGTGGCAGGGATGGTGGGCAGCATGCCAGGGCTCTCTCCTCTCTCAGCTCCTTTAAAAGGTGCTTTTGAGATCCTCCTTTGTGCAGGGGCTTGGGTTGTGCTGCTACTAACTGGGATTTTTCATCTGCTCCCAGCTCTGTGGTGGAGTGGGGCAGGGGCAGCAGGCCAGGAGCTCCTCTCGAGGCTTGTTAGCAGCCATCCCTGGCTAACACCTTAGTGCTGCTGCTGGTCTTAAAAGCGGGTCAGGGCCAGCTGTGCCCCGCTGGGGTGTTTGTGTGTGGTAGGTGTGCCGGAGCACATCAGCGGGCATTGGCTGCCGGCATGCTCAAGCAGCTGCTGCTCTTCACAAGGGAGTTTGGGTGGGGGTTAGGGTAGAGTGACCCCCATTAGAGGGGCTACACTGGCTGGTGGGGATGGTGGTTGAGTCTGGGTTGGTGATACCAAGTGCATGGCAGCTCCTTGGTTGAGACATGCTGTGCACAGTGGTGTGTGACCAGGCAGGGTTGTCCTTGGCATCATGCAGGTTTCCTTCGTCCCTGCGATGGGGATGTGTCTTTCTGAAACAGGAGGTGGTGGGGGATGTTTTGGTAGGCTGCCTGCTAGAAAAGTGTGAAGCATCACAGTCTTTGCTGGGTGGGGCGGAACAGGCTTGACACTGTGCAGGAAAGCCTCCTAACCCTACTTTTCTTGTCTTTCTCCCTCTAGGGCTGACCGGACTGGCCGTGCCCACGATGCCCTGAATGCCGAGCGCAGTGGAAGCAGAGGAGACTGTGTCCTGTTAGCTCCTCCTCCCTCCCTCATCCCCTTAGTTTGGGTTTGTTTCTATTTATTTTGTGGCTGGGTTTGGGTATGGCCTTGGCTGGATGTGAGGCTGCTGCAATGTGGCTCATTTGGCTCAAGCACCACTTGTCCATCCACATTTGGACCTTGCTGCTCTTGGGGAGCACCTGGCTACCGCTGGCGGAAGGCAGCCCCAAGTCTCCCTTTAGGACTTTCCCGGTTACAGACTGGAGCTTGACGCACTTGGTGGTCCACAACAAAACCGGGGAGGTCTACGTGGGGGCTGTCAATCGGATCTACAAGCTCTCCAATAATCTCACGCTCCTGAGGACCCACGTGACGGGGCCCGTGGAGGACAATGAGAAGTGTTACCCTCCGCCCAGCGTTCAGTCCTGCCCACATGGGCTGGTTACCACCAACAATGTGAACAAACTGCTGCTGGTGGACTACTCGGGGAATCGGCTGATCGCCTGCGGCAGTGCCTCCCAGGGTATTTGCCAGTTCCTGCGGCTGGACGACCTCTTCAAGTTGGGTGAGCCCCACCACCGCAAGGAGCACTACCTCTCCAGCGTCAACGAGTCGGGCACCATGTCTGGGGTCATCATCGAGGTGCTGAATGGGCAGAACAAGCTCTTCATTGGGACGCCTATTGATGGGAAGTCAGAGTACTTCCCCACCCTCTCCAGCCGCAAGCTGATGGCCAATGAGGAGAACGCGGAGATGTTTGGCTTTGTCTACCAGGATGAGTTTGTCTCCTCGCAGCTCAAAATCCCCTCGGATACACTCTCCAAGTTCCCCACCTTTGACATCTACTACATCTACAGCTTCAGCAGCGAGCAGTTTGTTTACTACCTGACCCTGCAGCTGGACACCCAGCTCACCTCTCCCGACTCCACTGGGGAGCAGTTTTTCACCTCCAAGATCGTCCGCCTCTGTGTGGACGATCCCAAGTTCTACTCCTACGTGGAGTTCCCCATTGGCTGCGTGCAGGACGGCATCGAGTACCGCCTGATCCAGGACGCCTATCTGACCAAACCTGGCAAGGCTTTGGCCAAATACCTGGGCATCTCAGAGCAGGAGGATATCCTCTTCACCATCTTCTCCCAGGGCCAGAAAAACAGGGTTAAGCCTCCCAAGGAGTCTGTGCTCTGCCTCTTCACGTTGAAGAAGATCAAGGATAAGATCAAGGAGCGTATCCAGTCGTGCTACAGAGGGGAAGGGAAACTCTCACTGCCCTGGCTCTTGAATAAGGAGCTGGGCTGCATCAACTCGGTAAGTCCCTGCTTGCTGCTAGTCAAGCCAGGCTGTTTCTGGTTCCTGGTGGTGCTCTCTGGCTGGACCCTTCACAGTGACCTGACCTGAGCTGTATTTTCCCAGTGGGAGGACTGGTGCCATTGGAGCAAGGTGCTCCATTTGCCTGGTAGAATTCCTTGTGGAGATCACAGCTTCATGGTGGGGCAGCTGTCTGGATTTGGGCTGGATTCAGTGCCCGTGAAGACTCCCAAGCAAGGGGCCTCATGCCGATGCAGGTGCCTGCTTCGGCAGGTGTCCCTTCCTTGTGGATTTGGGTAGTGAGAGTCAGTTGGGCTGGGAGGGTGGAATGCTCAGTCCTTAGGGCATCTGCTGCAGCTCCACTGTGGAGTCCCTTGCAGGTGCCACATGTGGAATTTTGAGCATCATGTCACCTGGGGCTTGCCAAGCAGGAGGTGTTGGAGGCAGTAGGATTTGGGGGACAGAGAGCGCAGACCTGATGGAGGGCAGTGGAGAGGTTGGCAGTCCCAGCAGAAGCTGGTCACATGTTCAGCAGGTAGGGACCACATCCTCTCTGTGGGGTGCTGGAAAAGAGGACAGAGGGCACAAGGCGCTGTCAGTGAGGTGGGTTTTGAGTGGCCAGTGCAAACTGTCATCCAGAGGCACAGGAGGTGAGTGCTGGTATCCTAGAGCAGTGATTTCCACCTGAGGAAGCACTTCCCTCTGTCCCCAGAGAGGTGTCTTCCTGCCTGGTGCTCACCTGAGGGCCTCTAGTCCCTGCTGGTGGCTCAGCTGCTCTGTGGGACTTATGAGCCGTGGGGGGCAGGGGACCTCCCTGCTTGGCTTTCCGAGTTTGTTTTCTAGTTGAACTGTTACTGTTACTGGATTTTTTTCCCAGGCAGTGTTATAAACTAGGAATGGTTGCTGGAGACTACAACTCCAGGTAACAGGGAGGTCATACACTGGATATCACCAGGCTGGGCTGTGTAGTCCCCAGGCAGGGTCAGATACCTGGCTGAGGCAGGTTTTAGGGTACCAGTGTGTGTGTTTGGGAGGGTCTGGTGGAAGTCCTGACACACCTGCTATTGCCCACCTCCCCCAAGCCCCATTGCTGGTGCTTGGCACCCATCACCAAGCCCCCAGCCCTGCTCAAGCAGGGTTTTGGGTGGAGGCAGGTGGGCAGGGGGTCCCTGTGGAGCAGCCCTGCCTTCTCTCCCACTGTCCTCCCTGCAGCTCCGGAGGAGACAGCTAACAGCTGCCTGACAAAGTAAAGGGTTTGCTGTCAAGAGCGCTGGGCCTGCAAATCAGATTTTGGCTTTGAACTAATTCAATTTTGCTGGAAAATGATGAAATCGTTACACTGCTGCCTGTTGGGTTGCGCAGCTGCTGGCTCCGGCAGCGGAGTTGTTCGCTGCTTCCTCCTGCACTCCTGGCTCACCAATGCCATGTCCCCTGGGTTTGGGGAGGGGTCTCTGCCCCCCTGCATTTTGGAGATAGTTCTAAGCTTGGAGAGTCCTGGGATTGCTACCTGGTGGCCAGTTCCTGTGAGCAGGTGAATCTCAAGGTGCTCTCTGGGTCCTGCAGATGTGTGGCTCTTGTGCGGTGGAAGGATGTGTGCCATGATGCAGGTGCTTCTACTTTCATATGGGGTGGGTTGGAGAGTGCTACCCTACCCCAGGGGATCCAGGCAGTGTTTTCTGTCCATGTCCTTCTCTGGCTGACAGGCTGAACTGCAAAAGACATGACTGGATCATGAGTCAAGCCCTCAGCTTGCTGAGCACAAGCCAAGCACAAGCCAAGCACAAGCACAACCACAGACCCCTTGGAGCATGTTACCTCTTTCTGGCAGGAATTTCTGTGCCCCTAATAAAATAAAGCCACCTTTAGGGTGGGTGATGACAGAGACGGATCTCTTGGTGGTGAGTGCTGGCCAGAAAATAAAGGCCATGTTGTTTTTTAATTTTTAAGGAGGCAGAATGCAATTGCTCAAATCAGTAGTTGCTTGGGAATTACATCCCGTCCCTATGGAAAATGTGCAAGGAGCTCTCTTGCTCCGCTCCTTCATGGTTTATGGTGGAGGAAGTTTTGCCAGCATTGCACTCGCGGTCTTTGAGCAGCACAGGGCCAAGGGATGCTCATCCCCGGTGCTGCAGGGTAGCTCTGACTCTCCAGAGTTGGTGTTGGAGCCAGGAAGAGAGGCTGCCAGGCTTGGCAGATAGCTCAGGAGATGTTAGTGGTTCCTCTCCGGCGCTGGCGAGAGGAGCGAATTCCTGCCTCCCATTTCTCTCTCTCTCCTTCTGGGATCCAGTGATACGGCAGCAGGAAGGGTAGTGAGCTGGCTCAGGAGCAAGACCCCTCATGCTGGTGTACTCAGACCTGAGCGTGGACTTGTGTATGGAGCAGAGTCACCTTGCGGAACCACCCTGTCCATTCCTCTGCACCAACCTCGCTGACTAAATCACGCTTGAACCCCTCCAGAGACTCTGCTGCTCACAGTGTTTCACTGAGAGGGGTTTGGTGCTGTGTGAAAAGAGCCAAGCTCTTTTCTTCCCCTGTGCAGTGCAGGGCTGGGGGGTCTGTGTGCCTATGGCCAGATGTGCTCAGTGCACCTGCCCATTGTACCCATCCCCAAACTGGGGGGATGATGGTCTAGTGTAGCAGGGCTGGGAAAGGGCACCGGGCTGGAGCTGGAGAGCAGATGTTGTAGCAGGGAGCTATTTAGGGTTCTTGGAGTCCTTGACTCCTGGGCTGACAGTGTGGGCAGAGCCAGTGCCTGGAGCACGCAGGATGTGGGCGTCAGTTTTCCCTGGGCCGCCCCAGGGAGAAAATGAGTTTTGACTCCTCAGTGGGGTTTGCTGCCCAGCTTGCTGGCACAGGGCAATGGCTGGTGACAAACGGGCCTAAAAGCGGGCTGGGATAAGCCAAATCCTTTCCGGGGCAGCCAGAAAAATGCAGGTGGTAACAAACTGTACCACACTGGGATTATTCCCGAGCAGCGATTAATACTCGAAAAGCCTGGCATCCCAGCCTGGCACTTGGTACCGGCCTCCTGCAACCTCCTCCCTGGCTCCTTGCATCCCCCCTCATCCTCCATCGCAGCCCCTGGAGGGGCACAGGGGGATGAGCTGAGCCTATAATGGTGCTAACTGGTGAATTACTGGCTAATTAATAATGCTGAGTGATGCGAGCCTTGCCGTGCTGTCTGCTCCCTCATTGCTTTCATAAGTGGGCTTGAAGGGAGGCAATGAGACAAGGCATGTCAAGGAGACACCCGCTACTGCTCGCTCGGTGCTGTGGGCCTGCTTTCCCCCTCCTTCAGGCCCCTTTCCCCAGGAAATCCAAATTTCCTGACCCTATTCTGGGGAGACAGGTTAGTGCTGGGAGAGAGAGGATTGCTGTGCTGTGCAGGTGGTGCCTGGGTTGTCTGGAGTCTAGGGGCAACTGAGAGGGGTGCCAAAGGAAAGCACAGAGAAAAGGAAAAACTAAAAAAACACACCAAAACCACCAAAACAAACAGCTCCCCGTTGCAATGGGCTGAGGCCGTGATCCCTGCAAACACCCCTGCAAATGCACGAGCAAGCAGACCCCGATGCCTCCTGCGGATCCCAGCATCCGCAGGCAGAAACGCTGCAAGGTCACTGGCCCTCGCGTGCCGTGGTGCGTGTCGGTCCCTGCCGGCGCTGGCCGGGGACAGCTGTCCCGCTGTCCTTCCATCCTTCCATCCTTCCATCCCTCGGCCTCGACTGTCCCTGCAGCCCACATCTGCCAGGGAAGTCGGTGGGTGCCATAACCCCGGTACTGCTGCCCTTGGCCCGACCTCGCTGTGCCGCCTGTGCTTCCCTAACGAGGCAGTTTGCTGTTAATGAGCTAATTGTCGGCGTAATTATTTATCGAGGTGGTGGCGGCGTGGCGGCGGGCGCTCCTCGGTCCCGGAGCGCAGCTGTATTTGTCATTTCCCAGAGAGTATGTTGAGACAAAGCAGAGAGCAGTAAACACCGTAAACATCTCTCCTCTTGCATATTCAGCAGCCGAGGGGTTGAGGAAGCTGCAGATTGAGCTCGGAGAGAGCAAAACCTGCACCCAGGGGTGCCAGGGCTTCAGTACATTCACAGCATTGCCCTTAACCCCTCTGCTACTGTAGATGGCTGGGTGGAAGGTGCTGGGGTTTATTTGGGCCGTTGGGGACAGTTTTTTCCTCAGCAAAGCACCTGAGGGATCCCGGGTGTTGGATAGGAGCCGTGTATTGGCTGAAGCATCGCTGGCATCTCAATTCGTGATTGGGAAGATAATTCTCTCTTATCTGCTGTTTTAAAATTCCTAGCCTGGTTGTGCAGAAGAGGATGCATAAGTGTATGTTGGCCAAAGGATAGAAAAGGGCAAGGCTGGGAATCAGAGGGTGGGTGGAGAGGTCCTGATTCCCCTTCTCTCCTTTTCCCGTGGTTGCAGAGATGCATGGTGCCCCATGTTCCTGTTTTGGGGTCCCTGGATCTCTCGTGCCTGGCTGTAGGAGTTCCCCAGTTCAGTGAAGGATGAGCAGCAGTCAGGCAGGGAAGGGAGTTGATCTTTGTACATTAACTCAGCATCCAGGAAAACCAGAAGTTAGAGTAACTGAGGAAGCAGCCCAGCATCCCCAGACTGCCCAGGGAGGCTGAATGTGACCGGCTGGCATCGTTCCCTGTCCTCCCCTGCTGGAAGGCTGGCATGGCACTGAGTTCCCACTGCAGCCGGGAGTGGGACCACTGGCCTTGGAGCTGGCATGGCAGCACAGTGAGGAGGGCAAGCAGTGTTGCCATGGCTGTGGGAGGCTAATGCCGTTGTAGCTGCAAGTGTATTGTGCTGGGGCACAGAAAAGTGCCGTGTTTTCCCTCCTCCGTGTGGGTGATTGTGGGTTATTGGTGGGAGCTGGTCTGGGCTGACCCTTGCTTCCCAGGCAGCAATGAGTGGGAATTACAGAGCTCTGTACTGCCCTTGTGTACGTGGAGCTTGGGAGCTTGGCATTTTCCCATATGCTCCATGCACATGCTGTATGGATTTAAAACCCCTTGGGGACTGGCATGCATTTGGAGGCTGCTGCTTGCCAAAAAACCTCTCTCTCCTTAAAATTCAAAGTTATATAAGGAACCTTGTGAAGCGGAAGAATCCTGTGACTGGATCAGGCTGTCTCCCTGTCGGTCATGCCTGCCTTGCCACTCTACCCTCCTGCACCCAGGTTTGCTGCCACCCTTGCGGATTTGGCTGAAGCCCCTTCCTGGGAAGGGATGAGGATTTTGCTGGTGCTGTGTGACCATGTGAGGCTGTTGCCTTGTGTGGGACCTCTGGGAGGCCCATGTGCCCCTCCAGGCCAGATAGCTGTGGCCAGGGTCTATTGTTCTGTTCAGCAGGTGAGTGTGACATGGTGAGGATGGTCGATGTGGGGATGAATACTGTTGATCTGGTCCCGGTCCCGCTCCCCCGCCTGCATCTCAGCTTTCACAGGGGCAATCCCGCTGGCTTTGCCTTTCCCATCCTCAGGACTGTCTGTGCTGGAGGTCCCTGCCATCATGGCCCTGAGAGCTGAGAGGGGCCGATGCAGCCCTGCTTCTGCCTCTTCCTGGGCTGAGCTTGCAAAAGCTTCTCCCAGACCCACGGGCTCGTGCTGAACTGAGGAGGCAGCTGGCTGAGTCAGGCGCCTTGTATGGGGCAAGGCAGCATGGAAAAAATGTGGGGATTTCCCAAAGACGTTCCTGCAGGAGGTGGAACAGGGCTGGCAGGTGGGTAGAGTGTTTGTTGTGTGAAATGAGGCTCTTTTAGGAGCCCCGACTCGTTTGCCTTGGCACGGCCTTGGCTGGGAAGTGTTTTGTCTCCAGGGGGAGGCTGGGGCGCAGGATTCAGCCCCAGCTGCCTTGCTGCCAAGCTGTTTTCTTTTTGGAGCTAGCACCGGAATGAGGAGGAGAGGGATGTGCGTGTGCTGGGGAGCTTGTGCTGGCATCCCACGTGTCTGAGATAGCAGCAGCGGGGATGGAGGGGGAGCAGGGATGCTGCGCTGGCTCCCGCTGGATTTGTAAGATGCAGAGGACAGAGAGCCTGTAAGATGCAGAGGACAGAGAGCCTTGGTCTTGGCCTGCAAAACTTTTTCAGATGTAGAGAGGGCCTGCATGCAGGCCCTCTGTCCCGAGTGCCTTACATCAGTGCATAGGGAATGTTAGGGAAGCATCAACTCATGCCTTCCTTCGTCTTGTGAGGTGCGATGGCTGGGACGGGGGGGGCAAGGGATGGGGCTGTCGAAGGGGCCGTAGCTGTGGGGTCAATGTGGGCGATGGCTGATGGCCGTGTGGGAGGTCCAACATATTGAGGCATTGGCAAAAAGCTCATCTCTCCTCTGCTTTCTTTTGACAGCCGCTGCAGATCGACGATAATTTCTGTGGCCAGGATTTTAACCAGCCATTGGGCGGGACCATCACCATCGAGGGGACCCCACTCTTTGTGGATAAGGAGGATGGGATGACCTCGGTGGCTGCCTACGACTACAGAGGACAAACCGTTGTCTTTGCAGGCACACGAAGCGGGAAGATCAAAAAGGTAGGAAAGTCCTTAGTGATGATGATGGGGAGGGATGACTGCTGTGCCTCCGTGAGTGACTTGATATATTGGGGGTAATTTGCAAAGGGCCAGTGAGGTGCAATTTCCCATTGCTTCTCTCTGTCAACCAAATTTACAAAACCTCTGCCTTTTGGAAGGGTTATAACACAGGGAAGTTGAGTCCTTGCCACTAGTGGATCACAACCCATCTTGTTATGTCTCAGGGCACATGGGTTTGCTCTTTAGCTGCCACAAGGGGGGCTCTGTCTGTCCAGATCCATATGGCCTGGGCAGGGTGGGCAGAGGTGGGTGCTGATGGCTCCAGCCCGGTGATGGGGAGACTTCACTTCCCGTACCCCGCCACGGCACAAAAGGCTGATTGTTGGTGGCAATTAGCAAATAGCTCTGTGCGTGCCTTTCTCTGCCTGCATCTCCACAGGGCACGGATTTCCTGTTATCATAACATCATGCCTATAATTATAGCTGTACATGCCCTGTATAAACAGAGCTTCCATTAACACATCCTCAGCCAGGGAAACGCTGTGTGAAGGTCCTTGTAGGGTCCCTGCTATGGACCAGAGCTTGGCTGTGGGGTCTGACCTGTCTTTTTGTGGCTTGCTAGATGCTCCACACCCCATCTTGGGCACAGCATCCTGCCTTTTTGCTATGTCTCCTTATCTGTGATGGTCAGAGGGCCCTGGAAACAGCAGGATAGCTGGCAGGTTCCCTGGCAGGAATCCAGAACAGGGTGCCATTGTGGGTGATAGTCCCTGTATGTCCTGCTCCCCCTGCCCGTGCTTCCTGTGGACTCTTGACCAACCCACCAGTGCCCCTGCCCATTAGCAGCATTTTTAGGTACATGGGTAGCATGTGTTGGAGTGAGGGGTAGGATGGAGGGGTCCTCTCCAGCCCCACATCTGCTTGGCTTTCTGTGGTCCTCGGGGGGGGTGCACAGTGGTAGCAGGGCTGAGCAGGGCTGCGGGGAGCTGATGGAGGCAGCTCATCCTCCCTTCCGGATCGATGAGGGATCTAAAGGGACTGGTGTCATGTTGCTGCCAGCTTCTCCTTCCTCTGGGCTCCAGATGGGGGTTTTAGGTGGGGATGGGAAGGAAGGAGCGTGTGGGAGGAGAGTTCGAAAAGCCATGACAACAGTGTTACACCTCTAATTCCTCATTTATCTAGAGGGGCTGGTGGTTGGTTTTTAGATGGCAGATTTGATTTTTCCTCTTCCTCCTTTACTCAAGTTTTTCTCTAGTCTTTGTGCCTTCAGAGCCATTTGCCAGGGGTGGTCTAGTTCAGGTGCCTGACTAGTGTATGGGCTGCATGCTACAGCCGTGACTGCAGCCAGAACTTGAAGCCCAGGTGTGGTTTGAGTGTCCTCCTTTCCTGCAGGGCTTTCCCAAGACCTCTTTTTCGTAGTTTTAAACTTGATGCCCCAAATAGCTGGTCTCGCTCTCTGGCCCTGCAGGGCAAGAGGACATGGAGCAGCTCCATGGAGAATGAAGAGATGGGTCTCAGCCCTATCCGAGCACAGGGTTGCTGAGCAGGTTTTGTAGGCTTATCCTACCTGGAGCCCTCAAATCCCCTGGGGTTGCAGAGCTCTCCAGTGGCAGCATGGGAGCACTTTGCAGGCTTCGAGCCCTGCGCCGTGAGGGCTCCTCCTCGTCCCTGCAATGACCTTGAGGTGGGCAGCCCAGCCCTCCTGCGGCAGGGGCTGCCTGGCTGCCTGGCAAAGCGCTGCCTCAGCAGCTACCTGATCCTGCCGCCTGGCTGCCGGGGCCAGAGGGAGGGAAGGGAGGGAAGGGGCTGCTGACCTGTCTTTGAGTGGCACCAGTGTGTCCTCAGCTGGGGGATGCGATGCCTGGCAGGGCAAAGTGTAGCCAAGGTGGCTCCTCCAGGCAGAGGGTGCAGGGAGAGGGGCTGCATCGTTCAGCAGCGGTCACAATCCCTCTGCTTTTAAGCTGTTAGTGTTTCCCACCGTCCCCTTGCAAGAACCCACGTTAGGCTTGATGCAGCCTGGTGCCTTCTCTGCCCTCCTGCTGCCCCCCCCGCCCTTGCCAGAACCCCTGGCATCTCCTCTGGGAGAGGAAGGGCTGTGCCGACAGCTGGGTGCCCCCTCCCCCGTCCCCAGGAGCCCTGTAATAGATGCTGCTCTGCTGAGGGGCACCAATCTCGCCATCTGGGCTGGGGTAAGGTCAGGGCAGAGTCACTGCCGTGTCTGGATTTTCCTTGGATGGCAGCTCTCATGCCCAGCATTTGTCCAGGCTGTTGCGTGCAGACAGAGCCTCCTTTTGTCCCCCCAAAAAGCCACACAAGCCTCTGGCTGCCCTGCAGCCTCTCCCCAGCCCTGCCACCAACAGTTGCTGCTGAGAAGGCAGGGTGCTGGGGAGCACCTGCTGCCACCACAGCTGCAGGGAGTCCCCAGTTTCGGGGGGTGGAAGGATCTTGCAAGCAATGTCAGATTTGCAAAACTCTGTGCGGGACAGGAACTGTGGGCTGGGCTGGGGAGGCACTGGGGGGATGGAGATCCTGATCCCTGGGATACTGAGTGAGTTGCAGCAGCAGAGCCCATGGCAGCCCGCTCTCAGCTTGTCCCTGCAGCATTGCCAGGCAGGCAGTTATCTTTGGCCGATCCCGAGTTATGTGGAGAGGCCAGGCTTGGAAAGCTCTTGGTCCCGCGTGCTTGCTGTCCTCGGTGCCAGCAGTCATGGGACTGGGGCGCCCGGGGAATTCCTGCCATGCCCAGGTGAGCAATGTGGGGATGGCTTCCCATGCTCCTGGGGCTGGCAGTGAGCCACTTCCTCTCTACTCTTGAGCTGGCACAGCAGGGACCTGGCCTTGCACCCTGTAGTCTGAGGGTGCTGTGGATAGGGAAGTGACATGGGGACGTGAGCCGTGAGCATGTTGCAGCGGGACTGTCCAGGGGATGTTTGTGCAAGGGAAATGAGACTTGCTTCCTAATGCTCTGGTTTTTCCTGGAAACCACCTGTCCTCACTTGGCAATCTTTATATTGGACAGTTATCATTTTCCCAGGTTGTCTTTCCTATTTTCTGGGTGGACACAAAGCTGTGTGTTATTGCAATGGGAGTGCTTAGTTATGTGCTGGAGAGGCACATTTGACGCTGCACCTGTGTCACCTCTTGACCTGTGTGTACCAAGGACTTGATTTTGGCTGTGCTTGAAGTGTTGTATGGAGAGAGGGAAGAAGAATGATACTGGAGGGGGTGTGCTGGTACTGCAACCTCCTCCCAGTAACTGCACCGTGCTTGGCTGGTGGCTGGAAGCTGAAGCGGTGGGATATTCTGGGAGGTGCAGTGCAGACCCTGCTGCCTTCCTTTGCTGCCATCTGCTCCTCGTTATGCAAACATGGCATTGCCTTGGGGCTTTGCGGAGCTCAATGTAGCCCTTGTGGGTTGACCCAGTTTTGGGTGCTGCTTGGTTATTTTTGGGGGGTGAGCTGAGCTTCTCTCAACACAGCCGTCCCTGGCTGCTTATGGGGCAGGGAGGCTGAGAGCTGTCCCTTCTGCCACAGCCCCACAGGCGATTCCCAGCACCACTGAATATCCAGGTGTTGGAGATTGCTAAGGCAGGCGTGGTTGTGGGATAATGCAGCCAATTCATCCCAACAGGATAGCATTGGACTACACATCCCTCGCAGCCAGCCAAGCTCTCATTTTTTGAGGATTATCTGGCTGCTCAGTCACCACTGCAATCCCTGTAGCTCCCTGCCCTGTCCTGAAACTGGCTGGCCTTGGGCATGAATGTATCAGAACGTGTCTCTGCCGGGAATCTGCTCCCCTCCAGGCCTTGTGCTTGCCACAGCTTGTTTATTCTTTCCCACAGAAAGCACAGCTGAACTGGCCCTATGTCTGCCTGATTTGGTTTCTCCACTTAAATAATTAGAATAATAAACTCTTCACACTAAGTGGGTTATCCCCATCCCTGCACGACAGGACATGGTGCTCCTCTCCTGTCCTGGGGAGGCTGGAAGGGCTCCCCTGCAGCCTCCTGTCCTGCTGAGGGCAGGGACATGGAGGTGCTTTGGGAGAGCAGATTTGGCAGCCCATGGAGGCACCCCCTTGGAGTTCTCTTAAAGCTTTGGATGAGGAGGCTTTGGTGTGTTCACAACCCTTGGTGTGTCTGGGCAGAAAATAGGTGCTGTGAAGAGGGGGCTCTTTTGAGGATTTCCCTGTTGCCTGCTGGCTCCCTTCCGATCGCAAAAGCCCCCATGTGTTGGCCTCTAGGGTATGATGCATGACCTGATCGTGGTCCATGTGAGCTGGGAGGAGAAGCTGTCAGGCTCCCTGCCCACTCTGCTGGTCCCAGTCCCCACGGATCCTTTCGCGTCACCCTCTGCTTAGTGCTCAGGGTAAGCGGCTCCGGCTGAAAAGGGGCCCTTTGTGTCTCGGCGCGTGAAATCCGGCTCCCAGAGCGCGCGGGAGGGCTCGGCCCCCCTCGTGACCCTGCTGCTGGCTACCCTACTTACTGCCTGTGCCTTGGATGGCTTTTATTTTTTTGTCGGGGGTGGGAGACAGGACATATTCGGGGCATGAAGCCTGCCCTGGCCCTGATGGTGTCAGCCGGTGACTCTTGAGGACTCCCCGAGCATCGACCCCTGCGCAGCCCCTGAAATTCTCTCCTGCCTGTGTTGCTGCCTCTTCCCAGCTGGCTGCCCAGCACAAGGGCCTTTTGTTCCTCCTGCCTCTTCCCTCTGCCCTCTCCCCCTCCCTCCCCATCCCATCCTCTGGAGACCCCTCGTCCCCTCCCCATGTGCGTGCAGCCCCCATGGGCGCCTGTGCCCAGCCCCGGGAGGGAGATACGCTCCTCGGAGCATGGGGCCGCGCCTCTCCCCAATCAATGGCAATAATTTTATTGGCATGACAAGGTAGCCGACGGTTGCCAAAGTGAATCCATCAAATACCTCTTGGCGGATCCCCGCCCCCTCGAGAGCTCTCGCTGGAGTCGTTAAGCTGTTTTAATCAAGGTGGAGGCTGGAGAGCTGGCATGTTAAGTGGATGGGGTGATGGGGAGGGGGCGGCAGAGCCTTCCCCGTTCCCCGCTCGTGGCAGGGAGCACTCGGCATCGCCCCATTCCTGCTCAGCAGGAAGGGGCCCTGCTCGCTAGCGTCGGGCTTTGTTGCGCCGCCCGGCTCTGAACAGGATGTCTCATTGTTGGAGGAAACAATTAGAAATTCATCGTGAACCGTTGGCCTCTGGGATCTGCCAGGGTGGCGAGGCCATGGCTGCAGGCAGCTGCCAGATTCGTCCTCGAGTGACTCCCGGAGGGGAATGTCACTGGGGTTCCTGCTCCTGCCTTGTGCAGGATGGATGGAGATGAATATTTCCAGGCTCTTGTCCCTCCAAGGGATGCTCAAGCGTGCACACACAGCCTTGGGGAAGCAGAGGAAGTGTCAGGAGGCTCCCTCCCCACCAAACCCTGCTCCCTCCACCCTCTATGCCCCCAGGCTTTTTGACTCACAAGCCATAACCCTCTTTTTTTTTCCCCCCTCCCCATCTGCTCTGCTCTCCGCACAAAGCCGGCAGGTGAGCGAGGAGGCCTGGGAGCCTGGCGCCCGGCCAGCCGGGAGGCAGCAGGAGCCAGCCCTGCTCCAACCTTCCCTGCCGAAAGCGCTGACGGTGCATGTCTCGCCTCTCCCTGGCGCCGGGCGCCCGCAGGCAGCGTGCCGCCTCACCCCATCCATCAGCCCGCCCCGGCTCCCGCGGAGCAGTTGGCACTAAGGTAGTGTTGCTGCTGGACTTTGCCGGTGTCAGGCAAGGTGACTTTTGGGGAACAGTATGTTGTGAAGGCTGGAGGAGGCTCGAGGATGAAGGTGGATCCCAAAGACCCCTTGTCTTCAAAACGGCTACCAGGTGTAAACCTGGCTTCTGTAATTGTCCCCGAAACGGGTTTGAGGGCAAAGCGCCTCTCGGCAGCCCCTCAAGACAGCTCAGTGCTGCCCTGCAGGGTGTGCTCAGGAGCTGGCGGGTCTGTGCCAGCCAAACACGGCAGCATCACCTTCATTGCTGGTTCCTGCAGACCATCCTATGCCCTGGCAGGGGCTGCTGCCCTGGAAGTAATGTGGAAATAGGGCTGGGAAAGGAAAAAGCCTGCGGGTTTCTGGCTGCGTGCCTTGTTGGTCCTGCCCCTGTTACTGTAGGGCTGTGTAAGGCATTGGTGGCTATGGCGTGGCAGTAGTGGGAGAGCAGGGTGGATGAGTGATGCTTTGGAGTCATTAGTGAGGATGCTGAGCCCCTGTAAACGTCTGGGTGAGAGTCACTGGGGGCTGACGTTAGGAAAAGGGGTGTGTGGGCTTGCTGGGGGCGTGCAATGCCAGCAGTGAGCACTGGGTTTTCCCTCTCGGCTGGTGGGGTTGGTTTGGTTGGTGAAGCGTGAAGCTGCTGAGCATTTTCTTCTGCATCTTTCTGCTGCTGAATGCAGGGCTGTGGCCCCTGTCTGTGACCTCTATTCTGCTGGGAAGAGCAGGAGCACGACTCTTGCTTTGGACTGTGCCTCCTGCTGGGGACCTCTGTGGTGGCCCCATGGGGATAGGGTAGGGGGAAAAGGCACCCCATTGAGATGGAAATGAGTTGGGAGGGCCCAGCTCTGTTGGATCCCTCCTGTTGGAGCCATTGTGCCTATTCACTGGCACAAACATTGACTAATTTTGGCTTTTCAGGTGGGAGAATGGCCCCTACATCCCACCAAAGGCAGCCAAGAAGGAGGATCAGGAAGGCAGCGGTTTGGGAGGCAGGGACTGTTGGTATGCCTGGTGGGAAGGGGCAGTGCTGGTGTCCTGCTTTGCCTTTGTGCAACCCCATTAACCCAGATTTAATGGTGCCTGAGGAATTTGCCCTCAGCCCCTGGAGGAGGGAAGATGTGTGTTTAGCAGGGGCTCAGTTACCTTCAGTATTGTCTGAGTCTCTGCATGTCCCAGCACTGCCTCGGGTAGAGACGTGACTGTGGGGAAGGTCAGACATCCCCATGGGCTGACCTGCCTGATTTCCCCCCCTGGACTGGGAGGAAAATCCATCATAAATCAAGAGTGAGGTGGAGGTGTGGTATGGCACTTGGGGATGCAGGATGTGGACTCCAGCTGCCCCTTAGTGGCTGGTGGAGCCTGTCATCAATCTCTGAGACTTTGATACACGGAGAGGTCGTTTGTCTCCAGGTCCAGGCGGGGATGGTGCTCAGCCCCAGATTGCTCAGAAGAACTGCTGTTTGGCCTCCGTTATCCCCTGCCCTTGTTAATTATGGGCTTTTCTGAAGTGGAGCAGGAGAATGGCAGTACCAGCTAATGCCAGGCTGGTACTGATGGGAAAGGCAGAAGGAAGGTGCCCTGTGGGGTCAGCGTTGTGGGGTGAAATAAGAGTGGAGGAGCTGGGCTGTGTGCTAGGTGGTGGTGAGGATGCAGACCCCTGGGATCACGTCCCTGTTTCTCCCCGGATGCTTTCCCTGCATGACCTGTGCTATACTAGAGTTGATCCTGGCACCTCCCTGCTCTTTGTGTACCCATGGACCAGCTGCCAGTACGAAACCTCCCTGTGGCAGTGAGAGCAATTGTCTACATGGGAAGCAAGTGGGAAAGTTTTATTTAATGGATGCTTAGTTCTTTTAATGCCATTTAGCAGCTGGAGAGAAGGAAGAGAGCCAGTGCTGTGTGACAAGCCGGCTCTCTGCAGACTAAGAATGATCTGAAGTAGTGGGGAGCATCCCTACAGTCTGGCAGAGAAAGGCAGGATGATGTGATAGCGCTTTAATTTGTCCACACTTTGTGCTCTTGAGGGCAGCATTGGTCGGTTGCTCTGTGCCGGGACAGATCTGGTGTGGCCAGGGTGCTCAGTGCAGGGATGCAAGGAGGGGTTGTGATGGTAGAGCAGGTGCTGGGGGAAGCATCTCCCTCCCTCCATAATCCCCATATGGGCAAAGGAAACAATGCTGGGCTGAAAAAAGCCAGTGTGGGTTTTATTAGCTACAACCCTAATGATGTATTTTGGATTGCTCTCCTGCGTGGATAAAAATTACCAGACCTTGAACAAAGGGGAAATAAAAAAGTCTCTCTGACCTTGAAGCTGTTCGTTCACTTGTCTTCATTTCATTCCCCTCGGCTGGGGATGCGGGTCAGTTTTGGGTGCTATTTATAGTCCGCTTCGCTTGGCGGTTTTCTTTACAAAGCGAAAGGTTGTCACCTTTGTTTCTGATACTGCAGAGAGGAGCTGCTCTAGGGAAAAGGCAGTATAAATGAGAAATTTCTCAGAGTGTTCCTGTATGCGGCAAAGCTTTGTAATCTTGAAAGATCAAAAAGCCCTGGACTGCCACCCCGAGCTACTTGTGCGGCGGAAACCAGGGTGTGTGGTGCTTGTAGGGGTATGGGATGATACTTTACTGTGCTGGCCAGTGGCTGCTGGGGCTCGTTGGCGCCTATATTTACTCCAAAACAGCAATGCTTTCCATTTCTGAACAGCTTGGCTCACTTCTCCACATCTGGCATGGTTGACTTTCGTTGAAACCACGCTTTAACTTAATTTTTCCCTTCTCCCACCCCCATGAAGGAAACCGTGGCTGTGTTTCCTATCTTCACTGGAGCCACATGTCCACAGAAGCCCCGTTGCTGAAGTGGCATTCCCTGCTTGCGCCTGCATCTCCTCCTCCAGCCCCTTCCTTGACAGACAGAACTCGTTGAAACAACAAATGTTGCCATAATTTAATTTTCAGGCAAACAATAGTCCGGGGACAATGTTAAATTCATGAAACTGGCTTAATGCGATGACATTTAATGAAGCAATTTGTGCGCTAGCGTGGCTGTGCGCAGCTCTGGAGTAGTGGGGATGCCACTCCACCCTGCCGGGCAGTCCCTCTTTGAGAAAGACTGGGAAAGGTTGATGCTCCAGGGTAAAGGAGGGGGCTTGTCCTGCTGCCCCTCCAGGCTGTGTGTGCTCTTGGAGTGCAGTTTTCCCATGCTGCTCCCTGATGCTGCTGCAGTGTGGGCTGAGAGCTGCTGGGTCCCAGCTCCATGGTTTGGCCCAAATGAGAATTGGGTTAATGAGAATGTTTTGGCGCAGGAGGGGCTGCTCACCCTCTGCAGCCTCTGCTTTCCCTGGACCTTTCCTCCTTTTGCCTGGAGCACTGGAAAGGTCCTTTTGTCCCCCCAGCCTCCTTAGTGGACCAGACTGAAGCCTCAAATGCTGTAGCACTCTATCTCACATGCAGGGCTGACTCTTCCCTCTGGGTCCACCCTGGGTTACAGTATCCACTGGGCTGTTAAGTGGGGCTGTTCCTTCCAGAGCAAGAGTTAGGAATGATGTTGCACTGGGAGAGCACAGGCTTGCTTTGGGAGGGTTACAGTTCATAGAACAGATGAGAAGAGGCAGTTTGGAGGGTGGAGAGCCTGGCTGCTTGCTCCAGGGGTGGATAGGATTTGTGCCATCCCACCAGCATCCCTTGGGCACCCTGGCACCAGTAATGTGTAGGCTTCTCTGTGTCCCAGGAGAGGCTTCCCCGCCGTTTCTTTCCCCTCCTTGATTGACAGCGCCCTGTAGATCTTAATTATGTGCCGGCATCCACTGAGCCAACCTGGTGCTGCTATAGCTGGAGGCTTAATGCTGGTAATGCTGCTTGCTGGGCTGGCAGCTCCTGAGGTAAGGGGTTTCCTTACCTTTCTAGGGACAACATTTAGTCCTTGCTGGATACAATGGAGCTCTGGAGCTGTGTGAGTGGGAGCTGGGGTAGTGGCAGGTGAAGGGATGATGTTAAAATGCGTGTGTGATTTTGCTGTGGCTGTTCTCTGGTGGAGCTCAGGGAGGAGGGAGTTGGAGACACATGGATACCATGTCCTTCAAGGACCCCTGGTCCTATTTCCCACCTTAAAGGAGACAGCATCCATGTCTCCAGCAGGGCTCTCCTCACCTGCAGAAGTCCTCCCTGTCCCTCTTCCCAATCCTCCCAGCAGCAACCCCTACCAAAACCTGAGCTCCACCAAACTCATGTCACTGGCAATGCTCTTCCCAACCAGGACTTAAAGCTAAATTTTTACTGGAAGATGCAGCAAAATCCTCTGAGGATGGATTTTGGGCTCAAGAGAGGTGCTCGTAGGCAAGCTTGAGGTCTGTAGAGCAGTTTGCAGTCTTGAAAGCAGTTCTGCTGGTCTTGGAGGCTGGGTCAGCACCTGGCTGTTCCCTGTTTCCCCTGGCTTTCTGCTTTCCATTAACAGTGGTCAAAAATTAATTGGGAGCTGCTGAACAAAATGCAACTGAAAAAAGTCATGGAGGGAAAATATGATGCAGTTTTGATGTGCATGTGTTTCTCTCTCTCTATATATATATATGTATGTATTTATTTTCCTTTAAAAGTTTCCAAAAACAGACCTGTGTCTTGGCCAGGGTGACTGCATCTGTAATTATCTATGGAAAGTGAGTGTCTTGACGAGGCTGGCACATATGCAGCCACGCAGAAATGCTCAGCATCCCTGGTGAGGATGTCGGGATGCAAGACCTTGGAGTCATCTGTACTGGCAAGCTTTAGTGGCAGAGGGAGTGGAGGAGCCTCTGTCCTGCTGGATGGAGTTGGGCTTACCACTGCCACACTTGGTTTCCTGGGGTAGGGTGATGCATGTGATGGTTCATATGAGAAATAAGCAAAGTCCTTTAAAAAGACTCAAAAACCTGAAAACTGCACCTCGCCCGTGTGGCCTGTGCCAGGTTATTCCCATCCTGGATGGGAACTTCCCAAATTGATTTCTTCGTTTGTTTCTCCAGGGTTTCTCCATGTTACTCTCCCTCTCTTTCTGGTCTGTTTATGAGCCTCAAGGGATCTTGTTTTTACGCTCAACGTCTAAAGTTAAAGACGTGTTTCTCTCTAGCAGGTGAGATGAACACTCTCTGTCTCAGCTGGGGGTTTCCTTCCTGCCTCCTCTTCTCCAGTCTGCCGGCGGGAAAGTGTGAGCCTGTGGCTGGAGCACATAACCTGGGAATGAGATTCCTGGGCTCTCCCAGGGGGATGAGTCAGCTTCAGTGCAGGATGTGTGAGCTTTGGCTTCTTCCTCCAAGGGCTCGTTGTTTTAAAAGAGGGCAAAAATTGCTACCTTCAGCCTGGGAATGGAGGAGCAGGGAACGAGGGGGGAAATGTGCTAGCTCAAGCTTCAAAGTGTGGTTGGCCTTGGTGACTAAGGGCACATATTAATCTGCTTCTTAATGTGGGATCCTTAAATCCCTTCTGGGATGGGAGCATCTCCACTCAACTCTGCTCTTCTTTCATTCCCCCCTTTCATGTACTGTCACACTTGTGTGAGTATCCTCACTGCTCTTCTCTGAAAGCCTTGGCTATAAACCCATCCCAAATCTCCAGGTTTATGATTTTTTGCCTGAGACTTGGCCCACTATGCATTTCTGAGTCGGTGCCAGAGGTGATACTGCATACCTGCAGACCCGGGGTGTTTTTGCAGCATCTAGTGAGCTCCAAGTCTCACCCTCAGTGTCCCTGCCGTGGGTGGCAGCTCTAGCTGGCCAAGGCTGTTGAGTCAAAACTGTTGTTTTTGACTCCCCTAACCTCCCTAATTCTGTTTGTGCTCCAAAGCAGGGAGAGAGAGCGAGCGAGCGTTTTTTTAAATAGCTTGCGAGTTTCTGGTGTTGTTTTTCATCAGGAAAATGATAGTCGTATAGAAGCAATTAATTGGAGGAAAAGTTTATGGTAATAAATGTCAAGAATGTTTCAAGGATGGTTTGGATGAAATACATTTTTTTTTTCAAACCTCCCAGCAAAAACAAAAACCTTGCCCTATTTTGAACCTTGCCAGGGAAACAACTACAAAACTTCAATTTTTTTTTTTTTATTTTTTTTTTGATGTGTGAGTGTGTAACGTTTAAGTGCTTTTTTCCCCTGTTCAGCCTGTGCTCCTTAAACAAAAGCATGTGTTTTCCTGGCGCGGCTCCCTCGAGGCAGCTCTGTTGGAGTGGAGGGCAGGGTCTGTGGAGGTGATGGCTGCACAAGTCCAGGCAAGTCCTGGTTTTTGGCAGGAGCTGGAGTTCTCTCTTTTTCCGGGGCGGGGGTGGACTGTGGTCAGTTCCCTTCTCCTGCCTGTGTCCCTTTCTCCTCTGTGCCTTCTGTGGGTGGTGATGCCTGCAGCCAAAAGGAGGAGCAAGCTCGAGGCATGCGTGGAATACTTTGATATCCTGGGGCAGAAGGTGATAAAGGAAAGAATTAAAGCTTCAGAGTGATGTTAGAGCCTTGGCTGCCTCTCCCCGAGCAGCCATCGCCTGCGGCTTTGTGGGCTGTTGGTAACCCTGCCGTGCCTCTTGCTCCCTAGAGCTTGGGGAGGTTGGCATGAAAACAATGACATTTTATAGGGGAGATGATTTCCTAGTGGGGATGTCAGTTTCTGTGCATGGTCTGAAATGTCCCTGGGGTGCTGTGGCTGTGTGAATCTGCCAGGGAGCTCTCCTCACCCCAGAGCGGCCGAACCCTGCTGTGTGCTGCCTTCCCGCCGCAGCCGTACCTTTGGCCCCAGCTGTGGGGCTCAGCACTGGTGTGTTTTTCATAAAGGCTCTTAATCACATACAGGATGTTTCTGTTTGTTCAAGCAATGAAATCACACAAACAACCCACCCCCAGTTTGGCTTTCGCAGAGCATCAGCTGCTCGACCCAAGTCCTCAGCAGAGCTGGAGCAATCCTCCCCTCTCCTCCTCCAGCTCTCGACCCAGCAGTGCGGCAAGAGCATGCCTTTCATGTTGTGGACATGCCCTGGAAAGCTGCCCAGCACTGGGGATGGGATTAGATTAGGGTTGGGAGCTGGGGCTGACTCATTGCTGGGGCTTGTGCTTGGCCGAGCCAGTGACAGCGTCTCGCGGGAGCTGGGAGGCTGGGAGACCTCAAGCTGGGGCCAGCCCTGAATTCTGGAGGTTGGGTTGCAGGCAGGCTCCCTGCAAGCTGCAGTGCCCCCTCAGACCCTCTCCTAAGAGAAGCACGGTTGTTTTTTGGAGAGGTGGGTTGCAGGCGTCATCTTGCTCCTGGGCACTGGGATTGTGTGTTTTTGCATTACCCCAAGCACTCAGTCCCAAATGGGGACATTGCAAACCTGCCACTTTCGCTTTGGGCTTTGTCCTTCGTGGTATTGAGCAGAAGGAGAACAGGAATGTGTCAGGATGGATTGAAATAAAAAAACCACCCTGACTTTTCTCACTCCTGTTGCGTGCATTGGTCCCATGGCTGCCGTTTCCATGGCAAAGCAGCGGGCCCGTAACCCAGCCCGCCCCGTGCTCCTCGTAGTTTGGAGGAGCAAAAATCCTCGGAGACGACAAGAATAATTTAACGAGCCATTAACAAGAGTGGGGGAAAACACCGGAGGAGCTGGATCGGGGTCGGGGTGGGGGCGCAGGGAGGCAGGGCTGGCTTTTGGCAGGGAGCAGGTCACGTTGGCAGCCTGCTCGCCTCGCCTTCGATGTGTTGTGAAGTTTTGGAGGTTGCTTGAAAAGTGTCTGGGGAGCGGTGGCGAGCCAAGCGGGCCGCGGGCCAGCTCGCAGCTAAACATGTTGTTGTGTAAAATTGCAGTCAATTAATTTAAGACCTGCCAATTTCAACTGCAAAGCGCTAGGAGGTTCTGTCAAGTTTTCAATGGGATAAAAAGGGGGAAGGGGGGGATTAGTTTTCAGCACTTGGAAGGGCAAATAGTGATCCTCTGCCCAAGCCTGCAAAGCACCTCCTCCTCTCTGCTTCTTTTGCTGGTGGTAAACTCAGCTGCCAGTGGTGTTAAAAGTTCTTCTGGTGTGTGGTGTCAGGGATGAGATGGCTTAAGAATGACACCCAGAGCCTGATGAGGTGCTGATGACCATTTAAGGGCTTGGGGAGGCACTGGCTGTGGGGGGATGACCCACTCCCCTTTGCCTTTGCAATACTCTTCCATAGCTCTGTGGTGAGCATCCCCTTTCTGGCATTCCCAAGGTGGTCTTCCCCAAACTTATCCAGTCTTACAAGACTGCAGATCCTTGGCATGTTGGGCAGTGCACTGACTGTCTGGAATAGCGAGGGAGCTGGAAAATGCTCGGGGCAGACCCAAGAGATACCCTGTTGTCCCCTGCTTGCAGCCCTAGTGGTCAGAGCTGTCACTCATGATGAGTTGCATAGGCTGGGACTCACCATGCAAAAAGACAACCTGCCCTGGAGAGCTGACAGCCAAGTGGGACACAGTGCCTGAACCCCAAAAAGGCTTGTCCCTCCTTTTTATGGTGGCAGTGACGTGGTGCTGCTCTGCACAGAGCCCCTCTTGGCGCCCCTGGTAAGGGGACTCTGGCTGGAAACTGGGCTGGTGTTTCACTCTGGTTACGGCAACCTTCATTGGAAATGTGTTTCCTGGGTTCTGGAGAGCATGTGTTTGTATGTGCATCTGCAAGCTGTCTTTTTCTTGGCTTTTTTTTCCTTTCCTTTTCTTGTTATTTTTTTCTTGTTTTACAGCTTAGTGAAACTTCTGAGAAAGTGCAGCTCTGCTGTGAGTAAGAGTCATGAGACTGGTGGGGCGAGTCAGCTTCAGCTGTTCCCCTTGGGCTGCCGAGGGCTGAGCTCCTTCTTGGGGCTGCTTGAGCTGGACACTTGTGCCTCTCTGACCATGCCTCAGCTTCTCCCTCTCCTTAACCCAGCTTACTTTTCCATCTCTAAAAACACTGTAGCCTAGATTTGCATGCGTCTGTGAGAGTGTGTGTGTGTGTGTGTGTGTGTGTGTGTCCTTTCTGTGGTCTCATCTCTGGGCTTTTGCTGTCACCTCTACCATCACGGCTCTGTGTCCTCAGGACACCCTCTCCAACCACTGTTGCTTTCTATTTTGTCACCAAAGGGTGCAAATCTGCATCTCCCAGATTCCTGGGGCTCTGAATCAGCTGTGTATCCCGCCACGTCCAGGGGTTTGTGCTTATGTGTGCAAGGACTTTGCTCAGCACTTGTGTGTGTGTGATGGAGCTGCTGCATGTCCCTGCAGGGCTGCAGACTGGCTGCTCCTTGTTGCTGGCAGGAGAAGGGATTTGGAGGCAGGTCCCTCTAGAGCCAGGCTCTGCCGCGTAGGCACTGCTGTCTGCGGACTTCCCCAGAATATATTAAGCGTAATTTCCTCCTGCTTTGCAGGAAGCTTGTTAATATTTCACTGGGGCATGGGGGCAGCCTGCAAAGCCCGTGCTTCAAAGGAGGGCAGCTTTCAGCAGCTCTGGGGTTAGCTTTTGGTGTTTCCAGCTCCTGCTATAACTCGTTCTGTGGTTTCGAAAATAGGTAAAAAAAAATAGCAACCACCCAGCAGTGGAAAAAGCCCAGGCAAAGCCCACCTTTGCATGTTCCTGCCTTGCTGAGCTGGGTTGTGGCTCTACTGTTTGCTCCACTCTACTCTTCCTGCACTGACATTTGGGGAAAAAATTGTAAATTCGCTATAGTTAAGGGAAAAGGACTGTCTGGATGCTTTGTGAGCCTACTTGGGTTTGAAATGGCTGGAAGGGGAGCAGTGCAGCCTGGCTGTGCCCTACTGCTGACAGCATGGCACTTAGACAGGGCTTGCAGGTGGGCTGAAAAGGGTTTCCCTTCCCAGAGAGGAGCTTTTTGGGAATGACTTTTGGGGAATTACTTTTGCCTGGTCCTGGACTCCACAAATCGGAGCAGGATTGGCCCTCCAGGAGCAATAACAGAAGAATTACTGCATTGCATGGGCGTCTTTATGTGTTTTTTAAACTGTGCCTCCTAATTATAAATAATGACTGTGATATGAGATATGATTATGATGGATGGTGATTCTGTATTCCGTGTGCATTAGCAGCTTTAACCTTGCCGGGGTAATTATGTCTCATTTCAAATTCTGATACTATTTATTTGAGGTAGGGGACTGGGAATTTAATTTTTACTGCTTTGTCTTTTAGTATTATTATTATTTGAAAAGGATACCTTTGCAAAATTGTTTTTTAATCATTCCCTCCAGTTGGCAGCACCAGTTCATTAATATTTTCAGTGCCCATGTGGGGCTGTTTTGCAAATGTTTGTAAAGGTAGATGTTTTGGGGGAATGTGAAGCTGAGGGCTGATGTATAGGAGAGGAGCTTTTCCTTCAAGATGCTGGTGTGCACCCTGCTGGCTTCAGTCTTTGCAAGGCAGTTACCTTTGGCCTTTGGCACTGGATGCTGCTGCTGCTGCTGACCCATGTGCCTCTGCCATCCTGGACTCCCTCCTTGCACGAGGTGTCTGGAGGTTCAGGAAGGGCTGAACCATTGTCTTGCCCACCCCTCTCACTGTCTTTGATGGCACATTTAATTAAAAACCACATCAACCCGAAGATTGTGCACGTGGTCCTTAATCAGTTTGAAGTCTCTGTGAGAATAAAGTAATTATACTACTCGTTTGGTTACAGTAATTAAAACTTTAATTAACGTCATTTCCCACCCCTTGGCCTCCCTTTACATATACTCAGGCATGTGATGGGTGCCTGCCAGGGTTGCATTTCAGGATAAAGCTCCTTATCCAGGGACTGTGTGCCTGTCCCATCTCTACTCCCTCCAGCACTGGGCCAGTGACCCTTGCCCGGCATTCTCCAGGCTGCTCAGTGCCATGTGGGAGCAGCTCCTTGGCTACGGTGCTGGCAAGTCCTGGTGGGTAGCAGCTCCACTTGAGATCCCCTGGAAGCAGTGGGAATGGTGGGAAGGGTGGTAGGTGTTCCTTAAAGATCTTCTGAGAACTTGGTTTTGAATGTGGCATGTGGTTTGGTCTTAGCAAGAGCTGGGCTTTCAGAGAGCAACCCTGCATTCCCAGGAGTAATTCATTAAGGAGTTAGCTGGGATTTTAATTTTCCATTGCATGGACCTGCAAGAGCTGAGATCATAAGGATTTATTGCTGAGTGCTATCACAGCTGGAAAGCTCAGGGTAGGGTCCAGCACCCCTGCACCCTAATTTATACCCCTGGGTGAGCCCTGCCATCAGTGATGGGCTCAGTGTTGGCCAGTGGGACCCTGTGCTCCCTGACAGCCTTCAGCAGGGATTGCTGCTTGCAGAAGGGATTGCTGCCTGCAGAAGCAGGGCAGGGAGTTCTGCATCGGTGCCAAAGGAAATCCATGCCGTGTAAAACCTGAGCTCTTAAATATCTTGAGCAGCATCCTTAGGGAAAGCAATCTCTGTATTTAAATCTTCTCAATCTCTCCTTCGAAATTGCTCCAGTGTGCAGACTGAAAAGCCTAATTTCCATCCTGGTTTTGAACAGAGAACCCACTGCAGAGAAGTGATTTTCTTCACTCTGAGTTCTGCATGGGGGGGAGTCACGGCCCCATAGCTTTCTGCTGGCTTTGTGAAGACATGGAGGAGGCTGTAGTGTAACCAGGGATGTGGCTTTCCAGGTTGGAAATGGTGTAGGAGGGCCAGGTTTAGGGTGTGGGAATGAAACCTTAAAATATGAATGAAAGGTAAGAACAGGGAATTTAGCAAGCACATCAAGAGCTCAAGGTGGAGTGAGCGAGAGGGCCTAAGTCAATTGAAAGCAAAATATTTGCAGGCACTCTGGTGTGCTCAGCACGAAGCCAAGCTCAGATGGCTGTTATTGTAGGTATCACTGGCCATGGAATGTTGGAGGATTTCTTCTTTAATCTTGAAAGTGCTTGTGTTTCGAGCAAGGACTGTTTCATGAGGAAAGGTGGAACCTGGAGTTTTGATCATGGCGTGTCGATAGTGGAGTTGTTGATCTAAAGAAGTAAAAAAAAAAAGGAAAGGAAAGAAAGGTGTGACCATAACTTTCTACCTTCTCCTGATGTCATGGGTTACATTCCTATGAAGTACATCGTGTGATGTATGATCTTGTCATTGAATCTGTAAGAAATTCTGGCTGCCCGGTCCCGCTGACTGTTGGGTGTTATTATTTAATGTCACTGTGCCCTGCATATTTAGACCCTGCTCATTTATTGCTTATCAGCTTTTCCTGGGCAGTCTGGTGTGATTTGACCATGGAGACAAAACACTAGAAGAGCCCAGAACTGCAGTAACAAGAGGCCTGATTGGTAGAAAGGGATTAAAGCTGGTGTCAAACAGGTGAAGCCGAATCCCCTTTGTGCAGTCAGTGTTGTCCTTCTCCCTGGGTGGAGGTGAGCAGGCAGTGAATTTCATTCCTGTTATACCGCTCTTGCTGCAATATGTTGCTGCAGCAAATGGCTTTTGGTTCTCATGCTGTGGAAATAGTAGCTGGTGCACTTATGTGGCTGGAGCTGAATGAATGGGGAGCTGCTGAGGTGGGGATGCAGAAAGCATTGGATTCTGATGGATGGGTAAATTCAGGCACAAGCCATGATGCCCTGCACAGGCAGCCACCCTGAAACAGGGGCTTGACTGGTGCTGAATCTGAGTGTGGGGCTGCTGGGGTGGACACTGGGGTGGGAGGGGACCTGATCAGGGAGAGTACCCTGAAACAGTTTCCCTCTTGGGGTATGTCCCTCCACAGCCCTCCTCTCTGTTCAGTGGCTTTTCCTGCCACTGGCTCCGCTGTTTGCAAGACCGACAGCCCCTGCCTAGTCCTCAGGCAGCTCCTCTCTCACTGCTGTGTTGTTTAGGGACCAGGAAGGAAACAGCTATTTTCCTGGAGCCAAGAGGGGAGGAAGGATCCAGCTGATCTCCAGCTGTGTTGCAGCCCTGGGAGCTCACACTTCCTCCCTGCTGTGTCCCTGGTGACGCCCTGATACCTCCTCCCTGCCTTTTTCCCCTGTAATGGGGAGGGTCCCTATTGCTGCTGGCAGGCAGCAAGGCTTTGAGCCCCTGGCCATGGTTCCATGCCCCCAGTAGCCAGAAGTGTGAGGGTGGTGGGACAAGCCTTTGGCATTCACATCGGGGTTATTTTGGTCTGGTTGCATGGGCAAGAATCTTAGTGAGGCTCAGGAAAGAGGATTTATGCTGCCCTGTAGAGCTGAGCAACATCATTAAGAGGTAAATAAGTGATGCTTGGGATTTGCAGGAGAAATATCAACTTCTAAGCTGTGGAGAGGCTAGGGATGGCAGCTCTGGGTCTGCACTGCTTGCTGGATGGGGTGATGGGCTGTGTGTTAGGGGAACCAGTAGCCAACGGTTCAGGCTGGTCCCTGTGGGACAGAAGGATGTGATCTCCTTGGTGGAGCCAGTGCCTTGGCAGTGGAGAATATGGGTTTTGTCTGGAAAACTCAGTATTGAGTCCTTCAGGTGAGAGCTGCCTTCCCAGGGCCTTCTCTGGTTTAGATATTAACTCACCCCAGGCTGGTCACGTGCAGTCTGAGTCCTGTGGGAGCCGGGAGAGTGACACATTACCCTGGCTTCATTCATGCCGTTCATGCCTGGGGCCTGCTGGGACACTTGGGATGCCTACAGTAATTAATGAACGAGGGAAAAAATAATCTGGTATTTCTGTGATGTGCTTTGCCCTTCATTGCTATCACCCAGGGCGTTATTTTTACATAAAGAGAAACGGTGGGATGCAGTGAGAAGATCCCCATTGCATTTTGCTCTGCTTTTTCTGCCCTTACGTTCTGTTTTGCAAGGCTAAAATTCCTTGCCTGTCCATTACAGGGCTCTCCTACCTCCACAGCTCTGTCCTTTCTTCTCAAGGCTTGAGAAAAAGAGCAGCACCCTCTTGCCTGCATGTGTTCCTCTCCCTCAAGTGGGACATTTCTGTGGTGGGATGGGGTGCTGAGATTTCGCTGGACATTTGTGCTGGAATGGGCACAGTCAGGTGCAGGCTCTATGCTGCTGAAGGAGTAGTTTTGAGGGGCTCTGTCGCTCCCACCCCAAGGAACTGATGTCCTGGCAGTTCCTGTGCTGCTCCCAGGGACACCCTGGAACTCCAGTCGGTTCTCTTTCGCCTTGGAGGTAAAGTCCTTCCATTGCATGCAGAGTGTGCAGCGTCAGTGGCTCTGTGCACGCTCTGTGCAGAGGTTAAGTTGCATCACTGTTGCTTGGCTGACAGTCAGCAAAGACCAAGGACTGCCACCCTGCCGGGCCATGGCATCACATGGAGGGGTCCCTGGGGTCCCCTGTCCTCTGCCTGCCCTCCTCTGTGCCACTCAGCAGCTGCAGCACCTCCCGCCCGGTCCCCACAGCCCCCGGGCAGCGGCTGCCCATTGATTTGCTTGTCGGGTCCCCCTCTGACCGCCTCAGCCCTGAGTGATGCTGATTGGGAAATAATTGCAATAATAATAGAGATATTTTGCTCCTGAGTGACTAGACGATATGAACTGGGCTCTGAGCCAAGAGGGTTTTGAAGGGCAAAGCTGAGAAATCAATGGCTCGAGACTGCTGGAGCAGCCGTGGGGCTGGGGGCTGGGGGGGCGATGGGACCTGGGGCTTTACTGGGGAGAGAAGTGGGGCAAATGCCTTAACCCATCCCACCTCGTGTGGCTCCCAGGGAATAGGGTGACTGTAATTCCTCCTACCACTTTGTTATATCCATCAGTTCCTTCTGCACCTGTGTTTGACTCTGTCAAAGGTGCTCCTCCTATGCAGTACGCTGGCACTCGCTCCCTCTTTCCAGCAGTTCAGTTTTGGTACAAAAGAATGGAAAGGATTTTTCTGACAGCATCTTAATTCTGTCAGAATTGCTGGAACAGGGTATTGGGCTGTACTTCCTGTCCTGCTGATGGAGCAGTGGTGGCAGACCTGGTGAGGAGAGATTTTGGAAGGTTTGTAGACGGTGGGTGAGGAACTGGTCAGTCCTGTGCTGTGCCATGCTGTGCTGTGTGGGCTGGTGCTGGTTTGGCTGGCTCTGCTTAGCCCACTTGGCTTAGGGGAGCATCACTCGTGTGGGTGGCTGAACAAGAGGAAAAGATGGAAATGAGTTTAAATGAAAGAAAAAGGTGGTTGAGGAGTTTTGGGGAAGGTGGTGCTGTTTTTTGGGAGCCTGCTGGGCAGGGTTACCCCACTGCCTCCCTCTCTCTTCTTCTTTTCCTAAGGCAAACCCCAACACCTTCACCCAATTCCCACCCCACCTGCCTGGAAAGATGCAGTGAGTGCATCTGTCCTCAGCCCACGTGGCCAAGCTCAGGATACTGCCTGGGGATGGCACACCAGCAGTAACGTGTGCTTTGAAACCGGCTGTGAACCAGTGTCACGTCTGCCAGGGTTGGCTGGCATTTGTTGCTGTTAAGAGCATTGATTTAAATTAAGTATCTCCTTGTTTTTTGCTTTATTATACCAAAATGATTAAAGTCCCAATATTCTCTGACTCAGGGCGATGTCGGGCCCAGGACAAAAGCCTTGCTTGTATTTATCTTTACCAAGTGAATGGGTTTCATTGAATGCAAACTGGGCAGCTCACCTTGCTCATTGGCAGGTTAGTGATGAGGCAGGAGCATCCCAACCCTGTGTGAAGGGCCAGTGAAACCTTCTCCTGGTGGGAGAGGAGGCCAGGAGGACAGGACCTGGCTCTGCTGGGTTTGAGCAGCCAGCAGCTGCCTGCCTGTCTGGTAGGAGGCATGTGTCTGATCCTGGTACATTCCTGCACAGGCAGCTGGTGGGGTGGCAGAGAGAGTGGCCAGCCAGCCAGCTGGGGGGAACAGGGGTGCTGGCTGCCAGCCTGCCCTGCATAGCTGGGATATTTCTGTGGGGCCCATCCTGTTGCCAGTTCCAGGAGAGAGTCCTTGTGAGATGCATCCCCAAAGCCCTGCCCATGGCCCTGCTGCCAGCTGCCTGTACCCTTCCTCTGGGTGTCTGGCTCCTGCCCTGTGGCACAGAGCAGCTGTAGGGTGAGC
The DNA here is from genome assembly GCF_003945595.2 of Pipra filicauda. NCBI lineage: Eukaryota > Metazoa > Chordata > Aves > Passeriformes > Pipridae > Pipra > Pipra filicauda. The sequence goes on from NW_024104162.1 coordinate 1,990,825, forward strand.
CCTGGTAAAGCGTGGTGCAGGCAACCCCAGTGATGATTTCCTTGTTATCTGAGCAAAACTGGAGGTGAATCCTTATCCCCCTGGACATTGAAGTTTGGTAACGATACAGTGGGAAGGAGCAGGAGCCACTGCCTTCTCCTGCGTGCTCTTGACCCCTGGCATACCAGTGCCCTCCTCTCCAACAGTACCCAGCTCCCTGTCCCCACCAGGTGTGCCCACTGGACAGATGATGCCATGGCCCCACAGCTGCTCCTGGCCCTGCCTGTTACTGCACCTTCCTCGGTATGGGGGAAAAGAGGAGTGTGTGTCCCCCCAGAGCAGCTGACCCAGGAATTTCATTTAAACCCTTTGCCTTCTTTGGAAACTGGAGAGAGACGTGTGGGTGGCAGCTGCTGGTCCTGGGGGATGGCTAGCAGGGGAAGGCACGTGGAAGGACAGCTGGTGTCCCTATCCCTACAATGCTTGGGATGAGCCCAGGCTGTGTGCCAGGAGGGGCTGTGCAGGCTGACACTTTAGGGGAGTCACTTTCCCCACCAGCCCCACTGACTGGACACAGGTGATACCTTTTCCAGCTGTAGGCTTGTCAGTGTGGTGCTGTGTGACACTTCGTGGCAGCTGTCACCTCTGCCCTGGGCCCTCTGTTGCCTCTTGGAGGTGGCCCCATGGTTTGGGGGGTGAGCTCTCCCAGGACCTGCTCTTTTTCTGGTTTCATTTGCCCTATGCCTTTTGGGTGGATGGTGCCAAAATCAAAGCAGAATGTTGGGGGCATTAGCATGGCCTCACTCTTATGGAGAGGGGATGCACACTCACTGATTTGGGTGTGGGAGCCTGGGACTTCAGTGGTGCCTCAGCCGTGAGCAGCAGTGGCATGGGGAAGGGAAGGTTTCAGTTCTGGGGCTGGACTCTGCCCTCCACCCTCGTCAAAGCTTTTTCCTCCTCCCAGCTCAGGGATGTGCTGTGGAGCTGGACAAAGGTGGGACAGGGACCTCGTTCCAGCATCGTCTCCTTGCAGCCTTGTCTTGTCCCTGCCTGCTCAATCTCTGTCCCCAGTGGACATCCCTGGGGCTGGGGAACTCTCTGCTTTCCCCAGTGCATGTTGAGAGGGAAGAGGGGAGGCTTTGAAATGCACTCCCGTAAATAAGCCTTTCTTTCACGCTGCCCGTCGGCACCGTGCGAGCCCCGTGGAACTGGAAAGGGTCCCCGTGAAAAGGCTGCCGAGTGTGTTTCAGGCAGATAAGTCCCTGCCTTTGAAGTGTGGCAGGCGGGCAAAAGCGCCCTCCTCTTGTAGCTGCTGCCAGCCGCTGCGAATTAATCACAGCCCTGCACAGATAAGAGTACAAAGCCTGGCTGAGCACTTCTCCTGCCCAGAGGAGGGGTCTGCGGGGGACCGCCTGGGACTCAGGATGGGGGCTTGAGAGCCTGGAGGTGAGGAGATGTTACACGTGGGTGGGAGAGCCTGTGGCTGCAAGGCAGTGAAGAGCCCCCTCTTCCTGGTGGTGGGCTTAGGAGGTGTCCCCTGTGGTGAGATGGGGTCTCTTGAGGACCTTCTCTATGTGCCTCCAAGCACGTGGTTTTGGTCCTGCAGGGAGCCAGTGGCCCACCCCAGCAACTCCCAGACCCCAGCCAGACGTCTGCTGGCACATGTGAAATCCAAAAGCAGCCTTGGCATGTCTGCAGCTGCCTTCCCTCTCCGGCTGTGTGCTTTCTCCCTCTCCACCTGGTGTCCCTGGCCGAGGGTGAGCTGTAAAGCCCTGTCATCCACTGCCGTCCTCCTCTGGACCCGCTGCCAGTGCTGGGTGGCTGCCAGGTCATGGCTGCTGCCTGTCTTTCCAAAAATGGGCCCTGGGGAGGTGTTCCTCTCCGCCTTGTGCCCGTTGCTGGTGGCCATAAGGATGTTGGGAGGTTTGCCCTATGGCAGTTTGGACAGTGGTTATGGCAGTAGGGAGGTGCCTCCTTACCTGGACAAGCCTCAAGGGTGTCTTTCCCAGGGGAGAAGCATCCTGCAGTGGAAGGAACTATTTTTTTAGTGAGGCGAGTGCTCTCTTCCTCCTAAACCTTGTATGGGATGGCAACTCCTTTCTCCAGCCCAGACAAGACCATGCCCAGGAACCTTCTCCGTATCTCCTGGTAGAGGACTTTGCATCTGCCCAGCTGGGGCATGCTGTGCACGGTCACTTGGTACATCAGGGTCCCTGAGAGCTGGGGTGTTGCAGCCCATCCTTTCCCTCATCATTCCTTTGCCAGGGTTCTCAGCTTATGGGGGTCCAGGTCCTAAACCTTCCCTCTTCAGTTGTGCTGGGTTCTCACCCTGTGGGGTGGGCTCCCTGCTTGGGCAAGGAAGGTGTGCACATGGGTTTCTGGCAGAGCAGCCCCTGGGCTTGCTTTGAGATGAATCACCCGAGCAGGGTGTTTATAATTTCATGCCTCTGGTCTTCTCAACGTACTTGCCAAGGCAGCAACCCCACAAGTCGACCCTCACTCCTGCTCCTCTGCCTTGGTTCAGCCCTGGGATCCAGCTGCCCCCTGGGGCTCCTGCAGCTCCTGGCAGGAGGCAGTGCTGCCAAGCTGGTGCCTGAAGCCAGCCCGAGGCAGGCAGGAGCGAGGGCAGGAATCCTGAGCAAGAAATTAGTGTGAGTAATTATTAGTATTGAGTAATTATATCAGCGTCAGGATGAGGAGAAAGGTTAATATGTTTATTTATTTATTTATTTATGGTAAATGTCTTTTCCCCCGAGTGGGAAGGCAGGCAGGGTGGGCAGGAAGGAGTGTATTTCCGAGGGGGGCTGCTCTGATTAAATTGCATCTTCTCCCCCTTCCCCTGCCCCCAGCTACCCTGTGGCTGCAGGGAAGGGGAGGAAAGTGGTCCCTCACGGTGTCTGTAGGAGATGGGAGGCACCTTGTGCATCCCTTGTGCTGCTCTGCCATGTTATAATCCAAGCAACCCATCCTCTTCCTGCCAGCCAGGATGGGTAAATTCATGTTGGGCTAATCCCGCTGAAAAGGCCCTGACACTTGGGTTCCCACCTCTTGTCTGCATGGCATGGGTACTGTGGGCAGTTAGGTCCTGCTTGGCGTGGGATAATGCTGGGGTCTATCTGCTGTAGATGGAGTGGCATTCCTCAGGAGCCAGGATTGGGACTAGCAGCATTTAACATCTTTGTTGGTGACATGGACAGTGGGATTGAGTGCACCCTCAGCAAGTTTGTTGATGACCTCGAGCTGTGTGTCGTGGTTGATATGCTGGAGGGAAGGAATGCCATCCAGAGGGACCTTGACAGGCCTGAGAGGGGGCCTGTGTGAACTTCATGAAATTCAACAAGACCCAAGTGCAAGGTCCGGCACCTGGGTCAGAGCAATCCCAAGCACAAACATAGGCTGGGCAGAGAATGGATCTAGAGCAGCCCTGCAGAGAAGGGCTTGGGGGTGTTGGTTGACAAGATGTCAGTGTGCACTCGCAGCCCAGAAAGCCAACCATGTCCCGGGCTGCATCAAAAGCAGAGTGGCCAGCAGATTGAGGCAGGGGATTCTGCCCCTCTGCTTTTGTAAGAGACCCAACCTGCAGTGCTGTGTCCAGCTCTTGGGCCCCCAACATAAGAAGTGATGGAGTGAGTGTTGGAGTGAGTCCAGAGGAGGCTGTGAAGATGCTCAGAGGGCTGGAGCACCTCTGCTATAGAGACAGGCTGAGAGAGTTGGGGTTTTTCACCCGGAGAGAAGAGAAAGCTCTGGGGAGATCTTAGAGTACCTTCGCGTCCCTAGAGGGGCTCCAAGAGAGCCAGAGAGGGACTTTTGACAAGGGCATGGAGTGATAGAACAAGGGGTGATGGCTTTAAACTGAAAGAGGGCAAATTTAGATTAGGTATTAGGAAGAAATTCTTCACTATGGAAGTGGTGAGTCACTGGCACAGGTTGCTCAAGGGAGCTGTGGGGATGCCCCATCCCTGGGAATATTCAAGGCCAGGTTGGATGGGGCTTGGAGCAATCTGGTATAGTGGAATCAGGTAATTGGAACATGGGGGTTGGAACTAGATGATCTCTAAGCTTCCTTCCACCCAAACTATTCTATGATTTCATCATGCTATGGAGGAGCATCAGGATGTGTTTCCTGACCATGAGCTAACTCAGAATCTCCTTCTGTGCCCTGCACTTTGGCAAACCAGAAAACAACTTGATTACCAGGTCTTCCAAATTTCATTTTCCTGAATCCCAAACTCACCTACAGAGTATCCTTAGCAGGGGGAGAGGTGCTAGAGAGAAGGGTTCTTGTGTGTGCACGGCTCCCCCCCAGAGCATCCTGACGTGTGTCAGGCTGGGCTTCAGCCCCATTTGACTACTGAGAGTATTTTTAGGTTCTTCCTGGAGCCTCAAATTAACTGGAAGTGCTTCATGTCTGTTGTTTTTTTAATACATCTCTTTCTCTTTCCCAGCACTGCGCAGTGCAATAATGTAATGGGGAAATTACCCCGCTAGTTAAAAATTACTGCCAGTGCGACATCCAGCCATAGATCTATTTTAGAACCAGGGTAAAACTCCATCGATTATTCTGTGCCGCAACTGCGGCCCATAAAAGGATTGGAAAGGTGTGTTTGTCACATTGCCATAGCGAGGTGGGGAGATGCTGCCTTGCTAGGGAGGGGAGGATATTCCCTGTTACCCTCCCCTGGAGAGCTGGCTTGGACAGGACTTTGTAGGGGACAAGCTGAGAGCTGAGAGGGGAGCAACCTATGAGATGTGGGGAGGCAGGGTTGGGCTCTGGGGGTGATGCTGGGTACTACTGAGCAAGGGACACCGCAGGGCAGGTGTGCCACATGTCCCTGTACTACAGGTGTCAGGGGCTTGACCTCCTCTGATGTTTAGAGTAGGAACAAACATGGACCTGGGCAACAAGATACCCCTGCACAAAGGGCAGACAGAGGCTTTAGGGGCCTCTGGATTCCCCAGCATACAATGGTACCAAGTGTGGGGGTGATGGGGAGCAGAGTCTGTGCAGGGGTAGTAGCAAAGGATGCTGTGAAGTCAGATGAGTACTAGGACCATTCTGGGTTGTGACAAAGGCTCTTCAGTCCTGTGCAGGGATGTACAGGGGGTTTTTGGCTGTACTGTGGGCTCCCAAGAATTAGCCTGGCCCTGCAAGCCCGGTCGCCACATCCCCGGGGAGAGGGCGGCCCCTTTGCTCACTGCTATGCAGGACTCATCTCTCTCTGGTTGCTCAGGGGTCTCTTTCTTAATTAAATACATTTGTTTTGTAAAACTGCCTAAAAATAATCCGGGGCTGGTGCATGCAGGAGGCTGGCAGTGAATCAAAGGCGCCGCTCTAATTAAACGGACCGGTTTGTTTGTGAGCCGCATACATTTCCATGCTAATCAGCTGCACACCGGGATCCTGCTTTCCCGACCCGTATCCTCCTGATTGGGAACTGTGCAAATGCTGGCAACAATTTATTGCAGAAGAGAGACGAGGTGGCTGGGATGCTGGAGTGGCTGCTGTGGGGGTGCAAGGCTGTACTGGGCCGTGGGAGCGGGTGCAATGACCAGGGCAGGGCTGTGGGATACACTTGGGGGGGTTCTTCAAAGCAATGGATATGCCCCTCTGCTGTGGGAGGATCCTGAGTCCTGCAGATGGAGGTGCTGGACCAGGTCCCTGTGTGTGCCAGCAGCAGCACGTAGCTGATCTTGAGCAGAGTTTGTGCTGTCTCTCTGGGCACGATGCTTCGCTGCCTGCTACTGGGCTTTTTGCAGAATGTGCTGCTGGCATGATTCCCATCCCATCCCATCCCATAGGAGCAGACCAGACCCCCTGAGCCGTTTCTCTGGCACTGCCTCCCTTGAGGCTGCCCTGTGCTAGGGGACAGCCCTAATCTGGGGGTATCACAATCGATGGCATGAGCAGGAAGTATCTGCGGCTTGCAGAGGTGGCAATCAGGTTATGTCAAGTAGCAGAACTGAGTGCAGAGCACACACCCCTGTGTGGTGTGTGCCTCCAGCCCCGTGGTGCCTCCTGATGTGGTTATCGCTGGTACAGCCAGGAACTGGTGTACTTAGGAAGAGCTTTAACGTAATTGTGAACCATAAGGGGATTAAATCCTTCGCTGTGTTCCTGCTCAGGGAACAAAGGCTCTTTCTGAACCTCTATTGACCCCAAACTTCCTTGAGACCTTCTTGACTTCCCCGGTCACGAGCCCAAGTGTTTTCCCTGATGGATGGGGAGATGCAAGCCCTGCCTGCGTGCGCTGCAGCGTCCTGCCTGTGATGTGCAAGCTGCTTTTGGCACTGCTCTGGCAAAATGAGGTTTGATGCTTTGCTGCAAGCTGGGGGCTCATCTGCTCCATGCTACAAGTTGGAGGGGCTTTGGGGCTGAGCAGCAGTGGGGGAACAGGGCAGCATGTAGAAGGGTGCAGCGTGAGAACCAGGGACTGTGGCCTCGCTCCCTGGAGGGAGATGAATGCCATCAGCATGAATGCGATGCAAATGCACCAGACAAATGCAGTAAAGGGAAGAAGACATTGCAGTTTGCTCTTCTGGAAAGGGTTGGGACGTTTGCAGAACGGCAGGGGTGTGGCATGGCCACGCTGGTGTGGGACGGCAGGCAGCATCCCTAGTGGGGCACGTTCCATATCCCACATCCTGGGTGGGGGCTGAGGTGCCTGTGGGATCATGCTCACCCCTCCTTGCTCTTCCCACAGATCCTGGTGGACTTGCCAGCTGAGAGGAAGCACCAAGCTCTGCAGTACGAGAATGTTGTGGCCCATGAGGGCAGCTCCATCCTGCGAGACCTGGTGCTGAGCCCTGACCGCCAGCACATCTACGCCATGACTGAGAAACAGGTAAGAGCCCCCTCTGCTCTCCTGACTTAGCAGCTCACACTGCAGCTCCAGCCTGCAGTCCTGTGTGCTGGGAAGCCTTTTGGGGAGCTCCCTGATGGGGTCTATCCTTTACTTCCTGGGACTGGGGATGCCTAGAGACCCTGGGACAGCTCCTTCCTACTCCTGTCTGCAGGGACTGGGGATCCCAGGGACAGCTCCTCCCTGCTCCTCTCTGCAGAAACACTGTCCCAAGGCATTAATTGTTAGCAGCAGCTGCTTGAAATTCCCACGGTCCCTGGGGACAAGGGTTTCCTGACCCTTCCCTTTCTGCAAGGCCATAATCCTCCTCCCTGTTCTGCCATCCCCTCCTGAGCAAGAGTTTTATAGGCTAGCAGATCCTTGCTCTGAACGACCTTTTCTCCTCTGGAGCAGTTGCTTTTGCACGACAGGGCAGAGGGGACATGGGCTGGTGCAAACCCAGACCCCTGGTGTGCACCCCTTGGTCCCTGCCTCTGCTTGTGCTGAGCCAACTGGAGGTACAGACCTAATTTGGATCTGGTGCTGCCATCCTGGCAGCACGATCTGGGCTCATGATAGGAAGTTTTGGTTGTCTTTGTGGGCATTTGCTTGATTCACGACCTGTGGGAGAGCTGCTGGTGTGAGTTCATCTGTTGGTGGGATGCATTGGAGGGGGTGATGCAGGTTCATGCCACTATGGTGGCACCATGTGGTACCAATGGGGACACATGCCATGCCTGGTGGGGTGACACAAGGTGGCTGTGCTGGGACATGGTGTGCCTGTGCCTCGCAGCACCTCAGCTCCTCTGCCTAACCAGAGGTGTGTGCAGAGTGGGACTGCCAGGAGAGCTTGGAGTATAACAGCCTCCTGGCTGCTAGCCTGGGGGCTTGGGAGGGGGAAGGATGCTGGAGCAGGGACATGGGTTTGTCTAGACAGCCCTGTGGGGACAGCAGAGCCCTTTCCTCGTTCGTCCCAGTGCCTATCTCTGGTTTCTGCTCTGCTGCTGGAAGCATGTGGCTTTCCAGATGGGGCAGAAACTGCATTTTGGCTCCTCCATGCCACTGTCCTGGGCTGTGTTTCCATCGCTGGTTGTGTGTCTGTCCCAGGGCTGACTCAGCTAAGCCACCCCTCTGCGGGGGAGATGGTGGAGAAGTGGATGCCGAGGGGGCAGTTATTCTGACCTAGACTGGGGGTCTTGACCTGGACTGGGAATCTCCCCCAGGGGCCACCACAGTTGCTGGGAGCTGGCACTTGTCTGTGTAGGGTCTGCCTGAAAGGGACCCGCTGCCAATGCCGTTGTCACCACTTGCCTGAAGGAATGCCAGGGACAAACAAAAGGGAACACTACAGATATCCTCATCTGTATGCACCCCAGGGGGACTGGCTGGTCGGCTATCTCAGTCCTGTAGACATCACACTGAGCCTGTGTCCTGCTGGGCTGTGAGGAGGGAGAACACCCCAGGTTTAGCCTTCAGGAGAGAAGTTTGCAAATTTTAATTAACAAGAGAGTCCTGCCCCGTGGGAGCAGTGGGGAAACTGAGGCACAAGTGTGGTGAGCACGGGCAGCTGCTCGGTGCTGCCGGCTCCTCGCAGCAGGCGAACAGGCAGCTCCCTGCACCCCCTCCCTGTCACCCCTCTTCTCCTCCCCTCTCCTTAATAAAGCCCACTCTCTTCCCTACTACGCTTGGTGTTATCAGAGTGCTGGTGGAAAGTAATTAAATGAACAGTTGTAACAGAGCTCGAAGGGCTTGGAGAATGAGGGGATTTTAATCAAATCTGGAGGAGCAATTAATAAAGAACTGGTAACCCTTTCGGAGCAGGGCTGCAGCAGCCGTGGGGTGCCCGACTGACACTGGGAGCCGGTGTGGGGCTGAGCCTGCACAACCCACTCCCAAACCCTGCAAAGATGCAACGATGAAAGGAGCTTTGTTGGGGTAAAAGCATCTCTGGGGTGGATGTGTTGCCTACAAATGTACTGCCTGGGCCTGGGAGAGGAGGGGGCGATGGTGAGGGGCTCAGCCTGCTCGCTGCTCCTGCCTCCTGCTAATGGGCCAGGGTGAGTCTGTGCTGGGTGTCTATGGTATCAAGGTGTGGGCACAGCAGAGAAACACTCAGCCTGTCCCCCTTCACTCTGTGCCTGTCCCCTGCAGGTGACGCGTGTGCCAGTGGAGAGCTGTGAGCAGTATGAGAGCTGCGAGCTGTGCCTGGGCTCCCGGGACCCCCACTGTGGCTGGTGTGTCCTCCACAACATGTAAGTACCACAGGATTGTCCCTGGGGCCATGCCAGCAACCTACAGTTGGTAAAATGTGTCCATCCCCACTGATGGTCTCTTTGGGGACATCCCCCCCAAGCTTTGTCCCCAAAATGTGGAGGGGTGGAGTGGTCCAAGGGGCCTGTCATCCCCTCCCGCAGTGCCCAGGCTGTGCTTATGAGCATCCATGCACGGTGAAGCTGCTGACAGGGCCTACTAATCCTGCCTATGGGCTCCTGGGTTCGGCATCCTTGTGCCAGTAAGAAAAACTGAATATAAAACACCCCCAGAAGTCCCATGGGAGAGCAGAGCTCCAGTATAGGCCTCGGGCACCCAAGATCCCTACCTTGATATCATCTCTGTGTCGAACAGTCTGTGTGCTGTGGTGTCAGCTCAAAGCCATGCAGGACCCCCTGGGGGATTCTGCTCCTCACCGTTGTGCTTTCATCCCCCTGCAGATGCTCACGCAAGGACCGGTGCGAGCGGGCGGACGAGCCCCAGCGCTTCGCCTCCGACCTGCGGCAGTGCGTCCAGCTCACCGTGCAGCCCAAGAACATCTCGGTCACCATGTCAGAGGTCCCGGTAAGACACCTCTGCTCCCCTCAGATTCCCCCCCCCAGACACCTCCTGACCCTCTGGAGGCAGTGGCTGGGGAGACGACAATTAAAAATAAGTAATGACTATGTGACAAGCAGGGAGAAAGGGGAAGAGGGGTCTGAGACAAATAAAACATAGCGAAGTGCAGGGCATTGATGAGGGCTGGCCATTGGCTCCGTATTGATGGAGATAATAAACCAGTTGATGATTATTCAGAAAAGACACAACTGAGCAATAAATATTTCTGCATAATACAAGCACAACCATCAGAAATGCCACTCGTGGCCAGCGATCTGTCTAGTTCAATAGCCTGTCTCTGACCCTCGCCTGAGGTAGATATTTTGGGATGAGGCTTTGATGCACAACTTGCTGCTCTTTCTCTGTGCAGACAGAAAGGATGATGGACTTCGCTGAAGTATTTTCCAGGCCATTAGCACCATGAAGAGAACAAGAAACAGCATATACTAGCAATAAACTGCCAGGTCTGGGTATCCGGCACTCAGGAATCCTAAAAAAGTTGGCCAAGGAGTTCTATGGCCTGTGGATATTTGTAATAATATGACTTTGTAATAAATAATTGAATATTGAGAAAAGCCCGAGAAACATAAAAGGTGCTTATTTTTTTTCTCAGATGCAGAAAGGGCGAAATGGTCAGAGACTGTTTAGTTGGACTTTAGATTTAGAAAAACTAAAGAAAGAGCAGGTTCAGGATACACCTGAAAAAGATTTAAGGATGGGAATATAATTTATGCCAGTCGACATGGTTTTATGTCTGACAAACCACATTTTGCTCTTTGATGAATTTATGACTTGAATTAGAAGAGGGACTGCAGGGATGTCATGTCTTTAGGCTCCTACAAGGCATTTGACTCGGTACAACACAACGTTCTGATTAAAAATTAGCATTATACAATATTGATAAAGCACGTGTTAAGTGGATTAAGAACTGGCTCCGTGACAGATCTCAAAAACTCCTCATCAGAGGGGAATTGTCACTGGATGGAAACAGTTTGGAAATCACTTCTGCAGGGGTAAATGTTCTTTGGTAATGTGGAGATAAATGCGATATAGCTGCAGATGGGACCTTCTGGGATGATGGCACTGGAGGGTGGAACGAGTGAGAGTTCCTTCAGAGCGGTTGGGTTTGAGTGTGGCTGGTTTAGCAGAGAAGCTGGGGTTTGATATTGCCAAGTCTAAAGTTAAACATGGCTGAAGATGTCCTGGAAAGTGGTGCCGGGGCTGAGCCCTTTCCAGATGTTCTGGAAAGCGGTGCTGGGGCTGAGCTCTCGCTGTGCAGCTCTCGGTGCTCCTTGGGTAGAGCTGGGAGCTGGGCAGTGTTTTCACCCCTGGGGTAGTTATCTCCCTGCTGATGGCAGGATGCTGCATGGAGGTCTGGGGTGGTTGACATAGGGATGCTGTGCTTGGGCTAAAGTCCAGCTTTCAATGGGAGAGACTGAAAACCTCCCGTAAACATCATGTAAATGAGTTGAAGGCTGGAGAAAATGCCTTGCAGTGAGAGACTTCCAGAGCTCAATCTGCTTAGCTTATCAAAAAGAAGATTAAGAGGTGACTTGATTACAGAGTATAAGTGCCTTTACAAGGAGCAAATATCAGGGACTAAAGGGCTTTTTAATCTATCAAGGAAAAGCATAACAAGAACTAATGGCTGGAAGCTGTGAAAAATTCAAATTAGAAATAAGGCAAGCGTTTTGTAAAGTGAGAACTGCTGACCCTGGGGATGACTTTGTGAAGGAAGAGGTGGATTCCTCCCCTCCTCGACTCTCCCAGAGTGGGTGCCTTTCTGTGAAACACACTTCAGCCTTGACACTGCTCTTGGTTTCTGTAGAGAGGTGAGGTGTAATGGCTTGTGGTATGGCAAGGGCCGAGGATGGAGGCTGTGAGTCATTCCATCTCTTAACCCATTTAAATCCATGCTCCTTTCTTGAGCAGGGAGATACATGGATGGGGCTGTCTTGCAAAAGTCCAGAGCAGGTCTCCCCGCCACGTGTGGTGGCAGAGTAGGGATTGCACCCCATGTCTTTTCTGTTTGCTGGACTTACACAAAGAGGAGTTTTTTTGCAAATTTTCTGTGTTGATGCTCTTGCCACTCCTCCCCAGCTGGTCCTGCAGGCCTGGAACGTCCCAGACCTCTCGGCAGGAGTCAACTGTTCCTTTGAAGACTTCACTGAATCTGAGAGTCGCATTGAGGATGGGAAGATCTACTGCAGCTCTCCCTCTGCCAAGGACGTCATCCCCATCACCAGGGGCCGCGGTGAGCTTGTGCCCTGGGGTGGGAAAAAGCCTGAGACAAACCTTGTCCCATGTGTTGCCCCACAGGCAGATGTGGAAGAGCACAGTCCTCTGGTGACAGCAATCCCAGTCTTGAGATCTGGACCCGAGTTGGGTTCTCAGGGTGTAGGAGGGTGTAGGTGCTGCTTGTGGCTGGTCGTTGGTCTCCTCCAAGCCATGGACACAGCTACTTGGGCACAGCCTACGGCCGGGGAGTTGGAACTAGGTGATTCTTAAGGTCCCTTCTAATCCAAACCATTTTATGATTCTACTTGTTGACCACTCCTGGGCACGCTGGCCCTATTTCCACCTGTGGACCATTCCTGGGCAGATGTGCTTGTAGGTGGCCATGGGCTCTGGGAAATTCTCCTGACCCCAGGACTGTTAAACGCCCCTTCAGTACCACCAGTACAACCCAAGGCACCAGTCTCCATGCCAGCAGGTTATGTTCAGCTGTAGGGGCTCAGAGCTGTACTTGGGCTCTCCTGGCCTATTTGGTGTCTGAGTGGGGGTGGGTGAACACTCTCTTTTTATTGCCACATTTGGGGCATTTTGTTAGTTAACTGCATGGAGTGGGGATGCCCAGCTCTCTCCAGCACATCACAAGCCTTGAGCTGAATGCTGGGCCATGGAGTGTATCCTTTCTGATGCCTTTTTCTGTCTCTCAAAGGGGACAAGCGAGTGGTGAAACTCTACCTGAAATCCAAGGAGACAGGGAAGAAATTTGCCTCCGTGGATTTTGTTTTCTACAACTGCAGCGTTCATCAATCGTAAGTGGCCTGGACTTTGTGGGAGGGCTCTGGGAACAGATTGTTGGGATGGTGTGAGACTGGGAGAGAGTTCTCAGCTTTCCAGGTGCTAATGTTGCAATAGGAAAGGGCAGTTGAGTACAGTGGTGTTTACAGTGAGAAACCTCTCCTTTTGCCTGTGTAAACTGGGATGGTGACCAGAGTACCCACAACTGGTTTGGGTGTGTGGGAATGTGTAGCATCAGGGCAGAACCTCACATCAAAACAGGACTTCGGGTTTGGCAGGACTTCGGGTTTGGCAAAATTTTGGAAGAAAAAGGAAGTTTACTGCATTGCAGACTGTAGCAATCAATCCACGTGACTGAAAATGCCAAGTGTCTTGTTATTCCTGGAAACAGTTAATAGGAGGGACTTGGCAATGCAAAAAGAGAAGCCTGTATTTTCCTGCCACGGTACCTGCTTCCCAGGCTTGCTGGAGAGGGAGCTGGAAAGTTACAGCAACATGGGATGGAACAGGCTGCATGTCCTGGGGCATTTACCCAAGAATTTCCTGACTGGAAGTAATTGTGAATTTTCTTTCTTGTCAGGCTGCTGTGAAATCTACTCCTGTAAGGGTTTTTAGACAGCTTGAGATATGTGTTTGATAAAATAGAGAAGGTGTGGATTATTGATGTACTGTCTAAGCAGGGTGTCTAAACTCTCAAACCTCAACTCCTGGTGAGGAATTGCCAACACTGTGCTTGAGCTGAGCTGTGGGACTGGAGTTGATGCTGGGGTGTGTTTGGGCAAAGAATTTGGAGCTCAAGAATGCAAGTGATTTCATTACTCTGCCAGGAACCTCCCATGGATGGTGACACTCCAGCTGATCAGTAATTATAGATAAGCAAATGCCTTTTGGAAGTCTTTTTGCAAAGTGTTAAGTCTGGCTCAGGGACTCTGCTGGAGTTTGCTCCTCCAAAGCCTGTTTGGAGTTCCACCTTGATCAGGGAAAAGCAGGTGAGATGCAGGCGCCCCGGCTGGGCATCCGGAGTGAGCTCCGGGAGGGATGTGTCAGAGGAGGGCCCCTGCAAAGCTCCTGCATCACAGGGATTCTTGCCCTCCCGCTCTTTGCTCTTTGCTCCTGGGAGCCCTGTGCTGGCGAGGGAGGAGAGTTTGCAAACTTGACTTTCTGCCTCACCTTGACTCCGAGATGAGCTTTGTCTCCCTTCACGTCCTGTGGTTTCAATAACATTAGCTCAGCTTTGGCTCAGGCTGGCTGCATGTCATTATTTTGCAAATCAAAAACTAGATATGACTTTTATTTTTCTAAATGAAAGAAAGATGACTTTTAAGTACAAATGGCATCAGATTTGGTCCAATCAGCACTCCGGTGGGAAGAGGTGGAGAGGGAATTGGCATTTTATTTTATGTGCCTGACACAGAGGGGGAAAAAAACCCTATCCCCCCCCCAAACAAACCTACAACAAAGAGCCCTGACTGATTTATTACTGCGTTGATGTTTAATTTTGGATGCATTATTTAAAAAGGCTAATTATGGATGCATTAATATTTATGGGCTCCAGTTGGAGCTGATAGAAAAGTCCATGTTCTAGGCTGGTGAACATTATTATTATTTTTTTTTTATGTCAAGAGTTTTAGTTTGGAGGTAGTTTTAACTATGTGACCTGCAGTCGAATCATAGCCAAAGAGCATGACAATACCTCCTGGGATGATGCAATACTTTTAAATACCATTTGCAGACAGGCGTCTTTAATGGATCTCTCTGGAGTTAATAGCCTTTCAGATCCAGGTTTCATATTTTGTGGAGGAAAATCTATACGTCAGCCTGATAAATTCTGTATTAGGAACAATATGGTTTTCCATGAGGCTAATGTCTTTCCTGTGGAGATCTCTGATCACTGTGCATTACGTTTTCTTTTTGTATTTGGGCAGTTTTGCTTAGGTTGGAAGCCAGAGTTCTGCATGTCAAATCATTTCTCAGCTGAGGGTGAAATGTTTAGGCGAGATTTTTCAGATGGTTGTGGAGAGATGGGAGGATTATAAGGCAGCTCTTTGCTGATGTCAGCTGGGGTAGCTCCAGGGAAGCCAACGCAGCTCCACCGTGTGCGCTGGAGAGAGTCTGACCCTTCTTATTTTCAGCAGACATCTGGAAAGGCATCAGCAAAACGCGCTGCTGAAGCCCTTTTGCAGGCTGTGGGGCTGGTCCTGCTGCTGTGTGAGCATCCTGGCTCTCGTTTCCCATCACCTTGCAAAACTGTTCTTCCCATGCATTTCCAGGGACTCCTTGAACCCACCTGGTCCAGGGAGGGGTTGCAGAAGGGAAAATGCTTCTGATCCCTTCTCCTGCAGTAAAGGAGGGTCCAGAGTGGGTTGTGCTGCCTGTATGTTTGGCTGTGATGATCTGGGCTGAGGGGGGTGCCTTCCAGTTAGAGCTCCATAGCTGTCCTGTCTGCTATAGCAGGGCTAGATAGTGTCACCTGTGTGGG
The DNA here is from genome assembly GCF_003945595.2 of Pipra filicauda. Lineage (NCBI taxonomy): Eukaryota > Metazoa > Chordata > Aves > Passeriformes > Pipridae > Pipra > Pipra filicauda. Next base: position 2,006,017 of record NW_024104162.1, read on the forward strand.
ATTGTGCCCTTCACAGACTGGCACCACTGATTCATGGGGTACTTTGTGCAGGGTCTCTGGGAGCCCTGGTCTGAGACTTGTACCCTCTCTGGGGCTCCATTCCTCTCCAACAGAGTCACCTTGGAAGCTTCTGGGGATCCCAACTTTGTGTACCACACCCCAGCAGACTCAGGGCTCCCGTGGGGCTCAGGCAGGTGTTACCAGGCAGTGGCATCTTTTGGGCATCTTGCTCCTAAAGGTTTGTGCATCCCCTCCTAAAGCAGGGGATGCTTCTGGCTGAGCTGTGGGAGATGAACTGAATGGGGGAGTAGAAACTAAGAGTTCAATGCAGAGAAATGGGGCCCTTGCAAAGGGGGACGTGGGTGGCTGAGGGTTGCTGCCAGCCCATGGCAGGAGAGCAGGGCTGCCCATGCAGGCTCCCCTGCATCTCCTGGAGACAGGCTCTGGTTCCTGCAGTGGAGGGCATGATGAAAAATGCCATGGCAGGGACCAGGATGGATTCCCTGGGGGGTTTCTGATGGGACACAGATCATGAGTAGGCATTTAAAGGCCACTTGGCACCTTTGATTGTCTTAATGAATCAGCCAGTCCAGCGCCTGCTCGGGCAGATGTTGAGGTTGTCTTTGTCAGTGTTAAACTCCCTCTTCAAAGCGTTTGTGGGGAAATGAGTTCCCTTTCAAGATAAAGATGTAACACCAGGCTCCCTGCCTGCCTCTGGCAGTGCCCGCTCTTGCTGGTGGGCTGGGTGAGCGGGGAATCCTCACTGAAAGCCAATGAGCAATTCCAGGGAATACTAAGATGTATTTATTCTCACTATTTCCATGTTTCCTTGCTGGATTTCTTCTCTGGAAACTGTTTCATAAATCCTGTTGTGGTTTGGCTTTTCGAAGAGTGCGGCTGTGGGAAGGGAGCTGGCAAGTGGAGTTGGATGGGGAAGAAGATGAGAGCCTTTGGTGCTTCCTTCAATTTTGTGGGCAGGTTTTGCAGTGCTGCTGTTCTTTCAAGCACCAGCATGCCCAGTGCATCACCAGACTCGACTCCCTGCCAGCATGTCCAGCCATTGCAACGTGGAAGCAAAAATCCAGGTGGTGGCACCAGGAAAGGAGAAAAATCACAAGTCAGCAGGTCTGACGCTGAGAGGGGATCTGAGCATCCTGGAAACCTGTGTTGGTGTCTCCAATCCGGGAGGTTGTCATGGTGCTACCAGCCTTGTGGTTGTGCCTTGCTGCAGTGGGAGCTGTGACAGTCGGGTCCCATCGTCTGTGGGGTGATGAATTTCTGCAAGAATGGAGCAGGGGCAGACATGCCAAATGGCTTTAACCCCTCCAGGCCAAAGTGACACTACTGTGGCTCTATCCCACAGGTCAGGCTTTCCCTATAAGCCTCCATTAAGTAAATGGGATTTTAATGTGTGTCCCAAGGGCTGGGAGCAACCGGGCTGTGCCAGGTAAGGTGGGGCTGGGCTGCTCTGGTGGCCAAGGCACCCGCTGGCACTCGTGGGATGATGCCAGTCCTCGTACCACTGGGCTCCTCGCTGCAGCCTTTCCGTCTGCCCGCACACGGCCTGGCTGCTTCTCTGCTGGCCCAGTGCTGCTCGTTTCCAGATGCTTACAGATGCTTTCCATTCAAAGGCATGGACAGATGGCTGCAAGCAGTTGAGTGAGTGTATCTGGGTTTGCATGGCTGAGCTGCATGGTGGTAACAGATCCCTGTGTATTCCTGGGCTGGGGCAGGTGGAAAATCTGTAGGATGGCCCCAGAGACAGCTTGGGATAACCTGGTTTATGTCATGTTTCTCGTGAATGAGGAGGGCTGGTACAACCTGATGTTGTGTTTCAGTGAGGGGAGGCAGCTGAGGATGTTTCAAGGGAATTACCTTTAAACCCAGAGCATGATTCTGCATCCTTCAGCGCAATGGTGGATGACCCGGACCATCCTGTGGTGGGTCAGCATGTCCAGCTGTTACCCTGTGAGTAAGGACTTTGGCAAAACCCAGCAGCAATGGAATAGCATTGGACTTGTGTCAAAAGGACAGAAATTGATTGAGATGGGCAGAGATGGAAGGAGGCAAGAGCTGACCTTCCACCCCATGCCTGTCCTGGCTTTGGGTCTGGGCACTCGTCAGAAAGCTGCCTGTAGGTCCATGTAGGGGCTGGGGGGGACACTGACAATCTGGTCCCACAGCTCTTCAGGATTTCCCCTCTTCCTGGGGCAGAGAGATGGATATGAAGCCCAAAGCACTGCAGTTCAGCCCCTCAGCCCTGACAGCTGCTGCTCCAGATGCAGGCTATGCCGGAGCTGAGTATTCACTAAGGAAGCATCTTCTGCCAAGAGGAGGTCTGAGCAGCAGTCAGGGGGCTCACAGGCGGCTGTGCTGTGCCTGCACAGATGCTGTTTTCATCAACACGGTGTTTATACTTCCCCTTTTTTAATGGACCTCCCCTGCTCTGCTCTTGGTGCCGTTCAACTTGCCCCTGTCCCTCCTCCCTGCCCTTTGCTCCCCATTCTTCCTTCAGGAATGCACTGCTCCATGGAAATAGCCTCAATCTCTGTGTGTATGTATGTGTGTGCAATGCTTGCACCTCGTGTCCCTCTCATGTTTGCTACTCAGACCTATCTCACTCCTGTGGATGCTGTTTTTGTTTTCTGCCCTCACTGTTCAGTGTGATGAAGAGCTCTAGGCTCCTTGGGCATGTGGCATGCCTGGGGCTGGGAGAGCAGGAAGGAGACTAAATGAAGAGCCTGGACCCAGCACTTCTGGCTCCCCGTGCTTCCCATCAGCTACAACTTTGCTTCAGGTCAGGCACAGAGACAGGCAGCTGTGACCTCTCTGTGGTGGCCAGAGGTGGCTTCTGCAGAGCTGCCCGCACACCCAGCAAGGAGTCGGTCCTCGAGGCCACCCCTGGGTCTGGACTCATCCTGTAGCAGTGCTTGTGGCCCTGGAGAGGCTTCGTTGCTGTCATTCTGCTCTCTCTGCATCTCTGCTTTTCTGCAGCAGTGTCGGGTGTTTCCCTAGCAGGCCTAACCAAGTTTGGGATCAGTTAAGGAAGTGGAAGGAGCAGTGTTGGGAGGTGTTGACCCAGCTGTGTAGTGAGTTGTGGACAAGCATGGAGGTGTGGTGATGCTCTGGCTTTGTCCCTGATGCACTCAGAGGTGGGCAGAGCTGCCCTGATGCCTGCAGGGATGCCTGCTTTGGCAGGGGGAGGTTGCAGGCCAGCAGTGAGCCTGGACTTGTTTTGGGATGAGGCGCTTGGCACAGAGTGATCCTGAAATGCTGCTCTGAGTCTGGTGCCACTCCTCTTGCACGAGGACATCAGGAGGCAAGGGGGGCGTTGCCGGTGGGTCTGACCTCCTTCTCCCTGCCTTGCCTGGGCTTCATCTCCACCTGGCACCTGGCTGGGCTGGGGAGGAGGCAGATGGGGAGCAAGCTGTGAGTCCATGTCTGTGCTGAACCCCCACCATCAGTTTTCTTCCTGGCTGGGCTTCTTGCTCTCCTGGCACGCTTCAAGGAGGGGAGCACTTCAACACATGAAGGAGAGCCTCCCTCTAATTATCAGGAGTGATGAAAACCTCTTAGGCAAGAAGTGATGAGGGAAGAGTGCCTGACCGTGGGAAGGAGAGAGACGGCACAGATGGCATCGTACTGCCGAGCAACCTGCTCCTGTGCCGGGAACAGACAGCAGTGGCACACGGACACACCGGGGATATGGACACACTGAGGATACAGCCCCAGCCACGCTGCCAGCCTGACCAGCAGCTGGGGGTCCCTGCCTCAGCTCCTGCCCTGGGTTTTCAGGGAGCTGGGGTGGTCAAATAGCCGTGCAGGAATGAGGCAAGCTGGAAACAAGGTTCCACCGTGTTACTGGCACCTGTGTGCTGACTTACTCACCACTTTGTCCAGTCTTTGGCTGGGGGTGGGAGCTGACCCAGACAGGCTCTAAACGCAGCAGGGATGCTGCGGATCAAGATGTGTGTGGTGAGTGCTCTCACGGTGGCATTTGATGTCCTTATGGCTAATGGAGAACCTCGGCAGAAGGGAGAGTATGAAAACCATCTAGGGGGATGGGGCTTTAGGAATGGCTCAGTTAAGTTAGAAGCAACTGGGTGGGCTGAAGTAGGAAGGGGGAACCATGCATCTCAGGCTGTATGTGGAGGATAACCTGAGATCCCTTGGCAAGCAGAGACCAGAAGGCCAGCTGGGACCTGTAGTAGTTAAATGGCAAAGGAGACCCTCCGGTGAGAAGAGTCCTGAACTAGCCAAGATTTGGCTTTGGCCCTGAAGAACTGCAAAGTGGAACTGCAGCTGTTGGGGCTGAGTCCCTGGGGCAGGGCTGCATCGCTTTGAGACGGCTTGTGAGGTGGTGGAAAGGGGACTACGATGTTTTTTGTAGACCCCAGAAGAGCTGGTGACTGGAAAATCTCTCCTTTTGCTGTGGGGGGAGGGGGAGGCAATTAGGCTTGGTAGTTACGCCCCAGCATGTGGCTTGTGACTGCTTGTACCATGCTTCTCTCATATATGACCTCTTTGTGGCTGCACTACTCCCATGAGGATTAACCTGTGTGTTCCCTGTCCTGCTCCTCCACATCCTGGATTTGCCTGTCCACTGGTTGTGCTTGAGCCCTTAGCAGGAAGACAGGAGCTGTCCTTCGGCTTTGTTTGTGTTCCCCACACCCCCACTCTCTGCACCTCCCTCCATCAAAGCAACCAGAGATAGGGGGCTGTGGCTCTGCTTTTAAGTTGAATCTCTGCAGCTGAAATAAAATTGCATATATTTGCATAAGGAGCATCTCAATTAGCATATTTGTGGGTAAAGCTAAAAGGGCTGTTCATTTGGAAGTGAAAATGTGAGCGAAACATGGAAATGACTTCCAACCCCCTTTGCAAGCAGCTTAATTAAATATTTCCTTAGTGTGTGCACATGGATTTGGGAAGCTCTTGCTGTATATGTAATGGTGTGTGAAACCCCAGGGCGAGCTGGAAGCTGTGGGCCTGTGAAGCCTTGGGTGTGTGTTTGCACTTTGGGCTGCCCTCACCCTGTGGCTCCCTCATGTGCTGTCCCCACACCTCCAAAGTGACAAGTCTGCTGGAGGGTGAGGGATTCAGTGTGCCAGGCTCTGCCACCAAAGATCTCTTCTCCAAGAAGATTGTCTTTCTGCCACCTCACAGGGTGATGCTGTGTTTTCCTGTCATTTCCCAGGGGTAGAGGCAGAGAGGTAGCTGTGATTTAGGAGCAGGATTGGGCTGGGCAGGGCTGCCTGCCTCCTGCCAGAGCTGTGTTCAGAGAAAGAGCCTGTCTTTGTTTAAATATAATTGCTTTGGGCCTGATCCTTTTGATGCTTGGATCAGTGAGCGCAGGTATCAGCCTTCTAAGGAGAAAACTAGTACTGCTGCTTTTTTCCCTTTTCTTTTTTTTTTTCTTTTTTAAAGCCAGGCTGATTATTTTTACTGCCTTTTAGCTTATACCTCAGCAGCTCTCCTGTCTCCTCCTTGGGAGAGCAGCTTGGGCTGCACGGACATGCCTGATGCAGACCTGCCCTGTGAAGGCTTGTGCACTAAATGTGGGATGTTGCTGCAATTCCCCCCCAGGACAGCTCAGCCCCTTCCCTCCTCACAGGGGTGAGAACCCCGAAAGCCACCATCCACCTGTGGGGGTCCACAGGATCCCCTGTGCCTGCCAACAGGGATGCCTTGTGTGCTGAGAGGGTGTGCATTTGGGGAGGATAGCGAGGGGATGTTGGGTTGCTGCTCCTGTGAATGGTTCCACAAGGAAGGGACTCTTTGTGTCCCCTCCTGTGCTGGGGAGAGGCATCGGGTCGCTGGGCTGGTTTCTTTGGTAAGAGGAATGTAGAGCAGAGCATGGGCGTCCTGGCATCCCTGGGTCCCTGAGGGCATTCCCCCAGAAGAAACAGGGAGAAAGGAGCAAGAACCTGCACAAAGAGCTTGGAAAGGAGGCTGGGGAGAGAGACGGAAGCGTCTGGGGCTGGAGGGAGGGGGTGGGAGCGCACAGACACACGCGCGCGGCTGTGGAGGGCTGGGGATGAGGGGGCTGAGGGAGGGGGTCACACACAATGTATTGTGAGCAGCTGAAAGGCCCTACAGTCCCGAAATGTTAATCTGACCCAACCTTTCGCTAGTTATAATTCTCCTCTCAATAAGCGTGCATTAATCTGGCCCTTTCTCCCCTGTTCCCCTGCAGTGCAGAGCCCTTGTTCTGCTGCCTGTTGCTAAAATCGCCTTTCAGTGAAACCAAATAAAGCTCCCAAAGTCTGGAGCTTGGCCCCTGTGAGAGTGGGGTGGGCAGGGTCAGTCTGCCAAGCGGAGGAGGGAGTGTGGCCACTCCGACTGGGACACAAACCCTGTGGTGTCAGAAAGGCTGTTTCCCCACCTTACCATGGGCAAAGCCTGTGGATTCAGAGTGTGTGGCACCTCCCTTCCCAGCCTGCTGGTGCACGACCCTTGCCCCATGGATCGAGGGTCCTTTCCACCCAGAGATACTGGGTCCTGCTGAAGCATCCCAAGAAGTGCCCCTGTGGACTCTGCCTCGATGCTGCCCTGACGCTGCCCACTTCTCTCTCTCTGCAGCTGCCTGTCCTGTGTGAACGGCTCCTTCCCCTGCCACTGGTGCAAGTACCGCCACATCTGCACTCACAACGCTGCCGACTGCTCTTTCCTGGAGGGACGTGTCAAGTTCTCCGAGGTAAGGCAACATCAGACTGCTCCCCTCCCTGTCCCGGTCTTGTTGTGGCTCCTTGGGGGGCCACAGGACAGACCACTTTGGAAACCATTCCTACTGCCTCGCCTGGGGTGCTGGGAATTGCCTGAGAAGCAGTGAGGGGGAAATGGGAAATGCTGCTGGGACTATGTGCTGGTAGAGAGAGGCTGTGTGGCTGAGGAGAGGCAGCTTGGGAAGTTGGGTGCAGCCGGGAGCACTTTAGGGTGAATGAAAGAAAAAACAAAGGCAGAGACGCCAAAGCATTTTCCTTTGATGTTTGTGAAGGGAGCAAGCTTGAACTGTCATTGCGGAACGACTTGTTTTTGGAGAGGGAAGGTTGAAGTCTGTAAAACAAACCGTTTTGCTGCACCTCACGCCTTCTTCGTCTCAACTGCTTTGCTAAAGAGCATGTTCTTTTGTGGGGGTTCATCCTGCGCAGCATCCATGCCACCCACTGGGGAAACCTGTCACTGGCAGTGTGCTTGCAGGACGTTCTGGTGTCCCCAGCCTGTGGTAGCATCGCTGGCTGCTTGGATTGGGTTTGGAGGTCTAGCAAGCCACTGCTGACTCTACAGTAAATGCTGATTTGGGTCCTGAAGGGAGAGTTATGGGAAGGAGAGTTTCTTCTCTGTCCTTATTCTGGAAGGAGGCTCTGGTTGAACTTACCTGGGTTTTCCATTGCCTGTGCATGGGCCCAGTGGGAAGGGTCCTGCTGCCTGAGGGGGGATTCACTAACATGAGAAGATTGGAAAAAGCTGCTTTCTCCTAGTTTATGCCCTGAAGAAATCTAGTGAGGATCTGCCCATCCCAGGCATCCAGAAGCCTGCTCTGAGGTCACACTTCCAGGCAGCCCTGGCATTGCTTCTGCAAATGCAACACGTGGTGTCCAGACCACTGGAACACAGCGACTCTTGTCTGCCCATTCACCTCATTGAGGTGGCTGCTGGTCTCTGCCCTTCTCTGCCAGGCAAGCCCAAAAGCCTCTGGCTGTACCCACAGCGCTGTTGTCTTTGGGACATTCACAGCTCTCCCATGGACCAGCTGCTCAGGAACTTGTGTTGCTCCTGAGCACAGGCAGGGTGTCCTCCAGCAGACCTTTTGGCCACACTGGGACCTGGAGCAGTGCCTGGCTTGAGGTTTGGAGCGCCTGGCTCAGCCTGTTTGCACGTTGGTGTGGCCTCAGCAGTTCCCAGCAGGGATGGTGAGATACCCTCAGACCAGCCGCTGCTGTGGGCTCTGTGACCGGGCTGAGGTGAGACATCTCGTCCCCATCCCTGGCCATCCCGGTCCCCAGCAGGGTGGTGTGGTGGGCGGGGGGGCTCAGTGCCAGCCCATGGCACCACTGGACAAGTTAATGGTAGACATCCAACCCCATCCTCTCTGCAGAAGGGTTATTTTAAGCAGGATTTGGTCTGTCTGCGTTGGCTGGAGTGTGGTGGGCACTGCTCAGGAGATGGAGGAACAGAGGGTAACAACAGAGCTCATCTCCGTCTCTGCTACTTCCCACGGTGGTTCACCACGGTTTCCTGGGTAGGAAAGTGACTGTTTTGTAGGAAAACACAGAGTGACCCATGGCACTCTGTCCTGGACATGCCAGGGATGTTTGTGGGGATTTAGGGGGGTGGCACAGCTGGAATGGGTTGTGGGTAGGAGCCACCACTCATGTAAATGTGCCTGGGAATGATGATAGCAGGAAGGATGTCCCTGCCCTCTGGCTGTGGTGGCTTTAAAGCCTGGGCTCTGGAGATTGCCCTCCTCTTTGGCTTTGCTGTGGGGCTTGCAGTGCTGGGGAAGGGGTGATGAAGCAGCACAGGCTGCTGTTCCCTTTTTCCAACTGGGGGTGCATGGTGGTGACCATAGGATGGTCAGTGATGGACACTGGAGCATCCCATTCCAAAAAGCAGCTCTCCTGTGACAGCCCCTGCTGATGCAGAGCTGCTGTGGAGGGTGAAAGGCTCCTGGACTGCAGGAACCAAGTGTGTCAGTTCAACTTAAGCAGGTTCAGCTTGTGTTTATTCTTCATTCCCCACCACTGGGAATGGCTGAGGACTTTGTGAGGGAACCTCAAAGCCAGGGTTAGGCCCAGTCCCAGACTGCCTTCATCTCATCTTTGCTGATGGTACAGCCTTGCAGCTGGGGCTGAGACCTGCCAGAGAAACCCAAACCACAGCATTTGCAGTGTGACTCTAAAACTCTTACCTCTCCAGACGAACCTGGACACCCATGTCATGTTCTTATCCAGCTAGAAAAATGGTTTTAAAGGAGAAAATCCAAGTTGTGCAATGTTTGGGAGTTTTTGTGTATTGGGGTCTTGCTTTTCGAGACGCTCATCCCATCCCTTCATAGCTCCCTGCTCCTGGGACTGGGCTAGGAGGGGCTGTTTTTGGCAGGATGCAGAGCTCTGTGGGCTGTGCAGAGTGTTCCCAAGGGATGGAAGTACTGGGCAATGCTGGAACAAGTTGTGTCAGCGGTTGGACTTGTAGGGGAAATGAGTTGTCCCTGTGCCCCCACCCCTCTGGGCACCGTGGGCGCCCACCAGCACCAGGTGCTTCCTGTTTGGGCGCGGGATGACATTTTTGCTGGATGAGACACTTCTGCTGGCAGATGTGGAGCATGTGACATCACGGGGGGATTCAGCTCAAACCACGAGTCAGCAGAACGAGCCCACCTGCCTGCGTGGGGAGAGGGACACACGTGCCTGCTGTGCTCCTTGGGCACCAGCCCTACAAACAGCCGTGGTGAGCCCAGCGGGGGGGGCATGGACTTACCCACCACTTACTCACCACCCCAGCTGGGTTGGCGGCAATAATTACTGAAAAATTAGGTGGGGGTGTTGGAGAATGAGCCAGGAGCTAATCCTTGCTGAGTGTGTGCATGCACTGCAGGGAAGGCATGTGCCACTCGAGGGGTCCCACTGCAGCATGGAGGGGGATCAAGCAGGTGGGGGCTGCTCCCTCCAACAGCACTTCTGAGCTGGGAGCTGGTGGGGAACAACTGTCTTGCAGCGGTGAGACCACTCCATGGAAATGGCAACGGGCATGAGGTGTCTTCCTGCTGTGAGTCTTGAGCTGATTTTGAAAGGGGGGGCAACTGAAGCCCTCCTTTGCAGAGGGGCAGCCATGACATGGAGCAGAGAGGTGGCAGAGCAGCACCGAGGGTCCCCAGACTGTCCCAGACCCGTTGCTATCTCTGGTTTGGAGCTGACATCACTGTTCCTCTCTGCTTTCATTTTGTTTAGTATGTTTTGGGGGTAAATAATTTCTTCCCTTTAAAAATTGTGCTTTTGGGGAATACAGTCCTGTGAAGAACAGGAAACCAGAGAGTAAAACTAATTGGGTTTTTCTGTTAATATTTGCTAAATGAAACAATTTTGTTCTTGTTTCTCTGCATCGTTTGAAAGTTAATTAATCATACTGGCTGCGATAAAGCCTGGTGCTGTGCAAGGTCTGGCCTGGCTTGCTGCAGGGTGGCAGGAGGCAGCTGGGCAGCCTTGGTCGCACGTGGCTGCTGGTGGCCTTGGGGTGAGAGCTGCCCTTGCAGCTGTGCTGTGGCCATCGGCAGCCTTGTGGGAGCAGCGGGGTGGCTGTGTCCACCCTGTGTCTGTTTTCAAAGCAGCTTGTTTCAGCACATGTTATTCCTTCTTGATGTTATTTCAAACCAACACTCCCAGGAGTATCTGCTGTAGGTGTGAGACCTCTGCCCAGCTCGGCAAAGCCAGCGCGGGATTGCATCAGGCTGTTGTTGCCGAAGTGTCACCCACAGGGGCTGCAGAGCTGTTTTGCTGCCTGAGCTCATTTATTTTTGCTCTCTCCTGCTCCCCTGTGCTTTGCACACTGGAGTCATCAGCTCCCCTGGAGCAGGTGGGAGCCTGTGGCTATTACAAGTAGAGTGCTTTGCCCTCCCAATGTCTCCTTCCCCAGGGAGTGCAGGGGGCCGGCAGGGTGGTGCCTTGCTCTCTCCAGCTTGGACTCACCAGCATTCCCTGGCCAGAGGCACTGTTTGCTGGGCAGCCTACAGATGGGCTGGTTGGGGTGGCATTGCTTTGAGCTGGTCCTGTCTGCTTCAAGCTTTTCTGTCCACTTGTGAAGGAAGGGGGATGGAGGCTGTAAGGGAAAGAGGAAGACCAAGAGTGTAGCTTGACAGTGCATAGCCCAGTGGGCATTAAGTCTGAGACGTACTGACTGCAATGACACAATAAAGTCTATCTCATTACCAGTCAGCCCAGACATGTGTTGCTGTTGTGGTGCCAGGTTACAGGTTCCATAGATGAGTCCTCTCCCTACCTCCCACCTAAATCAACTGATGCTGTGGAAAACACTACTGCCCTGCAACCAGATTCCTCTGTGCTCTTCTGTCTCCAGGGCTGTGGGCAGAGCAGCCATGAGATGCTGGTTTGGGTGCTGGCACATGAGTGTTTACTCAAGCATGTGCCCAGCCTGCCAGCCAAGGAGAGGGTCACAGGATGCTGGGGGGAGGCTGCACAGTGTTCCCATCTCATCAACTGCCTCTTGTTTCCTTTGCAGGACTGCCCACAGATCCTGCCTTCCACCCAGATCTACATCCCTGTGGGTGTGGTGAAACCCATCACCCTGACAGCCAAAAACCTGCCTCAGCCGCAGTCTGGCCAGCGCAACTATGAGTGCATCTTCCACATCCCTGGCAGCACCACTCGTGTCACTGCCCTGCGCTTCAACAGCACCAGCATCCAGTGCCAGAACACCTCGGTGAGTGCGTGGTTTACCTTGGCGTGGGCCTTGTCTGTGGGGCTGCTCCTTCCCGCCTGCCCCGGGACCACCCCGGCTCGTTGCATGGCCAGGTTCACTCTCCCATGGGCAGGTAACGGGGGGTTCTGGTGCTGTGGCGTTGAGGTAGGCTCTCTGCCACTTCACCCAGGTGCATGGGGAGGTTGCTTGGGGTTTTTCTGGATAGGATCAATGCTGGGGCCACCAGGTTTTAGGAGCACTTCCAAGAAAATTGGCTTTGCAAAGCTGAAGAAAGTTGTCTGGACTGGAGCCAGCTGGCCCAGATGTGCCAGAGCCTTGCCTCCTCCTTCTCTCTGCCTGCTCTCGCTTCCCCGGACACCAAGCCATCCCACTTTACAGGCGGGATTGAGCTAACTCCTCTGTGTCCTGCTGCACACAAGGAGCCCCCTACATGCAGCTGTGCTGGCCAGCCCTGCAAGTGCTTCCCCTCCTCCCCTGCAGCTCCTGTCTATCCTTGACTCCATCCCTGATTCTGACCAGCAGCTGCCTCATTCCCGTCTGCCTGCCTGCCTGCCCATGCTCTCTGCATCACTCCCTGTCTCTGTGTCCTTGCTCCCTGCAGCCCTGTCACTTCAGCTCTCTCCTGCAGGCATCTCTGCCTGCTCTGCCCTCTCTGGGTGCTTATCCCTAAGTGAGAGGGTGTTTTGCAGCCCTGGGTGAGCTGTGTGTGTGCCTCTCGCTGTGCACCAGGCCCACAAGCAAACCACCCTGGGTGTTAATAGCCCCCACTGGGAGCCAGCATTGCTCAGCTCCTTGGCTGCCTGCTGGGCTCTGCACAGACCTGCCCTCATCCACATGGAGCTGCCCCCTCCCTTCTCTCTCCCATTTAATCCTTTTAAAATTTGTTTTTCATCTCCCATACTGTGAAAGCTCATTTGCAGCCTAACACCAGCACCGATCCCTGCTCCCTTTGGTGGCACGAGTGACATTTAGAGGCCATTGAAGATGAGCACTGGCTCCCTCCCTCTGCCGGTGATCCCAGGGCTGTGGAGCCTTTGGGCAGGAGAAGCGTCCTGAGTCATTGCCTCCTGCCCTGGCCAGCAGTGCCGAGGGATGCCATGCTGGCAGTGCCAGGGGGATGCTGTGCTGGCAGTGCCAGGGGGATGCCGTGCTGCCGGGGCTCTTTCTTGGTAACAGGCAGTTTGTGAAGAGCAGAAATGCTCCTGATCCTGAGCTGCTGGCTGGAAATGTTGGTGGCTCTGTGCTTGGCCTGGAGGTGGGTGCAGGCATCAGGACAAGGCCCAGGCCCCAGGGAGCAGCAGGACCAGAGCGGAATCTGCAGGGCTCTGCTGTGAGAAGCCATTAACCAGGTGGCTTAAGCAAAGATTTGTCTTCTTGCTGCTGCATTCAGGGAAGAAAAGAAGCCAGATGGACCTGTCAGGGCTGTTGCTCTGTGGTGTTGTGACCCTCACTGGGGCTTTGTCATGCAGGTCTGCTCCCAGCCCCAGTCTTTGCTTGTCACCTTCACCAGGGTCTCATTGCTGCTGGTAGCCAAGCTTGGCTGCTCTGTCTCCATTGCAGGCATGTGGGAGGCTTCTTGGGGGTCAGCTGAACCACTCTTGTCCCAGCAGAAGGCTGCTTTGTGAACTTCCTTTGCTGTCCGAGGGCTATTCTGTGATGTGTCTGTGCCTGGCCCTGCTGCTGGAGCGCCTGTGTCTGGAAACAGGCTGGAGGAACCAATGCCCTGTTGCAGAGTGTGGAAGAAGCATGGTGTCTCTGTTCCCAGGGAAGAGCCCAGCCTGCAGGAACCGTCAGCTGGGCACAGAGCTGCATCAACACCAAGGATCCAAAACCTCAGCTGCCTTGTGCACGTGGGGGAAGTGGATGTTGGCTCACAGACCTCCATTTCTTGCAGTGATTTGCTGGTCCCCACCTTTGCAGGGACAGCTCGTGAGCCCCTGCCTGACCAGAGCCCCTTGGCCAGCCCAACCTTCTGCCAGGTCTCCTCTGTCTGGAGCTGGCAGGTCCCTTCTGCCCAATTATGGAGTGTGTGGTTTGGCTCAGTTAATTCCAAGGCAGTTTGGGACGTGTGTGCTGCAGGATGCTCCCTATAGGGAAGTGCTGTGGCTGTACAGTGCTGGCAGCAACAGCCTGATGGCTCCTGTGGGCAGAGGTGCCTGCACCAGAGAGGAGCCTTTACATAACAGACATGGAGCTTGGCAAGGGGCTCTGAGTGATTTGGGCTCATTTTTCCCCAGTAAATCTCAATTTACCAGACATGAGGGAGAGAGAGAAGCAAAACCCACTGCCTGTGGTGGGTTTCCCAAGGGGTGCCATGGCTGCCAGGACTGATGTCATGAGCTATACGGCCTCTGTAACTCTTCTCCAAAGGGGTAGGACAACTTGAGGTGTGCCTGCCCACCCTGTGGTCCTCACGCAGAGCTGAGGTAACCAACACCTTATCCTGGGCTGACAGTGGTGGATGTTTGACCTGAAAATTGTCAGGGGTGCCCTGAAAACAGCACAAATTGCCAGAAGAGCATGTGTGAGGTGTTGTGAGGTGTGTCGGAGTGGCAGCAGCTCTGTGGGGCTGCAGTCCTGGGCAGGAGACGTGGTGTTCAGGCGCAGGGTGTCTTCACAGACGCAAGAGGAGAGTTTTGGCATGAAAGAAGCCACCTTGCTTTCAGGGTCTGCTTGCCTGCTTTAACATTTGAGGGCATCGAGCCAGGCTGCGTTATGGTGTGGGGGACTCAGATTCACACTTCTGTGGTGTTTGTCTCCTTCGCGCCTTTTACAGCCCATCTGGCTGGTTGAAAGCGCTTCAGGCTCCTGTGCTGTCACCCACCCATGACCTGCTGGCTTCTTCCATTGCAGTTCATCCTTTGGGTTAGGATTTTGGGTCATGCCTGGTGTGGAGGACACTGGCAAGTGGAGAAATAGGAAAAGGAAGACATCTTCCCAGCCAGAAAGTGAAGAATGGATGTCCTGTCCTCTGAAAGGCATTTAAGCACACATTGTTTCCAGGAGTTTAGTGAGATTTAAACAAGAGGTTAATTACTCTGTGGAATTAGGGATGCTTTCCTGAGTCACTGGTGAATGGAAGGGATAATAAGTCAAGCCCCTTAAAACTCTTTGTTGTTTAGTTTTAGTGCTTGTCAAACTCCAATGACTTGTTTGCAGTTCGAAGAAAGGACGTCTCTGTTAAATATGCAGCAGTCCATTCATTAGAGTTTGAGTGTCAACTATAAACATTTTTTGGAACACCCAATAGATCTTTGGCAAACTCAGGGGAGACCAGTTCTGGTGTTCCCCAGCATCGCAGGGCAAAAATCAAGCCAAAAGAACCTTTTCTGCCTCCTCACTTTGGCCTCTTTCTGCTCTTCAAAAGGAAAGCAATCCTAAAGGTTTGCCACATATATTGTCAAGATGCAAAGAGGAAAGACAAGCCTGTCTAAGAAAATGAAGTTTTTTCCCAATAAACTATTTTTTTGCTAATTGGTTCCTTTTAATCTTCTGGAAGCAGACTTCTCCAGGCTTGTTTTTTGCAGCAGAGGATGGAAAAATGGTCACCTGTCTTAACACGTGCAGGTAATGCCACTGAATTTCATTTCCCAAACATCCCTGCCTTTGACTGTTCTTTCTCATCTACCATCCCTCAGCAGGGCTGATCTCCTGATTGCTGCAGAAATGAAACAATTTTGCTGTTGAAAAGTGCCACAATCCTGAATCTGCACTACTGCTTGTAACATTGGACTTGATCTGATTTAGTCCTGGCCTTGGCAAAATAGATACAGGTGTTTCTTGCTGCCAAGGGTTTGGCTTTTTCTTTCCAGAACGTTCCTCATAAGGCTGAAATACCCCCAGAGTTGCTCTTTTCCTTTAAATATATAAATAGGAAGAACCCCTGATCTCCTTTCCATGAGCTTGTTGTCTCAGCACTTTAAATTAAACCTCATGCCTCAGTATTTTCCCTTTCCTTTTAACCAAAGCCTCACATGGCGAGAAGCAGCTGTGTCACCTCCCTGGCTCCCTTTTGGCTCCTTTCTTGCCCATGCCCCTGGAACGGAGAGCCCACCCTGCCCACCTATTTCTGCTGTGGCTGTGGAGGTTGCTGCTCACCAGCCAGAATCGGGTCAGGATGTTCTCCTGGAGTTGTTTGTTCCAGTGACGAAGTGTGGGTGCAGAGCAAGCTGGGCTGATGAGGTGGGCACACAAGTGGGAACCAGTGTGGGTGCTGAAGCCCAGCCCCAGGTATGAATGCTGGGGAGGGAGTTAAGACCTGGTAAATTTATGTTCTCTGAGTATTTTTTTGTTGCTGTGGAGCCTGAGTGTTGCTCTGACATATTCCCAGGGTCTCAGGTTCTCACACCCTGCCGGATTTCAGGAAGGAGGAATCCAGGTGAAGAAGCTTGTGTGTGATGGGGGAGGAAAGGAGGAGATCCATGTGAAAAGAGCAAGAGGAGATCCAGAATCAGAGGCTGAGTGTTACTGTCAAGTTGCACCGTTGTGTGGATGACGGTATACTCGGCCAAGGGTGTATTTATAGAGGAACATAAATCATACACACATGCCCTGTTCTGAGCACTGCACACCTCCGGTATATGTATCTCTAATTAACCAGCCATGGAGAGGGAAACAGGATTGGAGCTCGCAGCCCCAGCTCCGTTCGCCGACAAAGCCGTGCTCTCCGTCCTAGCGGTGCCTACATTTATCTTTCCTGCAGCAGTGTTTAAAGTGAAAAGGGAGTATCAGGAGAGTTTGATAGGATCCAATTAAATTCCAGCAGATAAAATAATGATGAATTGCAGTTGAGCCCTGGCGAGACGCGATGTACATTACTGCCGTCCCCATAGTGCAGGGAAGGAGTTGAGGTCATCAACTACAGAAAAATAGGACACAGCTGCAGCCCAAGCTCTCCTCCAGAAATGCAGCCCAGGGGGATGGTGCATGTGGGAGTAAGGGTTGTTGCACGGGAAATTTGGATGTGTGGGTTTCCTTGCAGAGGAGCAGCCCCTCCGCTGCCTTCCCCCGGGCTGGGCTGTGCAGATTGCGGCTGGAGTGGGATGGATGCCCTGTGGCAAGGGATCTGAGGGCTGGGGGGGTCACCCTGCTTCCCCTGGCCTGGGAAGGGCTAGTGCTTTGGCTAGTTGGTACAAGCACTTGCAGGAGCATCCTGAAGTGCATCTCAGTGTGATCTGCCCCCAGATCAGCAGCTCTGTCCCCTGTGTGGCTCCCTGGAGGCACCTTCTCCAAGTGCTGAATCCCTCATCCCAAGGGAAGCTGGGCAACTGTCGGTGCCTGTTACTGCTAGCTGGTGGGTGGGAAAGCAGTGGGCTTGCTAGAACTGAAAGTGGGACCTTCAGGGCAGGTGACACCCACAGCCCTTGCAATGTGCAAGGCTGGTGGCATCCCCTGCATGGGGACGGGGCGGATGTGAAAAGTGTATGAGGTTGTTGGTTGCTACTTGGGAAGATGCCTGAGGTAAGTTTTGGGTGAAAAGCCTTGAGAAAGGCTTAGCGGTGAGTTCTCTTGCCTGAACTGCATCTCTACAGAGGGAGACCTTGCTAGGAAGGCTGGTATCCAGGTCGGTGGGGCTGAAGCATCCTCTGTCATCTCTTCCATATTTGCCTTGTAAGCTCTCCCAGAGAGGGATGGAGAGGCTGGCTGGGTTAGGTAAGGAGCCAGGCAGCTCATATTTCAGTTGCTGACTCACTTGATGACATCTTTTCTCCCATCTCCTTCTGTGGACTGTGCTGCATGAGAGCACTTCTCTTCTGGGTGCCGTTGGTTTGCTCTCAGGGCTGTGCCTGTTGTTTTTTGCTCTCAAACATCCCTTTCCCACAACTTGTCCTTGTAGCAACTGCCAAACCAAATTGTCCTTTGGCACAGCCAAGTGGTCTTGGGCACCTTTGTAGAGCAAAATCTGGTCTGATAACAGAACTGCCTGGGTAGGTGCATTCCCCCACTCACACTCATCCTGCTGCTTATCCCAGGCTGCTGCCAGCCACCGGGATTGATTAACTGGGAAGTTAATAACAGTTAAGTATTTAATGGATGTTTAGCACTGTGTTAGCTCGAAGCAGGGAGGAGCCAGCATGCTGGGACCTCCTGGCTGTCTGTGGGCTCTTGTCTGGATCCTATAGGATGGACAGATTGGTAAGCAACCTTTGCCTGATCCCCACCTGCTTTCAGGTCAGGAAGGTGGCTGCTGCTTTGCTTGGATGCTGCCATCTCCCTGAGTGTGGCTGTGGCTGTGCCTGTGGGTGGAGAGGGCACCTTCCTACCTGCACTATGGCAAGGGCAGCTGCGAGGAGGCCTTTCAGAAACATCCTTCAAAGTAGGAGAAGCTTTGGGAATTAGAGAGGGATCTGATGGATCTGGATGGATTAGATCTGATGGATCTCTGCGTCCCAGAAGGCTGAGCCCAGAGCCTCTGTGGCCGCAGCTCCTGTCCCTGAGCAGCCAATCATGACTCCAACTCTGGCATCCTACAGGGACCAGTAACAGCATCCAAGTCACAGACTCGCTGCTGTCTCCACAGGGCAGGTGAGAGGCTGCTGACAGACTTGCAGATGCCAAGGACACATTTTTCATTGATATCCACGTTCTCTTGGTGATCCCATGCCATGAACACCAGCTGGGGCAACAACTCCTGCTCTGCCACTTCCCTTCACACAGTCCTGTGCTCCCACTGCTCCCCGCTGTCCACTCCACCTCCGTTCCACAGCAAATTCAGCATCCTCAGCACTTGTCCTTTTCCAGAGGGAGACAGTCTTTCGTGCAATTGCTCTGTTGCCATCTCGGGACTGGTGCACGAAGAGTTAATGTTCTCCCTCCCTCTCCCCCTATTCTTCTTCCTCCAACCCACCTCCCAGAAGAACTAATTTCCAAAAGCAGCCGGGGCAGAGAGATGCAAATAAGTGTTTTGGACAGCTGCAGGCTGGATGCCTTCCCGAGATGCCAGGGCCCCAAATGAGACATGTCAGAGTACAAATTGAAAATGCCAATTTCACTTACGCTGCCACGTGGCTCGTCACAGCTAAATTCTGCTCCGGCGCCGGCACCGCCCTCCCCAGCACATGCTCCCTCCTGCTGCCAGGGAATGGTCTCTGCTCACTGCTCTGGGTCTGGCTGGCTCCTCGTCATGGTCCTGTTGAGGATATCCTTGGATTGGGGGTAGGATAGAGGAAGGTGAACAGATCTGTACTCCTAGCCTGGTTCTGGCTCCATCTTTGCAGGTCTGGTGACGGGAATGTTGCTGAGAGGCTCTGTTGGTAGATGGTAGGTGGTGGGGATGTGATGAAGGTCCTCTGAGCAAGCATGGAAAGAGGTGCCATGTCTGAGAGGCTGCATGGTGGGGCTGATGGGGCTCTGCCTGTAGAGGGGAGATGTTGGTGGAGCTGTTGCATTTGCAGTTGGAGGTGTGGCTCCTGGACAAAGGATTCACTAGCCAAAAGCTATAACAGAGGACCAAGCTTGGCCTCTCATTTGCACCCTGTAGGGCTGAGGGTGGTATGTTGCCATAGCCATGTCTCACATTGGGCATGTGCCCCATTTTGGTGCCGTGTCTGATGCTGGACTGGTGATGCTGCCTGGCTGGGAGAGACTCAGCACAGAAGGGACCAGCTTTGATGGTCAGGTGAGAAGGACCCAAGTGTCCCTTGCTTTCCCGAACCACCTGGGCATGCTGACTTCCTTCATGAGCTACATCCCTGTCTCCTGTGGAGTGGAGTGGTCCTGGGTCTTTGTGGGGCAGCAGCTGGGGCACTGCTGGAGGCGATGCTGAGGCCACCTCCTCCTGTACAGCACCGGGGCTGCGAAAGGTGACTCTGGGACTGGCTGGAGGTGGTGGCAGGGCTGTGTCCTGCCTGTGGCTGGGTGAACCTCTGCCAGTGCGTCCGCTGCTCCCTAACAAACTCCAGCAACCCATGAATCATTCATTTAATCTCTCCTGACACGCCTGTCATTTTCTCAGGCGAGGAGTGGGGAATCTCTTGCCGAAGGAGGTCATAGCTGTCAGGGATGGTTCCAACTGCCTTCCTGCCTCCATATCGATTAAACCTCTCTGTCTGTGTGCAGGGGCTTTGTAGGGAATATTGATGGGGCTGCTGGGAGTGGGACTCAGGTGTTGAAGCAGGGGAGAGGGATCTGGGTTGGGAGGAGACACTGGCCAAGCTGGAAGGAACAATGGAGGTGGATATGTCTGAACAGCAGCAGGGGCTGGGACCTGAGTTTGGGGTACCCTAGAGCTGGGGAACAGGATTCCCTGGCATCACCTCCCTACATGGGAGCTCAGGGGATCAGGGTGGTGGTGCCAACCCTGAAATGGAGTGCGTCTGATGTCTGAGAACAGTGTGGGGCTGGGAGCAGGGCAACTGGAGTTGCAGTGTGGAGGAGAGGGCTGCTCTCTTCTGAGACCTTTCTGAGGGCTGGTGTGACATCAAGATGGTCCTTGGCTTTGTCCCATCCACAGCCATGTGGCCACAGCTTTGTATAATTGTGTTATGGGCGGTGGGGCTGGAGGGGTCCACAAGGGACATCCTCCCACTGGCTGTTGGAGGTGACTGAATCCACTCCTGTGATGTGCCCAGGCTTCATTAGTGATGACCATAATCTCAAACATCCAACTGAGCATCCCTGGAGTGGGGAGGACATGGGGGAGGGCTCAGGTGCCCGGTGAGGAGAGATGTGTCTGTGCTGCACAGTCACCATCTGTTTCCTCTTCTCCCAGCAGCAGCAGCTTCAGACCTTTGACTTAATGGGGTTGGAGTCTATTTAGAAACCCTCTGTTTTGCTGCTTTACCTTTTTTTGCCAGTCCAATCCACTGGTTTCATGTGCCGTGTCTGATGCTTTGACCAGTCGCTGTCAGACCTGCTTGTTCCTAGACAGCAAGTCCCAACGAGGCCCTCATCCCTCTCCTCTGGGCTGATGGGAGACATCCATGTAATGGGATCGTATGTCTCTCCATGCCTCTCACTGGGACATTTTGCCTCAACGATTAATGGGTTCTGCCTCCTTCTGTCTCCTTCTGCAGTATTTCTATGAAGGGAATGACATCAGCGACCTGCCCGTCAACTTGTCTGTGGTCTGGAACGGGAACTTCGTCATTGACAACCCTCAGAACATCCAGGGTGAGTGAGGGATGGGATCAGGGTGGGAAAGCTGTCTGGAGCTGCCCCAGCCTCCAGCTCACCTCTCTCCCCTGCTCCTTCCCCAGTTTGCACCAGTGCCTTGTAGAAGGGAACAATGTTGACAAGGTTTCTAAACAAGAGGCTTTTCTCCAAGAAGCTTTGGGAGAGAACCCAAAGCTCTGCTTTGGTGTTGAGTCCAAGGTGCTGGTGCGTCCTGTTGCCCTGTGAGTTGGTGGGAGGGGGCAAGAGCAGGTACCCTTTTCCCTAAAACCTTTTGCCCATGGGCTCTGGGGCCCATGCTGACCCCTGCACTCCTCCTGCTGTTACAGCCCACCTGTACAAGTGCTCAGCCCTACGGGAGAGCTGCGGGCTGTGCCTCAAGGCTGACCCGCGCTTCGAGTGCGGCTGGTGCGTGTCGGAGAGACGCTGCTCCCTGCGGCAGCACTGCCTGGCCTACGAGAGCAGCTGGATGCACGCCAGCAGCGGCAACAGCCGCTGCACTGACCCCAAGATCACCAAGGTACGTGGGGACAGATGAGTGGAGATGGCCCAGGAAGGGGACATGGAAGATGGGCGTAGAGATGGGGATGGGGCTCTCTGGTGGCGCCTCATAGCAGCCAAATCTACTCGATGTTTGTGTAGTACTTGAATGTTTTTTGTTGCCAATTTAATTTCCAAGGCTAAAATCCACTCTCCCCCACCCCCATGCTCTGGGCCTTCTGGCCCATTTCCGAGATTCCCACCATTCCTGCACATGACTGGAGGATCCAGGAAAGATGCAGCTCCAGGGTGCTCATGTTGCTGTGTTTTCTGGGGCCAGTAGTTCATCATCATCCCCTTTCCCTGAAAGCTTTTTTGACCTTTGCTTAATAAGATTGTGTATATTCATGTTCACATGCCTTTTGGGCCAAGATCAAGGTTCACAAGGAGGGACTGGTGGGTATTTTGGCTGGATACCTTCTGCTTACCCATGGCTGGCTGGGCCTCAGTGGTGTTAATTACTGGAGACTTAGCACAGGATCTGATCTGTTTGAGTTTCAGTGCCTTATCTGATGGAAGCTGGAAATGAGAGTCTTGGCTTTTCTCTGTGCATGCTGCCTGCCTCTTGCATAGCATGGGCACTGCAGTGTGCTGGGTGGCAGCCATGTGGGGAAGGGGGGAACACCCCAACAGGCATGTCCCTGCCTGCAAAGAGCCCTGCCTGCGAGAAGTACTGCCTGCAGAGAGCTGCTCGGGGCTGGTGGAGTGCTGGCAGGAGAAGGGATCCATTCCTGGGGAAGTGGGATTAAGCCTCAGAGTCCACATCCCTACAAGGAGGTCTGCTGTTTTGTGTGGAGCTGCAGGGCTCCCTGTTCCCAGTGGCTTCTCACCATGCTCAGGCTGAACTTCCCAAGTCTGGATCCCTAGGGATGATGGGGGTGGAGACTGCAGTGGCCAGGTCACGGCCAGGGTGGCCTCTTTTTAGGCTGTGCCCTGTCCTCTTTTGTGTTCATGTGACTGGGCTGCAGGCATTCACACACATGCTACTCACAGCAGCTTCCCAGCAGCTGATGGTGTCCAGGGTTGGTAGCAGCTCTCCTGCCCTGCATCGTTATGAAATTTTGCAGTAACTGTAGGTGCAGCAGGAACAGAGCTGTTAGCAGGTGGGCTTGATGCCACTCTGCATTAGTGCCATGGGGGTTGGCAGTCCTGTGGATGTGTAGCTGTTGCTGTGATGCTCCTCCAGCACCCTGCCTGTAGCCTGCTGCTTCCCACTGCCCCAGTCCCACATCTGGGCTGTGGGCAGGCTTGGAAATGGTCCAGAGAGAAGCCTGGTGCAGAGAGGGCAGCATGGGCTGATGGGGGAAAAGAGTCTCCTACAGTGATTTCATGAGGAGCTGGAGCCTCCTTCTTGCCCAGCCCACTGGAGTGCAGGTGTCTCCATGGGTGCTGGGGCTGGCTGGGAGATGGCCGTGGTTCTTCACCCTTGGAGTGAAGAATCACTTACCCATTGCCCAGTGGTGGGGACAAGCTCCTTCCAGACCTCTGCGGTGTCTTGCCTGGTGCTCTCTGTGACCCTCAGAGTGATATCCTTTCCCTTGGGAAGGGGGAATCTCTTGGCCTCAGCACCTCCTGGCCCTGCTGCGGCCGCCAGAGCTGAGAGCAAGCCAGCTGCTTGTACCCACTAGAGCCGTTCGCTTGTTGATGTAAAAGGACCCTGTGAAACCAATTAGGAGAAAAGCAGCAGTGTTTGTTGGGGCCAGGGGTCCAGAGGTTGAAGGGGGAAAAGGGGAGGCTCCAGCAGCCCCTGCTCTCCTTCTCAGCTCCCTCGTCCTGCACACCTTGTTTAGCTGTGACCTCCCTGTGCTGGGCGACCAACGATGTAATTTCATTCCCGGGCTCATTCCTCCCCGAACCATGGCCCTTGTCAGCTTTGCTGCGGAGGAGGAGGAGGAATTGAACATGCCGGAGCAGCTTTTAACACTCATTTAGAAACACCAAACAAACAGCCGCTGCTTGCCAGCCACCCTGGCGGAGCTTGATTTAAGGGGAAGACCCAACCTGATGCTGGCTGCAGCTGCCAGAGCGAGCTCCAATCCCGTACTTGGGCAGGGGCTGAAGAGGGTTTGGGCAAACAGTGGTTCCCCACAGCCCTGGAGGGTTTTGTTGCTGTGTAAATGGTAAGCTGTAGTTGCCTTGGTGGGAGTCAGGGCCCAGGCACCAGGCCCAGCTCTGCTGTCCTGGGACATGTCCCATGGGTTGCCTTGTGTGCGGGGGAACTGACTGCCCCTGTTGAAGTTTGTGTGTGCTGAAGGTGACCAGCCCAGTGTGAATCCAGAGGGCAGAGGTTAACCCTAGCAGCGATGGCTGCAGTGGGTCCGTGCAGAAACAGCCCCTGGCTCCATGTGGTCCATCAGGGCTGGTACGTGGACTGTGTCTGCTGCTGCACATTTCCCACCCCCAGCTCATCTGCCTTTCCTCCCGCGGAGGTGATGTCCGGGAGTGAGCCCTGCACGAGTAGTAGGAGGAGGCAAAAGACGAGGAGGCTCCAGCTGGCTCAGGCCCCAGGGTTGCAACTGCCCAGATTTGCCAGGAATGCAAAGAGCTTGCATGTGCTTGGTTGTGGCCTGAGCCTGTCCAGGAGCTGGGCTTGGTGCAGGCAGGGGTGCCTTCTGGTGCTAGAGGGGCTCTTGGCCAATGCTGCAGGAGCAGAGAAGGGCATCACATGCAACAGTCTCTTTCCCTGGGCTAAGATGTGCTTTCTTCCTGGACTGACCCAGGCCACATTCCTCTCTCCCTGTCCTGCTACCTGCAGCTGCTTTTTGCCCTGCTCTGTTTTGGTGTCACTGGGGTCCAGCCCCGTCCCCAAACCCGCCTGGGGCGTGCAGCCCTGCCATTCATCCCAGTTAGTGCTGCAGGTGGGCACTGGACCTTGGGGCCAGTGGTGGCTGATGTAAAACTGCCTGTAATTGCCTGGTTGGAGGCAGCAATGGGCCCACACCTCTGTTCATCCATCATCCTGCCACCGTCTGTCAGGCCACACCTGTCTGCTTTATTGGGCATCATCCTGGTAAATGAGGTGCAGCGCTGGGGTCCCGTCCCTTCCCAGACAGCCGGTCTTAGCACAGGGTTTACCGGCAAAGAGAAACCCTTTTCCCCCCTACCTGCCATTTCCCCCCTCCAGGAACCTGGTCAAGATGCTTTCTCCTTTGAGGTCATCTTGGACGTGGGAACCTCATCCCTGGCTACCTGGGACCTGGCAAAAAGCCAGGCACACCCAGGTGCTTCCTTGCCGGCTCAGCTGGAGCCGTGGCTGATGCTGCCCTGTCTCGTTCCCATCCCTGTCCTTGTCACCTGCGAGACAGCTCTGTCCGCAGTGGGGTGTCCAAATCCCAGCCCTCTGCTTAGACACATCTGGTATCTCCTGGCTTGTTCCTGGGGGGATTTGTGGATGCAGCTGTCACTGGGGAGGTATTTCCTGCTCTGTGGGCAGCTTACAGACACCCTGGCATTTATCATCACCCATCTGCTCCTTGCTGCTCGTAGGGGAGTAACACACATCCTGCGGCTGCCTGGACTGCAGCCTACCTGAGTGAGGTGTCCCTGCGGCTCTTCACCCTTGTGACAGGCCATGCTCTCTCCTAGTTATTCCCTGAGACTGGCCCCAGGCAAGGAGGGACCCGTCTGACCATCACTGGCGAGAATCTGGGCCTGAAGTTTGAAGATGTTCGCTGGGGCGTTCGAGTGGGCAAAGTGATGTGCATCCCCATCGAGAGCGAGTACATCAGCGCTGAGCAGTAAGTGCCTGGTGAGGGGCGGGCGTGCTCCAGATCACCTTGGTAGGTCAGGGACAGGGGTGCTGGTGCTAAATGCTGCAAAAGGCCTGGAGCTGGCTGGACTGAACTGGGAGAAAAGTACCTGCTGGTTGTGGTTGCTCTGGGAGGAGCCCAGAGGCTTTGGGGAAGCTCCCTCCATGGCTGGAAGTGCCAACTGCCACCACCTTGATTTCTCATGAATCTACTGGCACCTGAAACCTTTGCTTTGGTGCCAGGACACTGAGAGCTTCTTCCCCTCATCCTTTAGGATTGTGTGTGAAATTGGAGATGCCAGCTCGAGCAAGGTGCATGAGGCACGGGTGGAAGTGTGCATCCGTGACTGCCTGCCCAACTACCGGGCCACATCCCCCAAGAGCTTCACCTTTGTGGTAAGCCCTGTGCCAGGGGACAGGTCTGGCACCCCAGGGGGGAGGTGATGGCGGGTGGTTTTGGGTGGTTTTCTGTGTGAATTGGAAAATTTACCATCGTTTTCCCGGGGGACAGGTGGGGCTGCCCTGGTCGGGCATTGAGTCATGCTGGTTGAATTTCTCTGAGTCTGCCACTGCTCTGCCTCCCCACTGTCCTACTGGCACTGCCAGCCCTTAGTACTGTGCCCAGCCCACAGGTCCCTCTTGTCTGTGGTCCTGTCACCCAGTCGAGGCTGTTTGGGGATGCGGGTTTCGGTTCCCAGCCTGTCTGACTTCAGGGGTGCTCTTTTCCTTTGACAGACACCCACTTTCTCCCGTGTGGTCCCAGCCCGGGGTCCTCTCTCCGGCGGCACCTGGATCGCCATCGAAGGCAGCCACCTCAATGCTGGCAGCAATGTCTCTGTGACCATCGGGGGACGGCCCTGTGCTTTTTCAGGGTGAGGGGCACAGAGGAGGGTGGAGGATGGGCTACAGGCACCTTCGAAGGCAGCAGGACCCCCTGACAGAGCAGCAACCAGAAGCCTGTGCTGGGAAGCCAGGAGGGATCCCGGGAGCCAAACCCCCTGGGTGGCCAAAGGTGTCTCCTCTTGAAACCTCTGTGTGTCAGAGGCTGCAGGAAGAGCCCTAAGAACAGGGATTTTTCTCTAAAAGCACAAAGCCCTGAGGCATGAAGTGGATAATTTTTAGATTAGGGATGATAATGGAGCGGCTCTTTAAATATTTTCCTGTGGTAATTACTGGTTATCAGCCCTAATCGCTGCTGTTTGCAGCAGCCGCAGGATGGGAATGCTCAGGAGCTGCTCAGCCTTTCTTAGCTGCCTTTTGTTTCATTTCTTGGGTTTTTTTTTTCACTTTTCCTCCTTTCTTTCTTCACCCCCCAGCTGTTTCAGAAGGGGAGAGGGGCTGGGGCAGGGGGCTCCCAGGCAGCACTGGTCCCCTGGCTGCCCTCGCCTCCCTCCTGCCCAGGCACTGACAGCTTGTGTGTTTTTGCTCCAGGAGAAGTGCCCGTGAGATCCGGTGCAGGACCCCCCCTGGGCACACCCCCGGCGGCTCTCCCATCCTCATCAACATCAACCGGGCAGAGCTGAGCAACCCAGAGGTGAAGTACAACTACACGGAGGACCCCACCATCCAAAAGATTGATCCCGAATGGAGCATCAACAGGTGAGTCGTGAGGAGCTTGAGAGATGCTTAGGGGACTGTTTTCCACACGGATTCCCTGATTCTAATGGGTACATCTCCGTGGTGCAGTGATAACTGGCAGGCTGCGCTCCAAAGACATGGCGAGAGGAGTGTGAGCAATGGCTTGGCACCAGGGCCCTGTTAACTCCTGGCCTGCAGTGCTGAGCCTGGCAGGGGGCAAGAGCAGACAGTGCTTTGGATCTGCTTAATTTCAGCTTGACATTTGGCGGCGGCAAATAAAATTAAAATATTTCCCATTGGGGGATTTTTTGAAATGTTTACATATTTTTCTAAAAGGTTTGAATTGGCTGGAGAGGAGGCAAAGGAATCCATTAAGAGCTAGTGCCAAGGGAAACCTTCCCTAGGCTGTTGATGAGGAGCAAGCTCCCCAGGGGCACGGTCGAGCTCTCTGGGACCACAGGGCTTTTAACACCAAGCCATTGAGAAGAACTGGCAGGGTTCAGCCTGTCCTGTCACCACTGCATGTGTGATGGAGAAAGGCATGGCAGAGAGGAACTCAACCTCCTTGGGATGCCTTCCCATTGTGGATGCTTAGTTGCCTTTAGCTTGGGAGCTGTCTTCAGATCTCAAACCTGGACACAGAGTGGGATATTAGTGTTAATTATCAAGTTTTATATCTCTGTTTGGCCTCTGGGTCAGCCTAGATGATTTGGCAGTGATGTGTGCCAGATCCTGCCAGCCATGGTGACGTGTGGGTGGGATAAGAAATTCCTGGGACGTTGTGGTTTATCCAGGCTGGGACAGATGGGCATCTGGCTGGAGAGAATGGGTGCTTTCTTCCTAGAACTGGGGACCCAGTGTGTCAGCTGCCTTTACTAACCCATGGTCTCCACATCTCTAGCGGTGGGACGTTGCTGACCGTGACTGGCACCAACCTGGCCACCATCAAAGAGCCCAGGATCCGGGCCAAGTACTGCAGCTCTGAAAGGGAGAACGTAAGTGATGCCAGCTGGGGGCAGTGCACAAGGAGGAGGGATGCCATCCCTATGCAACACAGGGCAGAAAGTGCATCCCTTGCCCATCAGGTGTGATGGTGGGGAAAGGCTGAGGTCCAGGGGCTGCTGCCCAAAGAGGGGCACTGATCTTTCTGCAAAGCCTCCAGCCAGGTGCTGTCAGGAGAGGGTTAGATCTGAGTGTTCAAAACTGATGGGAGGTTTGTGGGATATCTGCAGGATATTGACAGAAAAAGCCTGTCCCCAGTGACCTCTTGCCTGCTATCCCTTGCACATCCATTGCAGACAGGAGTCTATCTCTGCCCTGGGGTGGGATGTGATGCCCGTTGATAAAACAGAACAGGAGATTCCAAATCTAAACCCTGTGTCCAGAGATGTTGCTTTCAGGAGATCCTTGTGGGGTTTGATCCTGACCTCTCTGTTGGGAGCTGGGTGTGACCTCGGTCTGTGCCTCCTGCAGAACTGCACGGTCTACAATGACACCACCATGGTGTGCTATGCACCCTCCATTGACAACCCTGTGCGGAGCCCTCCGGAGCTTGGCGACCGCCCGGATGAGATCGGCTTCGTCATGGATAACGTCCAGGCCCTGCTGATCATCAACACCACCAATTTTGTCTACTACCCAGACCCTGTCTTTGAGCCCCTCAGCCCCACAGGGATGCTGGAGCTGAAGCCCAGCTCTCCCCTCATCCTCAAGGTAAGGCAGTCTGCTCCTGGGGGCAGAGGAAGGGATATGTCCCTCGGTGGAGGTGGCGTTTTGTCTCTCCTGGGGCTAAGTCCCACACTGTGAGATCATGCATTTGCCTTATGTTGAGTTTTTTTTTAAACATTCCTCTTTGCATGAGAACTGACAATGTCATTCCTTGTTCCCTCAAAGGGCAGGAACCTGCTCCCTCCGGCTGCTGGTAACTCCCGCCTCAACTACACGGTGCTGATTGGAGACACTCCCTGCACCCTGACTGTCTCCGAGACCCAGCTCCTCTGCGAGTCCCCCAACCTCACTGGCCAGCACAAAGTCACGGTAAGTGCTGACACAAGTGCCTTTGCTCCTTGGGTCCAACGTGTCACAGAGGTTCAGTCTTTATCCTGGTACTGGCCCTGCTGTGTGTTTGTCCTTGAATAAGGACTGGATAGTCTGTGCACGTGCAGGAGCATCTTCAGGAGCCATCTTTCTGCTCCCTGTGCATCCCTTTTTCTGATTACGTGTTTGGTAGGACAAAATACTTTGCCCCCTCCCCAGCACGCTCAGCTGGGTGTTCTTGTGTCCTGGCTGGCCCTGCCAACAACCTGCCTTCCCTGCTGGGTGCAAGGCAGGGGGGTTCCCACCTCTTCCCCCCAGTGCTGGCACACGCTGTAAGGCCGGCTGCTTTGTTTGTGGGGTTGTAGCACAGCGGTATTCGTGCTCCAGGACTCTGCCTTGTTGAAAGGGACCCAGCACGGTCCCCACCAGGCTCCCCATCCATGGGGGAACTTGCTTTACATCCCATCTGTTGCTGTAATGTTGTCTGAATGAGACATCAAACTCTCTGCCTGCTCCATGTGCACTGGCAGCATGTGTCCTGCATGCCATTAAAGCACGTTGCACTGCTCCAGACCAGCCCCTGCCATCCCTTCATTTTGCCACATCCTTCATGCCATGGGCTGGGAGTCATGCCCCAGTTTCCAGCTTGGTGGGCACCAGCAGGGAGGGCTGCCCTGGGTGCACATCCCCTGACACCAGGTCCATTTTTTCCCCCACCATGGTGCAGATCAAGGCTGGAGGGTTTGAGTTCTCCCCGGGGACACTGCAGATCTACTCGGACAGCCTGCTCACCCTGCCCGCCATCATCGGGATCGGCGGTGGGGGTGGGCTGCTCCTCCTCATCATCATCATCGTCCTCATCGCCTACAAGCGCAAGTCCCGGGATGCTGACCGGACCCTGAAACGCCTCCAGCTGCAGATGGACAACCTGGAGTCTCGGGTGGCCCTGGAGTGCAAAGAGGGTGAGGGATCCCTGTGCCATCAGTGTGGGGATCTTCTAGGGTTTCTTACTGCTCCGAGGCTCAGTGTGCTCCCAACCTTCCCCTGCTGCCTTCTGGAGAGGGAATGGGAATGGGCAAAGCTGCTTTGTCAGTGGAAGTGAACTCATTTTGGGTGGGATTTGGGGATTTTTCCAGTTAAGATGATATTCTCCATTTCTCCAAATCGGATAAAAGACAGCAAGGAGGGTACCGAAGGCTTCCTGTGAGCGGGCAGTCAGTCTCTCATTATGTGACAGACGGATGCTGTGAAATTGGACAGAATTCCTTGTATGATCCTGCTGATAAAACCTAATTGCCCATTATCCCCCTGAGCTGGCTCCAGAGGCCCTGACCCTGCCAGCCACAGCCACAGCCAGCACTGCGAATGGAGCAGGCACCAAAACCAAGATAATAAAAAGGGGAAAAAAAGACAACCCCTTTGCTCCCCCAAATCCCCATCCCTCTGCATGCCTGCGGATGGCACTGGTGACAGAGAGAGGGGAGGGAGCTGGTGGAGGGGATGGTGTCTTGTCTTCCACAGCTGGCAGATAAAAGGATCTGCTTTTAATTAAAAGGCACAATCTCTTCCCTGCCTTTTCTCTTTTCTAGTCCCGCTAGTTACAGATAAGATAGCACGCCTTTCAAGCTGACGGTTTGTTTTTTCTCATCAGGCTGACGAGCCTGCAGTCCTCTGCCTGGCTTTCAGCTCCCTTTAAAGTGCTGTTAATTTGATTTTTCTGAGGGTTTTCTCCCCCCACCACAACCCCCTTCCCTGGTGCATCTCCAAGACTCCTCTCCCGTCAGCTTTTCCCTGTAGGTGCAATTAAAGGTTCAGGACCCCCCTGGATCGTGTTCCCCTGGGAGTCACAGCTGACTCTGCTCAGATTGGGAGGTGCTGGGGTGGGTGTGTTCAAGTTCTTCTCTCAAGTATTTAGGTCAAAAAGAAATGAGGACATTCTTGTGGTTTAGGCTAACGTTTTCCCTCAGAAGCTCTGGTTTTGTTCAAGTCTTGCTGTTCCCTGCTGCCCCCAGCATCCCTGGGAGGCTGCAAGTGCTAAGCAGGGGGGATTTGAGCCCCCTGGGACCTGGCAATTCTGTTCCCAAATCTGCCACTTGATTTATTCTGGGAATGTCATCCCTACACTCTGCAGCTCAGTTTCTCCATCTGTGAGACAGGGACAGCAATCACAGCCTGCCAGGAGGAGGGATGCTGAGCATATTCACGCCTTGAGGGGGTCCACCCATGGGGTGCTGGGGGTGCAGTGGTGGGCTGAGTGCCAGTGCTGTGTGCTGGGTCTCCAAGATGTGTAATTCAATTCTGCTTTTCCCACCCCAGCCTTTGCTGAGCTGCAGACTGACATCAACGAGCTCACTAACGACCTGGACGGGGCTGGCATCCCCTTTCTGGATTACCGTACCTACGCCATGCGGGTTCTCTTCCCGGGGATAGAAGACCACCCTGTGCTGAAGGAGATGGAGGTGTGGGTCTGTCTGTCTGTCTCTGTAGTGTTTCACACTGGGGATGTGCCACTGCATGAGTCCCTGTGCCCCAGGCACAGGGCTGGAGAGATGCTTTGGTTGGATGCTGGCCCGGTGTGGTGCAGCAAAGAGCATCTCGCCACGTGGCAGCCAACACGGATGTGGACTGGCTGCCAAATGGTTACTGTGCTCTCTGACATTAATATCAATATTTATATTAATATCATTGCTGCTGTCATTTTCTACAGCACTTGCTTTATTCAATTGGGTTTGTTTGATGCCTGACCGGTCACTCGTTTTTAGCAGGCTTGTCTGACATTGCCTGCTTGCTTGGCTCCATTTCCCCACGCAGAACCCATCCTTGGCATCTTTCCCCTGCTCCCCAAACCAGCTCCTTCTCCTCTCCCGTCCTCCCCACCTCTGTATAATTTAGTGCATGCAATTGCACAGCAATTGGCTTCTCATGTGCTGGGCTGCTGAGGCCGCTCTTGATTAGAGAAAGGAGGGGGGTGACCTCCACTTCCCCTCACTGCTGACCCAGCACAGTAATTAATGTCGACGTGGGCTTCACAATGTATTTAGGAGAAGTAATTGGCCCTGGTGCAAGATGCACGGTCACTAATTACAACACAACAAGCTCTTACCAACTCCAAGTGCACGTGCTGGCGTTGTACGCCAGCATGGCTACAGCACGGGCCCTGGCCCTCTGCCTGCTCTCTTTCCCTGGTCCCTAATCCCAGCTCTGGAGCATGGTGGGGACCCTGTTTCCGTGGATTTCCCCTTGCAGCTCAGGTTTCCGGATGCTCAAAGCTAAGCAGGCGTGATCGTAGGCCTCCCTGGGGCACAACCCTTCCTGTCTGTCCAGATGCCTGGTTCTCCTCTCACCTCTGCTCTTGCTCCATAAGATTTTCCCTAAAGAGGAAAGGGTATCAAAAAGGGTATCAGAGGATGAATTTGGCATTGGCTGTGACAGGCTGGGTGGGAGTTTGTCCACTTCCAGCTCCTAATTCAAAACATCCTGCTTGAGAGAGCCCGCTAGCTCAGCCTGGCCTGGGAAGCAAGGGGTTAAAGTTGCAAAGGAGAAAAAAAAAAATCCCCAAAAGAGATTAAATAAAGCAACTACAGTTGTGTAAGCTTCATATAATTTAATCAGGTTTGCTTTTATTTGTCTCTTTACTCAGAGTGTAACATTAGCTATTGCAAGTGACGGGAAGGAAACAGTGCTTGCTCATGCACACACTAATCCACAGTGAGCACCGGGTTGTCGGTACCAGCTCCCTTCCTCTGCAGGGTTTGGGGGGAAGCTTGTTGCTTTGTGAGAATTTAAGCCTGATTAAATATTTAATTCAGTATTGTTCATTTATTTCTGCTAATGATCAGCAAGTTAAACACAGGGGCTTAGGGAGGCGACGGGGCAGGGGCCTCAGACATTGCTGTGCTGCTCTTGATGAGGTTTTCATGTCCTCTCGTGGGATGGTCACTGTTGGGTAGGACCTGTTTCCTGTCTTATTGAAATCCTGCTGCTTTACAGCCTATGGTCTACTTTGACTGATCTTGACTGCAAAAGCACCAGCAATCCACAGGGGTGGGAATCCAGCATAACTCCTGCTGCCCCAGTTTCACTGGTGGGTCTGGTAGGTCTGCAGTGCAGCCAGTGCACTCCAACCAGCTCTGGGGTCTTGCCATGCTGGGGAATCAACTGGCATCTCTGTGTCCCCACAGGGAGCAGCTCATGCTGCTTAATCTCAGGCGTCTGCTGAGTTACCAGCGTCATTGCATCGAGGTCCCTGTGTGTCTGGAGGGAGGGACTCCAGGAAAATATAACTTAAAGTATTTCCATTCCTAGCAGGACATCATTCTCAGGCCTGCATTAGGAGAAATTGAGCCATGTGGTGCCCACTAGAGGAGCCTCAAGGATGGGGGCAGAGAGGGTTTGTCACTCCCCATTGCTCTTCTGAGGTGCTCTAAGGCAGGTGTCCCCTCTCACCTGGGTAGTGAGGGTGACAGTCCCACCTGGGGACCCATATCAGAGAGTTGACAAGGACGTGGTGGAAAACAGAGTTTTTGTCCAGTGGAAAAGAGTATTTTGAAGAGCAAAATTACAACTGTGAGGAATTTCACTGAACTGAAAAGTGCCAACCCAAAGTTTTGACTGAAGTTAAATGATTTGATGTGTCAAAACCCTGTTCTTCATTTTGAGTTGGTGTTTTGAAATGAAAAGTGTTGTTTTCTTTCCAAATACCTACATGAAATGAAATTTTACGCTTATTCTCCCATTCAGGAAGACAAGATTGGGGAATAGTTTTAACCACAGCAAGGCTTTTGTTCAGAGGAAATCTAACAGGAAAGCAGAGTGTTGTAGAAATGTTCATTTCTGGTAAGGACTGTGGTCAGGGCTGACCAGACCTGGGCTGCCGATGGCAGCATGGAGATGAAAGCATCCCAGCCCAATCCCTGTTGAGTCCTGCATGGCCAAGTATGGCCAGAAATACACCTTCAAACGTCTCATGAGAAAAGGGACTGTTTCAGGCTGTGTCTGGAGTGGGACATTGCCAGGTTTCTGCTGTTTGCTTCCCTGTCTGAAATCCATCTCCCCCAAACCAGGCGGGTTTGCTGCTGGCGGAGCTCAGGGTTGTGGCTTTATTTGCTTTCTATGCAATACCCCAAGTGCATGTTGCAGTGACTTGAGTGGGAATTGGGCTGCTTGTTAGCTGAAATTGAAAATTATAATTTGTGTGCGTGCTTGGGAGAGAAAGAGTGCGTATGGGAGGGAAGTGCATTTATGTGCCTGCACACAAGTGGAGAGAGTCTTTGTATGGAAGGGTGTGTATATATAGACATCTCTATACAGCGATGCCCTGAGACTGTTAACCTGGTACTGGGGTATTACAAACTAGATAACACTCTGGAGGGAACTGAGACTGATCACCAAAGAGGAAGCTTGACAGTATGGAGGGAGGAAATCCAGCTGCTTCTTGACCCTTTTTCATCATTTCTTCTTGTGGGATGAGGGTGAATCCAGGGTATTGTTCAGCCCAGTCACCTGTTTGTCACCCTCCTGGTCATGCCTGTCTCTCAGCTTTGCTCTATCCTTTCAGGTCCAGGCAAATGTGGAGAAGTCCTTGACCCTCTTTGGTCAACTCCTGAACAAGAAGCACTTCTTGTTGACCTTCATCCGCACTCTGGAGGCTCAGCGGAGCTTCTCCATGCGGGACCGCGGCAATGTGGCCTCCCTCATCATGACGGCGCTGCAGGGCGAGATGGAGTATGCCACAGGTGTGCTGAAGCAGCTCCTCTCTGACCTTATCGAGAAGAACCTGGAGAGTAAGAACCACCCCAAGCTGCTCTTGCGGAGGTGAGTAAACAGCCGAGAGTTTGGAGCTGTGGGACAGTGCCCAGGCTCTTCT
The DNA here is from genome assembly GCF_003945595.2 of Pipra filicauda. NCBI lineage: Eukaryota > Metazoa > Chordata > Aves > Passeriformes > Pipridae > Pipra > Pipra filicauda. Next base: position 2,040,333 of record NW_024104162.1, read on the forward strand.
GAGTGTGGTGACACGAGCTGGTGTCCTTTGGGGATGCCGTCAGTGATGGCTTTGGTGTTGGCTGTGGCAATGTGAGCACTGGGTGTGTGGTCAAGCATTTCCTTGCCTGTTTGCGTGCAAGTGTGAGAGGGATGTGGGACCACCTGCCCCCAGCCAACTCAGAACAGCCATGGGATGTTCTCACTCTAGTTTGGCCCATGTGGGCTTATGTTGCCTGGGAAGGAGTGACCAAGGTACTCGGCAGCTACTAGCTGCACAAGCTGGTGCAGGGAGGGTACACGCTGGTGCCAGGCACTGTCGCATGTAAGGATGCCCCCGTCTGCCTTCCCTTCTCCAGGGGATCAGGTGGTCCTCCCCACCTCTTGGCATGTGGAGCGTCTCTTGCCTTGCCTGGCAGCTGCATGGGTGCCTCTGTGGGCTGGCAGCAGGCAGGAGTCCTCCTTTCCCTGCTGTCTCCTCAGGGCTTGTCCACCTTGCCAGTCACATGGGGGTTTTCCCGGGAAAGCCAAGTGGATTTTTGGAAGCTGGGAGTCTCAACGGGGCTGGTGGGAGTGCGAGCAGGAGGCAGCCTGCCAAGCCCTGCTGTGAGTCTGCCTGGCCCATCAATATTTAACGATAGCTCTGAGCTCTCCTTCATCACAGACTGATGAATATTGAAAGATACACCAAGTCCTGAACAAAAACTATTAATAAGCTCTACTGGTTCAACTCGAGGCCCTCTGTGCCATCTTCTCCCTTCACACACCATGCTGTGCCTCCCCATCTCTACTTCCTCCAGCCCAGTGCCACCAGCCTCCAGCAGAGATGCAGGGATGGCCGAGCAGCACAGGGCTGGCATGTCACCAGGAAGGCTCAAGGAAACCAGAGCATCTTCCAAACCTCAGCTGATGTTCGTGGCATGGCCAGACTGGACAAAACCTGTGAGGTTTTGTGTACTTGACCATGGGGAAACACCTGGAGAAGACCCAGGTGTGAGCTGGTCCCAGTTACATCCGTGTTGCCAGTCTTTTAGACACATTGCTTTCTTTCTCTGCTTCATTTATCATGTTACAAGGGTGCCCTTAATGTTTCAAAGCATCTCATTAGCAGAGTGTCAGAGGGGTGTGTGGTGCAGACCTATGGCTGACTGGGAGTCGGGTGGGTCTTGGAGGAGCCAACCGGTGTTCCCCATCCCTGTTCCCTGAGTGCATCCTTAGGCTCTTCCCTTCTGATTGTCCCTCCACAACACCAGGTTTCACTGAAATATTAAACGCATTTCCAGCTCTTGAAGTAAATCAATAAAATATAAATAAAAGGCAGTATGAGGAGGCCAGCACAGCAGCGGCTGATCTGTAGCAGTAGAACAGGGGCAGAGCCCAGCCTGCGCCAGTGCAGTGAGAGCTGGCAACCCAAAGACTGTTGATCCCCAGCCCCAGCACTCGAGGGCCCATTGCAATTAGGACAGGGATGAGGCCCCCTGGTCAGTGCCTTGCTTGTGCCTCCCTGAGTGATATTTAACAGAGCCACTGTTCTTCCTGAAGCCATGGCGTGGAGTAAGCGGTGCCAAGGGCTGGGCTTCTCCATCCAGTTGATTAGCCCTGCTGTTGGGTGTGAGAGTGTGCTTACCGCCCAGGGCAACTGGATTAACATTGATCTAACTGGGGAGAGCTGTTATTTATTTTGTTGTTGGATAATCCCCCCCTTGCTGTGGCATCTGGCTCTATTGCGGATAAAGACAAACATCCGCCAGAGCTCGAGTGGTGGCACTTCAGATGAGCATTACAGGCTTGTCAGCAAAGGACCTGGTCCAGGGCTGGGGAGAATGTCTGCTGAATTGCTTCAGTCCACTCCTCCCTTGGCTTTCTCCCCATGTCCCTTTCCTTCTCCTTTTTTTTTGTTCCCCATGATGGATTAATTTTTCCTGTTGGGGCAGGAAGTCTTCCCTTCCCTGGAGGCTTGGGTAATGCTGTCCCCAAATGATTTAAGGAAGGCTGTGCTGTTCCAGGGGCGGGGGGGGGGGGGCAAAAAGGGCTAAACCCCATTAGCACAAGAGAAAACCTTAGAAGGGGCCATATGACCCTGAGTCAGCTTGAATAAACTCTGGGAAAGTGGATTTCCTAGCCCAGCCATCTGCTCCTGGCCCATCTGTTGGACATGGCATTGCCGTGGGGCAGTGCATGGCATTGGACAGTGGGACTCCTTCTGGTGGCTCTGACATATGCGTTTCTTCTGGGTTTTGTTTCTTGAGTCAACTCGTTTGTATTTGTTTCCCTGGTGCAAGAGGAATGCAGCCACATCCCTGAGGTTATTAGTATTGCCTGTGCTTTCAGGAGCGTCTGCGTTTGCAAGTGGCTGATCTGATGATTAATGCGTGGATAAGCTGAAGAAACCTAACCAGAAAGGGTCGAGGGACTGGCTGGCATTTTTACTTTAAAAGGAGTGAAAGCCAAAGCCATGATAAAAATAATAGATGTGTTAAGGGAAATTTTAATCTCGAGGCAGAGAGATAAGGTGTTGTGTGTTAAGCTCCACCTGTAGGGCTGCACAGTTCACCTGGCTCTGGTGTCACCCTCAGCTCCCTCCATGCCAGGCTGCCCCTCTCTCTGCTGGTGTGGCACATCCTGGATGCAGTACCAGCACCCGGAGGGACCCACATCCTATTTGGACCCACCATGTTTCACTCCCATCCTGCAGGATCTCCCTCTTGTGCATGGTCCCAAACAGACACAGATCCCCCTGGACCTTCCCTGCCATGCTGCTTTGGAGCATGATGGCATCTGGATTGGAACCATGCTTTAGGAAACTAGGGGCAATATAGAGGTTTTCTTAAGGCAGTTTTGGCCGTTCCCTTCAACTGTGTCTCCGAAAGCTGAGAGACATGGCTCCATTTTTAAATTCCTTTTGGAGCAGGTGGTTGCAGCACTATATACCTGCAAACTCCTATATCACTCCCCACTCCCAGGGAAAGGTTAAATCTCAAGCCTGGCACAGTCTCTGTGTTCCAAAGGTACATGGAAAACAGGTTAAGCTTCCAACCACTGCTCTTACTCCTTCCTTCTTTAATCCCCTTGTTTATGGCTGAATTAGTACTAGAGATAAGTTTTACTAAAAATCTATTGGGGTCAAAGACTCTGGACCTAAATCCAGTGGTGGCTTTAACCAAGACCTTGTACAGTGGTCTGGTGGTGGTTATTATCCTCTTGCTCTACTGTGGGCCCCCTGCTTTGAAGCTTTAGAGATCAAGGGGTATGACAGAGGTTGCAGGGAAGTCCCTTGTCACCTGTAGTGGTGGCCCGCATCAGGGCAATGGCAGTGATGAGTGCATTACAGGAGCAGAAGGCAGCAGCAGCTCCCAGGTGGGGAGAGGGGTTTCCAGCTAGATCGAGCACGTGGTTTTGTGGGAGGAGGTGCTCCTGTCATGGGAACGTGGGTCAGGATCTGGCTTTGCCTTGCAACCTCAGCTCTTCCTTCAGGGTGTACTTTAACTGGGGAGCTTGAAGTAGGTTTGGTGACATTGTACCTGGCTCAGGTGTGTCATACAGTCCTCCTGCGGAGGGAGCTGCCTGGTTCCAATGGGAGGTGATAGAAGAAACAAAGTTCATTGAAGTAGAAGGTACCGGGGGAAACAGAAAGCTGCTCATCCCCTGGGTGAGAGTCCCCGTGGGATAAGGTTGAGCTCTCCAGTTCTCCAAATATACTGGAGACCAATTGCTTCTCCCTCTTTGGGGGCTACTGTGGCTCAGCCCTGTGGATGGGCAGGCTTTCCACTAGAGCTTGTGCTGTCTGCTTGTGCCCCCTACTTTGAGGATCCTGCCATTCCACATGAGACTTTTTAAAGCCAAAAATAATTTAGCCACAGTCTAAGGGTGAAGTGGCAACGGGTGAGATCAGAGACCTTTAATATTCTCTGCTGATGGTTTTGCTCTCTACTTTCCCTACAGAACGGAATCGGTGGCAGAGAAGATGCTGACAAATTGGTTCACGTTTCTGCTGTACAAGTTTCTGAAGGTGAGTTTGGGAAGGGATGGCAACCCTGTGTGGAGAGGGAGGTGGTTTCTGCCTTGCCAGGACAGGCAGCATGCTACCCAAAGCCTGGACTATCACGCTCCTGAGCGTTGCCACTCCCTCCTGGAGCAGAGATTGCTTCCCAGACCTCTGTTCCCATCCTGGTTTTCTGAGATGTGATTAGTAATTCTGAGTCTCCTTTTTGGGAAATAGCTGAGTTTGAGAAATGAAATCCATATTGGGATTGCTTAATGCATAGTGGGTTTGAAATCTTAACAATGGTGCCCTGAGGAAAGATAAATATGAAACAACTCAGCTGAGTCTTGGAGTGGTCCCCATTCCTCTCTTCTTGCCTCTGCTTGTGTAAATCAGGCAGAAAAAGCCCTGGGAGCTGGTCCTTCTGTAGGCATGACTGTGATTGGAGGCTATTTCTGCCTGTTGAAGTTGTAGTTTGGTGAGTTGCACTTTTCATGTAGCACTGCCACTGCTTCTTCATCTCTCCAACACTGAGGTTCCATGGTAGGGGAACTGTTTCCTGCAGGCATCTCTACCACTGCTGCTTCCCCTGCAAAAGGTGCCTCATTGGGGATGAATGCCTGAGGGACCTGTTGACAACCAGGGACACAGCTCTCCGCTGTGTTAGCTTGAATTCACCTTTTTCCCAGTTTCATCAGGGTAGCAGAAGAAGATATCAAAGTGTAAGCTCTGGTTTTAGCGCTTGTTCATCTACCCATATTGAGAACATTTATTCCAACAGCACCAGTGCTTCCACCTGCTGGAGCTGCACCAGTGGCCATGTAGGTTACACAGAAGCATCTCCAGGCCATGCACCCCTGCCTCAGTCCTGCTACCGCTTTGGGATGGCTCCGTCAGGGTGAATGGCACCTGCAGTCCTGATGCTGGTCTGTCAGTCAGCAGAGCTGTTTCTTGGGATCCTGCCTGGTGTCGGTGCAGCAAGGCTGGGTGGCACGCAGCCGTTTTTGTGGGATTTCATCCCTCATTAAGATAAAGAGAGTTTGAACCATTTCCAGCCAAGAGATGAGAGCGAGCAGTAGTATGAGCAGAACTCAAGTGATCGTCAACGAGAGGTGATTTATAATATCACTTACATGCACTTGGCATTTTGCCTCTGTCGAGGGATAGCCTGTATCTATAAAAATCTCGCTAGCGTGCAGTGGAGATCGCTTGCCAGAGGTGGGAGAGGAGAGAAGCTGTGCTGGTCTTGGGGAGGTGTCAAACCTCCTTCCACCTCTTTGTGCCAGGGCTTTGCCCAGCAGGGCCCCTGCAGCAGCAGTGCCCAGTGGGATTGGATAGGGCACCGGCAGGTGGCTCTTTGGGCTCTGTGGACTTGGTGGAACAGGCAGGAGTAGCTCTCCTTGTGGATAAACTCCCTCAAGGCTCCCTGAAGTGGGCAGGGTTGTGCTTTGGCCAAGCAAAGTGTGGTGCATAGCCTATGAAGGCCAACAGCGGCGTTTGGGGATGTTGCATTCACATGTGTGACCTGACTCCCTTGGCCTGTCCTGACTGGGCTGAACCATGTGGGCAGGTGGCAGGGGTATGCTCACCTTGTTCAGAAACTGCTTTGGATCAGCTCATGTACCACCACTGTCCTGCATCTGTCCTTGTATAGCCTTGTTCCCTTTCAGAGAGGCTTCTGGGTGCATCACCAGTGCAGGCTGAGGATTAGGAGCAGCAGGTGAGAGATGTGGGGATGATACCAGAGCAGTGGTTTTTATAAAGTCCTTGGCTACACCATGACTTTGGCATGGGAAAATGCCTCCAGACTCTGAGTGGTAGCAGCAGGAGAGATGTCTGATCTAGATGCACCATTACAGAAGAAACATACACAGAGGACCTGAATAAACTTGCTGGCTGTGAAATTTGTTGTGCTGGGATTCCTTTCCCTGGGAAGTGGTTGAAACTCCATTGCCTGAGTCACTTGAGTTAGACTGGAAGAGGCTCGAGGATGTGCTCGTGGCCTCTCCTGGGTCAGAGGAGACCCACGGGGCGATTTCTACCTGTGTCCTGGCAGTGAGGATCACAGGTGGCATCAAAAGCAGGAGAAGCCTGTGGAGTAGATGGAGAGTATCACAGCAGACAGTTTGCCAGCAGGGAAACTGCCCCAAACTGCAGTAATTGTGCGTGTAAATGAGGCAGGCGGCCGTGTGCCCAGCTGCCAGATCGGCTCTCAGCAAACCTGCCCGGAGCAGGGCCGGGCATTCGACATCACATGGCTGAGATATGCTGGGGTGAGGGACAGGGACAGGACCCCCCCCATGCCCAGGGCCAGCAGCTTAGGGAGCCAGTGAGGGCTGGCAATTTCAGGAGGACCCTGTAGAAGCATTTATCAGACTCTTAATGAGACACCTCAGGGAAAGGGAGACGGATAAATTGAGACAAGTGCTGAAAAATGCACAATATTAGGTGCCTGATGAGCTAGATCTAGTCAGTAAGACAGTTTGGGAGTTAGCTGGCTTGCCTCAGCCTGCTCCCAACATACCAACACGGGCATGCATGGGGTGTCTGCAGCTGCCCTCCTCCAGCTCGGCTCTCAGAGAGAGCCCTCCCAAAGCCCTCCTCAGTCAGGCCCCCAGCAGTGAACAAACTGCATAAGGGCTGGCAGTGTGAGCACAGCCACATTTAGGGGGCAGGCTCCCTTCTGTCAACATGAGGGGCCACCTAGCCCCATCTCAGTGGTCCCCTGCTGTATTTCACCTGAAGGAGTTCATCTTGGGTCAACTGCCCGGCACTGGTTTCTTTGGTCCCTGTTCATTTTGTTGGTCTCTGTCAGGGATGATCCCTAAACCACCCTCACCTGTGGTGTCTCAGCACAGTGTGACCCACAGAGCATCTTGGCCCTGATCTTCAGGATCTGGTGGGGCCAGTGAGGCTGGGAGTGAGGTGCTGCATTTTGAGGGTAGGACCCACACTCAGAACAGGAGGGTCAGCCGAGCTGCAATGTGGAGGATGCTCAGAGTCAGGGGGACAGGGCAGAGGGGCTGTTTTGGTTGACATTAAGGTGTCTGACAGGTCAGGAGGAGACCAGAATCCTGGGGCACACAGGGGCCTGCAAAAGCCTGCATGATGCTGGAGGAGTGGTGTACCCATCAAATGAATCGCTGATGCCTCCATCCTTCCAAGGAGGCTGTAGGGCTAGCTCTAATCCATGCATCCAAATTTCCTGTCAGCCCAGCTGGCATTCGAGGAGCAGAGGAGGTGATGCTGAGGAGGTGATGCTGTGGTGTCTGGAGAGCAACTGGGATGCCAGTGGGGGAAGGACTGAGCCCACCTGTCTTGGTGTGGATTCCCAGAGGTGGGTGCAGAGCTGCAGTTGGTGGGACAGCACCCATGCCTTGCTGGAGAGGGGAAGGCTGTTCACTGAAATGGGAGCAGTCATGCCAGATGAAAGCAGGAGTCTTGCTCCAGGCTGTCCTCCATCCACACCATTTCCACAGACTTGGAAGTTTCACGAGTTTTTACAAGCAACCAAAAGAAGCAACTCAGGTCTTCTGGAGGGGTAGGCCTGGGGTGCCGTGGGACCCCTGGGGGCTCACCACTCTGTGGTCAGCCTTGCCTCGTCAGGCAGCCAGTGATGCGCAGCCAAGCACCCACTTGGGTCTCTCACTTTTCCAGGCTGACTTAATGAAGCCAAGTTTGCAAATGAAACATAATTTCAAAGACAGGCGTGTTGTCGGAAGGTCTGGGGATGATGTATGCCTGTTCCTGCTCGTTAGCAGCTGTCTCTTTAATTACCGCAGATGCTAACGAGATGCTAACAGCATATGGTGACAGGGAGAGCAGCCGCACTTTGCACCAAAGTACAATTTATTTGTGAGGTGGCCGGGAGGGAGGGACGAGGGCTGGTGGGGTAAAATCTGCTGGGACTTCTCCCCATCCCCTCCGCTCCCATCATACCTTTTATTCTCCCTTAGGGCTAATTCCTGTATCTGGAAGGGCTCACCGGGATGCAGCTCAGGGGAAATGTTTGGGCCCTGGGTGATAAAGGGGTGTCCACTCCCAGTCCCCCTATACCAACACATTGCTCCAGGCTGGTTGGTGCCTCCAACCTTGGCATGTCCTTTCCTGTTCCTGAATCCAGCATCTCTGGGGGAAAGTGTCTGGTCCAGTTTCCCGTTCCCTTCCTTGCAGATTAATGCTGATGTGCCTCTGTCTGGTGGCTAAAGCTAGCTCTGACTACAGGGGCTTGCAGTGAGGGGGTGTAGGTGGCAAATGATTTAACTACAGGAGACCTCATTGCCTGGTCCCCTCCATCGCTGGGAGTCTCAGGGTAGGGTTGTCAATGGGTTACTCCCTTGCTTTTCCTTCCCAGTGTATTTGGCTGCCTGTGCCCAGCTGTCATTTGAAGAAACCTCCTTTGACCTCTCATGTGAGACAGAGCTCCTGGCAGATGTCAGAACTGCATCGTGCTACCTGGGCAAGAAGCCTCCAGGCTGTCCCATGCAGCATACCCTTTCCAGTCCTCAGGTGCTTCTCTTGGCTGGAGCAGGTCAACAGACAGGCCGTATCCCATATACAGAGTTCCCAGACCTCTTCATGAACCCTGAATTTAACCTTTTTAGCTCATCTTTGGCCTGTAGAAGGAGCAGAGTTCACAGAGGAGTGTCTGGAAACTCTGGGAAAGTGAGCCTAGGCATTGATAGACAAGGCAGCACCTTCAGTGGGCTTGGAAGGAGAGAATGAGTTCCCTCCACAAGATGAATTTTACCGTGGGCCCCCTTTCCTGTAGTCTTGAGCTGGAGTCTCTTTGTAAAGCCACATATGAGGTTTGATGTTGCAGGGCCACAGCAGGCTCCTGACACGGCGATGGTTCTTGAAAGGCAAAACTGGTGCCTGGCACCTTCTCACCCCTCTCTCTCCCTCTCCTTCATCCTCTGTCCTGCAGGAGTGTGCTGGGGAACCACTCTTCATGCTCTACTGTGCCATCAAGCAGCAGATGGAGAAGGGACCCATTGATGCCATCACAGGAGAGGCTCGCTACTCCCTCAGTGAGGACAAGCTTATCCGGCAGCAGATTGACTACAAAATGCTGGTTAGTGCAACCAGAAGCCTCGCTGTTACTGGTGCTTACCAGGACTGCCAGGTCCAGCTATTTAACAAGCTCTTGAAGGCACCCAAAGTACTTTTCAGAGAGTGGTTTGTCCCTTCTTCTTTCCAGCATCCCTGGGGGGCTTCTTTTTCTGTCTGAGTGGTGCCCATCTCTGCCAGGGTTAGAAACAGGGCCTTTGCTTGGCAAGGTTTGCTCTTGCCATGGGCCTGAGAAAGTCAAACATGAACCGGATCCTGCTCCATATCTCTCCAAGCAAATCCCATGGCTGTGACAGATATGGGTGAGAGATGCTGTTGAGCATGTGCTGCTTGGAGCAGTCCATGGCTCATGTTGGGTGGGGATCAAAGCTAGAGCCTTGAGAATAATGCCAGAGATGGAGAGGATTCTCCTTCTTATGAGTCCTCTCCTCAGTCCAGCTAAATGATAAGCCAGACCCTTCCCTTGGCTGAGCCTGCAGCTGGTTCTTCACTGGGGTGGGTCGGGAGGGGAGTGCAGTGTGCCTGGGCATTGCTCAGTCTGGACAGGTTTTGGTGCATTGAGATGAGGTTTGCTGACCCAACATTCCTCCACTGACACGGTGCTCTCTTTCTGGGAATAGTTGGAGATTTGAGGGTGGCAGGGAGAGGTGGGGAAAGGAGAAAGGGAGAGCAGGAATGTGCCACGTGGCTGCAGCTCCACAGCAGCACAGGAGGTGAGAAGACGTGACCTTTAGACAGCTCTAACCTCGCGTCCTCGGACCTGCCTTTGCAACCAGTGCATCACAGCCTCTCACTCGAGCCTTTCTGACCTCCCCTCCTGTGCAGACCCTCAACTGCGTGAATCCCGAGAACGAGAACGCCCCGGAGATCCCTGTCAAGGTGCTGAACTGCGACACCATCACACAGGTGAAGGAGAAGCTGCTGGATGCTGTCTACAAGGGTGTGCCCTATTCCCAGCGACCCAAAGCTGGAGACATGGACCTGGGTAAGAGAGAAGCCAAGCCACTGCCCTGTGGGGAACAGGGATGTGACTAAGAGCAGAAGTCCCACAAAAACTATTCAAGGCAGGAAAATCTGTGTCTCCTAAAGGAGCATATTTGTGCTTGTTCAGTCCACTTTTGCTGTGCTGGTGGCACTGACTGTGTGTGTGGAGCCCTGGTATGAGAGTGTGGGTCCTGCCAGTAGAGGGAATGGGGAGAGGAGCCTCCTTGACTCTGACTGTGGTCTGGATTGCAGACTTGAGTTGTCTGAAGCCCAAGGAGGCCAGCAATAGTTGAAAACAGTGTCAATAATCTTGTTCCTAATGGAGGGACAGGACAATGGAGAAAAGCAAAGGAAACAGTCACCAGGCTCTTTTCCTTGAGTACTTGAATTTGCTCAACACATTGATAGTCACCAGTCCTGGGGTTCAAAAGAGGCTGGGAGGGCTCCCACACTGTACTCCTACCCTCTCCTTGGCTTTGTGCTCCTATCACCTGCTAACTACGAGCCCTTCTCCTCGTGGGGACAGAGTGGCGGCAGGGCAGGATGGCCCGGATCATACTGCAGGACGAAGATGTCACCACAAAGATCGACAATGACTGGAAGAGGCTGAACACCCTGGCCCACTACCAGGTAAAGGCTGTCGTGGTGGAGAGCTCTGAGCAGTCATCAGCTCCTTTGAGCTCGAGCATCTCTTCCCCCTCCTCAGCTTGGTCAAGGCCTGGGCTCAGCTCTCCAGGGGCATGGCCAGGAGGTCTGCAGTCACTTTCCTGCCTGGGCCCCATATTTATGGTCCTTTTAAATGGGGCATCTCCAGGGCTCATAGAGGCTGTTTCCAGCTCTGACCTTACTTTGCCATTTTCATGCCAAGTATCTGGTGTGTTCCTGTTCTGCCCCTTCCCCTGAGCTGTCGCAGAGGTATGTCAGTCCCCTTTGCTGTAGATGATGTCCCATGGGATGGGTGGCAGTATAGCTTCATCCCACCGGGGCTGGTTTCTCCCTGTGCCAGGACTGTTCCCCCCATGCCTCTCCAGTGTAGCAGCCTGCTCACACCATCTCTGCCTGCAGGTGACAGATGGCTCCTCGGTAGCCCTGGTGCCCAAGCAGAACTCGGCATACAACATCTCCAACTCCTCCACCTTCACCAAGTCCCTCAGCAGATACGGTGAGCGCACAGGGGCATCCTCCGCTGGGCTGGCAGGGGAGCTGGCACTGGGCTGGGCGTGCAGACCAAGGCACAGGGCAAGTGACTGTAACTGTGACTCATGTGAACAAAATCCTCCAAACTCCCAGCTCTCCTGCACCATCCTATTTATTCTGGTGTTAGAGAGGGAGAGGATGTGCCCAGAGCCATCTCTCTTTGCAGTGTTTCGGACTCAGGGGAGAAAGACATGTGTGAGATTGCTGCTGTTAAGAGATCCCTTCCCTTTTATTCCCCTGAAATCTAATTAAAATAGGCACAGAGGCACTTAGCACTTAAAAGAGCAGAGTTGAAGACTGCAGTGAATATGCTGGCAGGTGTACTTCAGCCTTGGTTTGGAAGGGAATAGTGCGGTCAGCTCAAACTGACGCAGGAGGCATTTGTGGTCCTGCCACTTCTGTGCTGGGAGCAAGACGGGACTCTAAAAAATTCCTTCCACAGTGTTTCTGGCCCCTGTATATCAGACAGGCTTGCATGTGGCCCAGCAGGCTGTGAGGATGGTCCCAGCAGAGCTCCCAATCCATGGTGGCTGCAGAGGCTGGATCCCAAAGCTTCTGTGGAGGGAAGGGGAATAATGGGGCTGGTGGCAAGGCAGAGGTGGGCAGGGTATGAGCATCCTCCTCTGCTTGGTGCTTGCAGAGAGCATGCTGAGGACAGCCAGCAGCCCCGACAGCTTGCGCTCACGGACCCCCATGATCACCCCTGACCTGGAGAGCGGCACCAAGCTCTGGCACCTGGTGAAAAACCATGACCACATGGACCAGCGGGAGGGCGACCGGGGCAGCAAGATGGTCTCAGAAATCTACCTGACCCGTCTGTTAGCAACCAAGGTATGGTCCAGAGGCACAGAGCTGCTGCCTGGCTTTTGAAATCTGGGTGGAGAAGGGTAGTGATTTGCATTGTCCAATAGTGGTAAGCACTGCTTTTTTATTAGCCGCCTGCTCCCGCACAGGAGGAGCTGCTCTGTTAGTCTCTTTCCTGAGCTGGAGATGATGGTTTTGTGTGTCAAAACCTTCGGTGAATATCCCTTGAGTGGATATTCCTATTTGCTTTTTGCACCCTTTGGTGTTTTTTTATCTGTGAGCAGCTGCTGGTCTGCAAAGCAGAGATGCCCTGGGACAGGTACTTCATCTTCTTTGGTGTTTGGGAAAAAGTGCAGAATTGGTGATGTGGGAAGGGTAATTACCTGGGCATTTGGCCTCGCAGCAGGTTCCCCTTGATTCAGTACATACAAACCTTTTCCAGTGCTGAGTGGGTGCCATGTGTCTGAAATGTTCCTAGAGAGAATCAGAGGGCTGTGCTGAAGATACTGGCTCAGGATTGCAGAGACTGGGCTCAGCGACTTGGTTCCCTACCTCATGGGACGAGGGCTTTTTTGGTGATGTCTGTTGTCAGTTCTTGGGTATCCTAATGGGACCCAAAAACCACCACATTCACTTGGTTTTCGCTCTGTATGGTGTTTTTATTTGTATGCTTTTAGCATTACAGATCATACAGTGAAGGAGACACCTCATCATTGCAGTATATTTACCAGTATATTATTTTCCAGTATAAATCACTGAGAACCAGTAGGGTTACACAGACTGTATTGTGCTGCTATTCCAGGTGTAGGAATAGAAGTGAAATTGGTTTAGAGGTCGACCATTAGTTAAAGACGCACCTCTCTGTTGGTGCTGGGTGTTGCTGAGCAGCCCTTCTCTCTTTCTCCTCTTCAGGGCACTTTGCAGAAATTTGTGGATGACCTGTTTGAGACCATCTTCAGCACAGCTCACCGTGGGAGCGCGCTGCCCCTCGCCATCAAATACATGTTTGATTTCCTGGATGAACAGGCTGATAAGCATCAGATCAATGATTATGATGTCAGGCACACCTGGAAGAGTAACTGGTAATGGAGAGGGACAGTGGGATGGGGGGGGAACCTAACAATATCACAGTGTCCAATCCCTCCCATGGGGAGCAGAAATACGTACCTGGAAATGATCCAGGACAAGAAAGGCCCATATATCTGTATTTCGGGTGTGGGTAAATCCTTTGCATGCCTTCCTTCATCAGAAAAAATCCCAGGAATGCAATGCTCCCTCAGCCCTTCCATCCCCAAATCCCAGGCACCACGCTCCCCCTGATGGCTGCAGTTGCCGAGGACCACAGCAGCTCTGTTTCCATCTCACCTTGGCCTTCTCCATCCTCCGGGCTCCTCTGGGGATGCCAGTCCCAGTTCTCATCACCGCTGTCCTGAAGGTGTTTCCACACTCCTTCCTGTCACTCAGCCGAGCGTGCCTTAACAAAGTCAGCACAAAGCCGAGTACACATCCTCCCTAGCCTTGCCCTCAGAGCCAGCCCCTCGGCTCTGCTAATCACTGGCTGAAAAGCAGGGCGGAGCAGCTGAGGAGCCCTCCGTGGATGCTGTGCTGGGGCCGGGGCTCCAGCAGGCGTTGGCTCTGCAGCCCCCCTTGGCATTTTTCATTTCTGCTGCCTCACTGATTTTATCTCTCTAATCTTGCCATGACTGGAGACGGGTACGTAAGTTCCCGTGTCTGGCATTTGTTAAATGGCAGCCAAATTGCTTTTGTGTAGTTCGGTAACTGTTTGCAATTAGCAGGGCAGGAAAAGAAACATTTTTAAATGGAGATGTGAGAGCGCGGAAGTGCTTGGAACTGATTTATAACTCGGCTTCCTATATTAAAAGAAGGAGTGAAAGGCAAGGGAGGAAAAAAAAAGCCCCGCTCTTCAGGGGCTGGGCAGGAAGGCTCCTGCATACTAATGCCTGTGCTTATCTCTGGGCGCTAATTCGACGTGTGGAGCTAATTTCTCCAGGTCATTCCCTTCACAAATGAAATATGTACATGCACCCAGTACCCTCATTAGGAAAGTCCTGGGGAACGAAGTGTGTTTTGTCTTAGATAAAAGCATTTGCTGAGTGTAGGTGCTGGGGGATGACAGAGCAGAGAGGCTTTCTGATGGGGGAGGCTCTGAGATGCTCCTGGGAGAGGAGAGGGACAGCAGGATTGGGAAACAGTGCCATGGAGGGTGGCATGTGTGTCAGTATTCAGGAAACATCCAGTCAGTGGCTCGCCAGAAGACCCACTCTTGCCTTTACAGCTGAGAGCTTTATTTCCAGCATCTGAGGCTGCCTAAATTCTCCTCTGGTGTTAAATGTGCTAATGAGTCCCTTGAGGAGTCCAGTTAACTCCCTCCTCCGACACGGGAGATGTGTGAAATGCCACACAGCGCCTTCGAAGGGATTATTGATGTGAGAGAAGGGGATCGTGCTTGGTTAAACCCACGGGCTCAGCAAGGTCTCTTCAGTGTGAGTGGATCCTTGGAGAAACCACAGATCTGCACTGCCCTGGTGCAGAACTATGGCCTTATGGGGTTGGGCAGAGGGGAATGGCCATTTACCCGGGATGTTTGCATCCCTGGAGCGCTGGGAAAAGCAACCTATCCAGTTCTGGGTCATGGGGAGCTCGTTCTTCATGACTGGAGTTGCATGTATGTGCCAGCTGCCCTGCAGGGCTTGATTCAGGTGCTGACTCCTGTTTCCTTCATCCCTCAGTCTACCTCTACGTTTTTGGGTGAATGTGATTAAGAACCCCCAGTTTGTGTTTGACATTCACAAGAACAGTATTACTGATGCCTGCCTATCCGTGGTGGCTCAGACATTCATGGACTCCTGCTCAACTTCTGAGCACAAGCTAGGAAAAGACTCTCCCTCCAACAAACTACTGTACGCCAAGGACATCCCCAACTACAAGAGCTGGGTAGAAAGGTGAGTAGAGTTGGCAACAGCTCCTTGCTTCACCTGGGGGAATTACAATGGATGTTCATGAATGTAGGGACTTGTGTTGTTGGGAGGGCTCCTCTTGGCAACTGTCTGAAGAAGGACTGTACTAACACTTGTGGAAGGTGATCCCGTTGTTGATGCTTTCTCATGATTGTCTCCTGAAATGAGTTTGCAATGCCTGTTTGACAGAGCTGTTTATGACTTGCTTAAGGGTTGCTAAAAGCAACCTCCACTTTTAGGTCGTCTAATGTTTTTTGTTGTAAAAACTTGGTCTGTGCTAGGGAATTACCAACACCTCCCTTGATTGCTTTCGAAGAGCAATGAAAAGTCAGCCTTGGACTAGAGAAGTGCCTTTTTCGTACCATTACAATACATGCAGGTTTTGCTGAAATGCTTGAAAATTATCATTTCCCTTCTCTCATCTGTCAGTACATGTCACCTGGGATCCTGATGAGAGTACATGCTCTGAGGCAGTGCTCAGGCTGCTGTCTCTGTGCTGAGGAGCAGGGAGAGGAGCAGGTCCCCTGACTCCTTTTGACACCCTCCACCTTCCCTGTTGAGCTGATGAGAGACATCCCCCTGTCCTGCTGAATTAATGCAGTGTTAAAGGTGCAGAGTTTGAATGCTACTGATTGCAAATTGATGCACTCAGGCATAACGCTGTGTTTAGCTTTATCCTTTTGGGAGAGAAACCTAGATGTCCTCCAAAGCCCTCCAAATAGAGCTACTGTTAAAATGTTGTGAAGTGGAACTTCATAAAACTTAAAAAATGGCAGATTGCAGGATGCTGATGCAACTTTTTCCTTGTGGTGATGTGCTGGGCTAAAGATGGTGCCTTTTTTTTTTTCCCTTAACTGAGTACCCTTCTTTTTTTCAGCATTTTGACTGAATACAGAATGAACCAAATGAAAGCTGTCCAGGCAACAATAAACATCATATTCTCTAGTTTGTAAGGATGGGACTTTGTAGCCTAAATCATTGTTTGGATACTTACTTGTACACAGATATTTTTGTCATGCCATTGGCATGCCTGGTGCTTTGCAGGCAGTTACAAAGACAGGCTTCTTCCCTTGAGGAAGATAGGGCTTAGATCAGAAGAGATGATGCCCCTGAAATACCATGGCTGAGATGAGAGTTGAGCTGCATTGTAATAGGAGGAAGTTCTTTGCATGGGGCTGGATGGGTCTTTGGAGTGGGGTCCCGTAGGAACATCACAAGCTTCATAAGGTGAATTTCTCTGACCTTGCTATCTCTATGACAAAAATATTCAGCTCTGTATGTGTGCCTGGAGGAAAAAAGGTATAAAACCATTCCAGAGTTAAACATTGGTCTAGGCATGCTGCATCCCTGGGGAGGAAGTGGGAGATCTCATTGGTGACAGATGTTCCTGCCATCACTTACCTCTGGAATGGTCCCAGAGGCAGCTGAGCAGGGGGCAGAGATGTCCTGTGCAGGGGGTGACTACATCTTCTACTGCTCCTCTAGAGGGAATTATGGCATAATCAGCATTTCTGGCTTTTGGCATGGTTGTCTTCACAAAGCTTTGCAGAGGTGGGATGAGGGAGTGGTGTGAGGGTGGCTGAGTGGGACTGATAGTCCCACCTACAGGTCTGTCTGCTGCTGTGGTTCAGGCACCAGCTGAAAACAGGGCATCCTGCCAGTCTGAGGCAGGAACAGCACAGTGGAGGGCTTAGGAGGTAGGGAACTTGGGGAAACCCAAGGGACCTTGCTGCTGGAGTCATGGCACATTAGGTGTCCTCTGGAAATGGTAGGAATGACTGGAATCTTGGTCCACACAAGCCATGCACACTTATATTGAAAAATGATGGTTTCCTCCCATCCTGCATGTCATGATAAAACCCAGAATATAAAACTGCTGCTCTAGGAGACGCCACTCTGGGGTGATCTCTCTAGGGTGTAACAGATGCCTAGTTTTGTCAGAGGTCCTCACCTCAGATCACTGCTCTCCTGGCAGTGTCTAAAAATTCTCTTGCATCATTTTCTGGGTGTGAATGAGCCTCTTTGTAAAAACTGCCCAAGTAGTTATCACTAGCTGAGTTCAGTTCTGTGGGATGGAGTGAATCCTCATATTCATCTCCTCAAGTGGTCTTGCTGCCATCTGCTCCTATCCAAGTGCTTCAACCGTGTTCCATCTCAGCATTCAGCTGATGACACTAATGATGCTAATCACTGTACCAGAAACTTCACTGAGTGAGGAATCGTGAGGAGTACAGCAAACCTGGGAGAGACTGGCACTCTGTATTTCCAGGTGGTGGGAGCAGCCAGGGCTTGTTTGCTGTGGGTAGGGTTTCTTTTTAAATGAGGCCTGAGGACACAACCCTGGTTTCCAAAAGGACCTCAGCAGCCAGTCCACTAGTGCATGTGCTTGGTGTAACCCTCCTTCTACAATGGGTTGCTGTAGCTTTGATCTCTCTGGGTTGTGATGAACATCCTGTTGGATATTTTTCCACTACCACCATGCATGTATTGCTGCAAGGGCGGGATGTGACCTTTTCTTGTGTTCACACCCCTAGTATTTAATGGAAAGCAAAGGGGCATTGTTAGCAACACAGTGACCTTAGGAGAGTGGTAACAAAGCCTTGAGTGTTGCTGCAGGTGTGGAGAGTCCTGGTGTATGCACTTTGGTGGCTAAACGTGCCCATGGGATGGGAAGGAGGAAAAATGCATAGTTTAGGAGAGATTGGGAAATCCTTCAGAGCAGCATCTCTGGGCTTCCCAGCGTGGTAAGAGGAGTTGAGCTTGACTGGGCTGGGTGCTGTTCCATCAGGAGCATGTTCTAATGATGCTGACTGCTCCATGGAGTGCTCAGAGACCTCGTTGAGCAACAGTGTTATAATGGATGATTGTGGTATGTCACCACTTGGAGGCAAGATGCTTTTCACTTGCCTCTGCAGTGGCTGTTCTCAGCAAGCATTGCAGCAGGGACACATCCTCTTCTGCCCATCCCTATCTTTGACCCACTCTTCTGTTCCTGCCTTGCAGATATTATGCAGATATAGCTAAAATGCCAGCGATCAGTGACCAGGACATGAGTGCGTACCTGGCGGAGCAGTCGCGGTTACACCTCAGCCAGTTCAACAGCATGAGCGCGCTGCACGAGATCTATTCCTACATCACCAAGTACAAGGACGAGGTAAGATGTGGCGATGCGGAGTCAGGCCTGGGCTGCAACTTTGTCCTTGTTTCTGCAGTCCTCTGCTTTTTCTTATAGAAAAACACACCATGAAATGCAGGATAATAACATAGTCCATATTTGTGCTGGAGCTGGTGGAAAAGGAAAGGTTTGGGAGTCATGAAGGCAGGTGCTGGGGTAGGCAGCACTTCATTCTCCACATTTTCTGCAGTGAGTAATGTGGGAAACACCTATTTTTCCACACATTTGGCACACGAGCTCCACGAGGCTGCAGACTTCGTGGCATTATCTCAGCATGCCTCCCCTATCCACTGCCACCAATCTGGCACCATGGAACTGTAAAAGTGGTGTTTAGCTCCACTCCCCAGGGAAGCTAGAGGACATGGTGGTCTCGTCAGTGCTTGTTTTGTGAATGTCAGTAAGGATGGTTTAAAACCCCTATGTTGTAATTTATACAAATTAATTCCTTAAAGCACTGTTCAGATCTACACCCCACATCTTATTAAAGCAATAAAATATGTAACTACAGTAAAATGTGGATTTATACATATAGCATGACAGTACAGGTTTTATTGTCCCAATAAAGGGGTTTGATGACTATGTTTGAATGGTGGCTTATTTAAGTGACAGAGTACCAGAACATTTCCCCACTTGGAGAAAGACAGGAAAGGAACCGGGGTCCCTGTTGTACCATGCAAGAGTCCTGAGAGGCTTCTCCCAGAGCCTCTTTGAGGTGTGAATTTAGGGAGTCCACAGGCAGGTTGTAGCAGACCTGGCCTCTGGGTTTAAGGTCAGCACTGAGATCATGGGCCAAAGGCCTGTGGAACCAGTTGCTCTACAGGAGGGAGGAGGAGGTCCTGGTTTTCCTACAGGGATGAGAAGAAACCCTGGTGCTTGGGAAGGTGCTGTGTGGTTGTCACCATGGAGATGGTGACCATGTACTGATGACCACACTGGTGGGACCTTTATGCTGCTCCTTAAACTACTTCTGATGGCACATCCAGGAGGCCTCCGTACCTCTGCGTGATGAGTCGTCCATAAAAATCTGCTGTGGGACAGCCATCATGCCTCGGCCATCATTGAGTGCTTGCTTCCTCCAGGTTGAAAGTCCCCCAAGCCTTAAGTCCCCCAAGCCCTGGGTGAGAGCAGGGAAGGGTCTGTGTGAGGGGACCACGTGGTATTAATGAGCTGCTCTTTAGGGGTTCGGGTCCTCTTCTTGCGCACTAATGGCAATCTGACATCTGTTGAGTGTCTTGCTGTTGCCTGCTCTCCAAGCATCACAAGTGTGTTCACAGCTCTCAGGAACTTCTTTTATTATTTGTAATGGGATTAATAAATCGCAGCTGTTCCCTTTGTTTGTTTTCATTCATTAAGCACAATTATATGCAGCCCGATTGCACCCTCTTTGATGCAAAATGGGAGAGAATAATTTTTCCTGTTGTTCAGTGCAATAATATGCTGTCATTGGCTGTGAATGAAAATCATAATTAATTTTCATTTGGGTACTTGCATCTTGGTAATCAGTGGTCCTGGCTTCTTACAGCAGGTGACAAACCTGGGTCTCTCTACGCTCGGCACAGGTTTTCTTTGACTGCATTTTTTCCGTAAGGCTGAGATAAGACGAGCAGATAAATGTGTGGACAGTTTGGGAATCTTTTGACACCTCAGCATCCCAGGATACACAACTCTCTTTTTGGGTGAGGCAGAGGAGGCAGGCAGGGGGAATAGGCTCCTCTTCCACTTCTCAGACCAATCTCATTTGGTTCCAGCTCGGGCACCTTTCTTCAGGCATGTGGGGTTTTGGTTTCTGCGTGACTGTCATTGTAGGTATTTTGCTCAGTGTGTAGTGTGAGGGCTGAGAGCTTCTATGGAGATTGATGGGGAGGAGTGTCCCCAGTAGCAGGTTTGTGGCAGAATCTATGAGTTCTTGCCAGTCCAGCTGCTGCCCTGGGTTGTTGCTGCTAGTGGTGGTAAATCAGATGTGCTCGGCTCTCGCTAGTGAATTTTCCCTCCGCGGGAGCTGATGCCGGTGCTGAGATGCAGCTTTCCCTTTTCTTTTGGGAAGAGATTCCTCTTCGGGCATCTCTTATTGCCTCAGGAGACAGGGACCAGCCTGGTCCTGCCCTAGAAAGCCTGGGGCAGAACCAGTCTGTTGGTGGCCAGAGGCTGGTTGTGGCAATGTGGTGGGTGCTGCTCAGCATGCCCTGCCCACTGCTTCACAACTTGCCAGCGCTGCAGCAGCTCTTAATCAAAAGGAGCTGATTCCCCATTAAGAAGTTACCTGTAGGGCTCCTGATGGACTTTGCCTGCCTCCTAGTAAGTCTATTAATTATACAACAGTTTGTTTCCAATTATGCAGCCAATGAAATGGTTAATCAAGTCCCCTTTGATGGATGCCTTGATATTTAATTGCAAAAAATTTGCTCTCTCAACTAGCTCACCCAAGGAGATGAGATTTCTGTCAGGTTTGTTTTTTTAAATCAGCTTTTCTGCTCTGGTGGCATGATGTTAGTGAGACGAGACTTCTGGCTGCTGGGAGGGCAACTGCCCCTTCGTTTTACACTTCATTACTCCCTTCTCCCCACTCTGAGCCTTGTCCTCCACCCTTCTGCTGCTGCCAGTCCTTCCCCAGCCCTGGGGGCACAGCCACATCCAGCCCAGGGCAGGGGACCATCCCTCCACCCTGCGATCTATCATCATGGCCAGCAGCTTGTTTAGGGAAAGAGGATTTCAAGGGAGGAACGTCATGCTCAAGTGTGTGTGGGTGCACCCCTTGAACAGGACTGAGGGCTCCCAGGCTTTGCTGGTGCATCCATCTGATGTCCCCCTCCATCACCCCAGTGCCCCACAGTTGTCCGCCTTGGGGAAGAGATGAGCAGGGTTTTACCACTTTGGGTAGCTGAAGCTGTGTGGATTTTGTCTTTTTGTGCTCATGGAACTACTTCATGGCTTGATTGTGGTCTCTCAAACACAACCGCTGCTTCCCTAAGGCATTAAAGGACTGTTAAGTCACAGACATGGTGTTTGCTTGGGTTTGGGGTTCCCCTCCAATGTTTTCTTCACTTCCCCACATGCAAGTTGCCTTTTTGTTAGTGTCAGGCAGGTCCCTGGTGTTACTGCAGACCCTTGGGGGCCCCAGTGGCCTCGATCTGTGGGGTGGCACCACTCAAAGCCATGTCCTCCACTTCACACCTCCTTTGGCCCTTCCTGGCTCTACAGGGGACAAGAACAAATGTGCACTGCTTCCCGTGGGGCCACATCCCCATGCTCTGACGCTGTCAAAGAGCCAGCGGGTAACAAGGAGCCGCTTTGGGTAGGTGGGCATCTGCTCACCCTCTCTTCTCCCCTCTCTCCCTAGATTTTAGCTGCATTGGAGAAGGACGAGCAGGCCCGGAGGCAGCGGCTGAGGAGTAAGCTGGAGCAGGCGATCGACACAATGGCCTTAAGCAGCTGAGAAGGCGGCGGCGGTGCCAGCGTCCCGGGCAGCGGAGGCGGCAGGAGGGAGGGCCGGCCAGCGGCAGCCGCGGGCACAAGACTTTGGGGCTGGGACCGGCCGGACCCGCGGGAGCCTCCGCACGCTTCCCATGAACAAACAAGGAAACCTCGCGCTTTAGCGGAAAGAACTACAAACAAATCCCGACGGCAGCAGCAACGTCGATAGAACTCCCTGACCCACAAACAAATCCCCCCAGTCCAACCGGGATGAAGCAGGGACCTTGCAGAGAGGCGATGCCGGGAAGAGGAGAAGGGGGGTCGCCTGCCCCATGGACCTGCTGGGCATCCCTTGCCTGGGCAGAGCCCCTGAGCCCACAAGGAAGGAGGGTCAGGACCGCGGGGCTTTCTAGGATGGCGTTTGGATGTTGTTGTTACTTTGGTGAAGGGAGGGTGGGTGGGCTCCTATTTTTACTGTACTTGACTTGCTCTCCCTTCCTTCCCCCCAGCTGTCCACCCCCTCTCCTCCTCCTCCTCTCTCTTTTTCTGTCTCTTCCCCCTTCTGTCTCTCTCTCTCTCTGGCCTTCTGCCACTAGTGTTAACTGCTATATTTGCACAATTTACACAAGAGAAACAAAATTTTTAATTTAAAGGAAAAAATTATAACAAAAAATGGGGGGGAAAAATATTCTAAATTTTTTGCAATGAACTAACAAAAATGGTTTTAAAAGATGAGCTCAAGGACTGATGCTGGGGAGATTTGGGGGTGGGGGAAGTAGGGGTGGGCAGGAAAGGGAGAAATCCCTGAGCTTTGATATTTCTAAAATATGTTCTGTGCCATGTTTTATTTGAATGTTGTTTAGTGCGAAAAAAAAAATTGAAGAAAAAAAAAGGTGGGAGTTTTGTTAGCTGAATAGATGCTGTTATTTAAATGCTGCTGAGTGGTTCTGGAGGTCACAATCAGAGAGGAAGGGAGATCCCAAGGCTCATTTTTTTTTTTTTGCCTGAGGGATTGCTGAGGGATGGTCGGTGTTTTGTTGAGCTTGTCCTTGTTTTTCTAGTTTGGTGGCCATGGGGTGGTCTGGGCAGTGCTGCCTGCCCCTGCCTGTCCTGGGATGATTGCAGGGTAGAGGATAGTTGCAGGGGCTCCTGCTGTCAGGAGGGTTGGTGGAGAGCCAACCTGGCTTTTTGGGATGGATTCCCTGGCACTGGAGCAGCCTTAACAAAGCCCCTTTATGTTTATTTTTCCCCCATCACGTCTTTGTGCTGATGTAGGGGAAGAGACCAGATCCTCGGGGAAAGGGGAGGTAGATCCTCTGCACCTCCTGACGGGGATCCCCCCGGCAAACCCCACTGGGTTACCAGCCCACGGAGGGACTGGGATGATGGCTGCCACGAGGCTGTTGCCCACTCTTCCACCTGGGAAGCCCAAATGTGTGCAGGACCTTCCACCCAAGACTGACCTTTCTTTCTCTGTCTTTTCCTTCTTTCTCCCTCTTTCTCTCCTTGCTGTCACCCCATCTTCCCCCTGCTGCCTGTGCCCCAACAGGGGCTTCACTGGAGACCCAAGGTCTCTCCCTCAGCTGCCCCCTTCGAAATGTCAGTTCCTCGCGGGTTTGTGCTTTCCAGAGATGAAAAGGTGCTGAATGCTGCCTGGAAAGGCAGCAGGAGACCAAAAACTTCCAAAAAAATGAGCAGAACCCTTTCCTTTTCTGTACTGAGAGCTCCCGTCGCTGCCCAGGCCACAGCACACGGGGCCACACTCTGCCAGGAGCGGGTGGCTGTCAAAATCCAAGTGGAAAGAAGCCCAGCTGATTTCTGTCCATTCCCTTAAATCGCAAGTTAAGGGGGGGAGAGGGAGAAATAATGAAGTTTTTAATTAAAAAAAAAATAATAAAAGTGTGTATATATATATATGTGGTTACAATCTAATTCTCGTGCCCCAGTGGGGTGCTGTATAGTTAACTGAAGGAGAATCGAACCGATATAAATACAAGATGAATTTACACAGCCAGTTAAAACAAAACAAATGACAACTGCGAAAAAAAAAGATAAAAAAAGGATACCAAATGGTCTGTAAGGAACTTCCAAGCCTTTCTCACCATGCAGAACAATTGTTTGAAGCCTGCACATCTCTCATTACGTTGTAATTTTGTTTGGTTTTGTTTTGTTTTAATAAGGAGGGAAAGGAGAGAAGATACTGATTAAAAAAAAGAAAAAGAAAAAAAAAACAATGACGAAAAAACCCAACCACAACAGCAAAACTATGTTTGAAAAGGATTTAATAATTGTTTCCCAAACCTACGAACCATGAGCTGTCGCTGGATTTCTGAGAGCTGTGGGCTGTTGCATGACTGTGCTAGATTTTAGTCTGAGTTGATCTTTTTAAGAAACAGAAGAAAAAAACCCATAAAACAAAAAAACTGCAAGTGTTGAATATTAGAGGTTTGTTTAGACCTGTTATCTATTTTTTTTGTTTGAAATTAATTTGTCACTTCCTTGTCCAAAAGAAAAAAAAAGAAGCAGCAAAAACACATCTCAAATGTGTTACTTGGAGAGCCTTAGAGGACAGCTGTGTGCCCACCCACCCTGTGCCAGGGCCACTGCTGGCTGCCAGCATCTCCCTGAGTGCTCTGGTGGGACAGGACCCTCTGGGGGCCCCTCGGGGGGGTCTTTTCTAGTGTTTGCTGCTGCCGTGATGGGGCAGAAGGGTGGCTGTGTCTCCTTTGGTGCAAGATTGGCCCAAAACTTCTTCCTCTTGGCGTTGCTGCCTGGATGGCTTTGGTGAAGGTCCTGGAAATCGCCTGGAGGATGGCAGCTGTGCATCGGTGGCCATTGTGATCTGGTGGAAGGGAAGTGGTTGCCTTGAGGTATCTGTCCAGGACTGGCATGGGTCCTACCTGTTGCAGTGGTAAGGGCATTCTGGGGAGCTTCGATTGCTGTTGAAGGAGCCAAACTCATGGTTTTTGTCGTGATTGACAGGGAATGGTGGGACCTCCCTGTTGGTGATTGTAGGGGATGGAGATGTGTTTCTTAAGAGCATCTCCCTGAAAATTTCCTTTTCGACAAAGAGGGCTGGAAGCATTGTTAATTGTGGAGGGTCTATTAGCCCGTTGCTTTCCCAGCAGCAATGTTGTGGGTGCTCCCTTGGCCAGGCTAGAGGGACAGGCAAGTTTTTTGGCCGTTGTGGGTCTGATTAAGATTTGGGCAGTGGAGAAGTTTCTGGAGAGGTCATGCTAACAGTGCCATGGTGTGGCTGTGCTTTCTGGGCTCCCCTAGTGCTGTGACCTGGCTCTTCCAGCTCCCTGGTGATGCTGAGTGCCCGTAGTGTGGTCCCAGGGATCGATTCCCCTTGATTTCCTCCTGGAGAGCTTTGGGGTGTCTGCGGTTTGCTCCACCAAGGATCCCACAACACCTCCCCACCCCTGCAGGTTCCCTTTGCTGCCTCTTACAGGGGGGAGGGTGGTGGTCGGCGAGGTGGGCATTGCAGTGCTGCCCACAGCCTCTGGCACTTCTTGGTGCTACCTTTGCCTTTTGTGTGATGCCCAGCGTCCTTAATTGTGCCAGGCAGCCTGCCCGTCCTCCTTTGCCCCCAGCCTGGCGAGGGGCAGTGCCGGGCTGGCCGACCCCATCAAACCCTGCCTTGTAATGGGGAAAGGTGGGGAGAAGCTGGGAAGCATTTGCAGGACTCCTCTTGCCAGTGGTCTTGCCCATGCCCCAAAAGGCGGTGAGACAAAGAAGCATCCCCTGCCCTGAGCCTGTGTTTCTGGGTGCTCCTGCTCTGCCCATCGCTGTCAGAGGCAGCTGGACCCTGCAGGCTGATCCCCCACCGCTGCAGCAAGGGGGTCCCTTCCTGCTCACATTGCCTTTTCTCTTCAGTTTGGGTTTAAAAA
This sequence comes from Pipra filicauda, assembly GCF_003945595.2. Lineage (NCBI taxonomy): Eukaryota > Metazoa > Chordata > Aves > Passeriformes > Pipridae > Pipra > Pipra filicauda. Next base: position 2,065,805 of record NW_024104162.1, read on the forward strand.
AAGTGCAGCCAGGAAGTGTTCCCCTCAGCAGGAGCCCTGTGTCATCCCCGGGGCTGGCCCCAGCCTGGGGACAGGGAGCAGGGGGACAGGTGACGGGACTGCCCCGGGCTCACCCGCTCCCGACCAAAGCGCACAACAAGCTGTCCTTTAAGAAAGCAGGGGGGAACCTAAGGCGGACCCAGTGAGAGGCAGAGAATTCTAGTAGTTTAAAAAAATTAAGTGGGGAATAAAAAAAATCAAACACCGGAGTCCTGATTCCCTTTCTGTGATTGTTTCAGACTTGAAGCAACAGGCCAGCGCAGCTGGTCAAGCGCCCTTTGATCGTGTAAATATCCTGCTATTTCCTATTTTAATGTTCTTCAGATTTAGTACTTGTAAATAAACACACGCATCAAGGAGAGATTAAACATTTTTGCTAAAGCTGGTGTTTTGCTGTGTTTTTGGAGGTGATGTGGCTGGGAAGACCAAGCACCTTTGGGTTCCTGGGAGCAGTGGACAAATCTGTGGCTGTGCCAGGAGGGCATGATGCAAAATGGCATCAGGATGGGCCAGCGTCACTTTGGGCTGTTGGGTGTATATGTGGGTGTGGGGACCCCAAGCTGTGGCTGTTACACCTCCAAAAGCAGCTGTGGGGGCTGCTCTGGATACTCACAGGGGGATTTGGGTGGTTGATGTGTGTGGGATTGGAGTGGGCTTCTCCATCAGCCCCTTTCTTGGGTGGCTCACGTTAAATTGTTTTAAACTGTTTGATTTCACTCTTTGCCTTTCAAAGTGTTCAGAGCTGCTGATCAGAGGCAGAGGAGCTGAACCCTCTGTGCTGCAAGAGGCAAATACCTGCCTGACTATTCTGCTGCTCTCTGGGGTCCACAGGAGCCAACTGGGGCTTGGACAGCTTCCCTTCTGCCTCTTGGACACATCCTGGTCCTTCCTTCCACAGGGTCATAATGGGGTGACAGCACAAGTGCTTGGAAAGAAGTCCATGGTGGTGAGGTGATGCTGCTGTCGTGTCTCTGCGGGCTCTGGATGCTGCAGGGTGTCTTCTTTCCCATCTCCTCATCTTTTCCAGCTCCTGATCTTTGTCTTCAAAGCTGTCACCCTGTAACTCTGGGTACCCCTAAACTGCACTCTAGGCTGAGCAGGGCCCCAAAGCAAAGCAGTGGGAGAGGAAGCCCAGGGCAGCAGCCAGCCACCACAGCACCATTCTTACGGGGGTGACCAGTGATGCTGGGTGGCCATAGCAGGTGTGGGGGGACATTCCCAGGCAGGAGGAGGTGAGTTTGGGAGTGCATCCCCAGGATGTGGGGTTGGGGCCAGGGCTCTGTGCAGCACACAGACCAAAATTGCACAAATTTAGCTGCTTTTTTGTTTTTTCTTCTTTTGTTAGCTTCTTCCTGACTTGGGGCCAATCTCCTGAAGGAGTGGGCTTGCACGGCTGGTTGTACCGTGGGTGCTGAATACATGTTTTCTCTGCATTTAGAATATGTATAAACTAAATGTTTTTCCTGTTTTCTCTTGCAGTTTTCCTACTCTCCAGTGAGAACATCATCAGCAAATATTAAACATCCACTATTTTAGCCATAGTGTCATTAAAACAAAGATTATTTTTTTAAGATAGAAAAGCAAGATCAAAGTTTTCTTTTACCAATCTTTCAAATGTTTAAGAAAATAACAGTTGAACTGAATTTCGATCAGGTTTCTGGGAGGATTTAACTGAGGGCAATGGGAAAAAGACCCTCATCTCCCCCAGTTTTGTGATCCTCATGGCCATGTGGGAGTGGGTGGCAGCTGAGCATCAGGCAGGTGAGCATCATGATGGGTACAGAAACTGCATTTAAATAAGTTCTCAGTCCAACATATATTGGGACTTTCTTTTGGTTTTGGGCCTTTTCAAGGCATGGGGATGAGAGGGTTTCTCCCTGAAGAGTTGAGCTGGGTTTCAGTGGTGGCACATCCTTGTTGGATGTGTTGGAGGGGACCCCACACTCCAGCCTGCAGCAGCTCCTACCTGGTGCAGGAAGCAGAGCCAACCTTAATCACTCTCTTCCTCTGGGGATATTTTGGGGTTCTCTGCTTTCCCTGGGGACAACAACCATGGATCTTCCCCAGCTTGGAGTTGAAATTTCTTGCTGGAGGGTACCAATGTGCCACGTCAAGGTGCAGAGAGGGAAAGGGATGACCCTGTCACCCCTCTGGGACATGCTTTCATCCGCATAAACCCCTTTGCTGGACTTTGGCACTTTGCCATTTGCAGACAGGATTTTTATCTTAATATTTGTTCTGTTATTTTAGCTGGGAACAAATACTTAAAAACCTCCTGGTTGACCAAATAAATAAATATCTAGTATTTCACCATTGCCAGGATGTTCTTCAATACAAATTGCACCAGTTTTTCCAAGGAGTAAAAGCTCCTGGCAGGAAGCCAGGGCCTTCAACGACAGCTACAAATGTCTTTGTTTGCCTCCTCAGTCCTAGTGCAGAGCTAAGCAGAAAAAGATTATCAAGGCCTGGAAATGATTGTGTAATCCACAAATGCACTTTATTTGATTAAATGATAAAATGTGAACCTTCCAGCAATAACATACACCACTGCCGCCTGAGACGGCGGTAATCCAGCAAATCTGCAGAAGCCACCACATGTCTGGAGCTGGCTGGGGCTTGGTGGTGGAGGCAGCCCTCTCCCTGTGGCCTCCCTGGCTGACCTAGGGGTTTTGGAAGCCCCCTTGCCTCACCCAAACTCGGGTTCCAGGTGAGTGGCACATCCCAGGGCACCCACGTAGGGTCTGAAGGTCTCATCCTCACTCTTTCTACAAAAACCTCTATCCCTGCACCATCACCGTGGTTTTGTACTTTTCCTGTGCACCTCTTTGTCCTCCTGCCCTGGGAGATGCTCTCCTGCCTTTAGGCCTCTCTGCACAATCCTTTGTTTCTCTTAGACGTGCAGTGAAGGCCAGGACATGCAGATGGTAGTGCTGCTCCTGCAGAACTGTGTTGCTCAGTGCCATGTGTCACCTTGGGGCGTGGTGGGTGCAGGACATGGGGACTCATGGTTAGCAGTACAGGGACGTGGCATGCTCATGTCCCCAAGCACACAGTCATGGACAGCCATGTGCTGGTGGTGTGGGTGTCAGTCACCTCCTGCCCTTGGTGAGCTTTCTTACAGAAAGACAAAAGGTTTTGGCTTGGGGGTTTAACACCTCTTTGACCTGCCACCAATGTCTCCCACTGTGTATTCCTTCTGTTGTCACCACTCGTGTGGTCAGAGCCCTAGAGGCTGAGTCACTAAAAATGATGTTAGATTCATCCTCTTCTTCAGGCTTACACAAAACATTGGCAGGAACATCCCCCTTGCCCTCTGGCCCCAAGGTCTGGCACTGGCCAGCCTGCTCCTTCCTTTCCCCCCCTGCAACATCAGCCCAGGCAGTCCCAGTCCTTCCTGTGATGCTGCCAGCCCACAGCCCAGGGACCCAAAAATGGAGAGAGCAGCTGGGCTAGTTGGTACCTCACTGCCCCTTGAGCTCCACAATCCTGCAGGAAAGGGACCTGCCACATCTTCAGGGGATGTGGGGGGCCCTCAAGCAGCCACCTTCCATGGGAGAGAGGCTTTGTCTCTCACATGAGATAAATACATATATAAAAAATATAATATATACTTTGCAGTCTATTATCCAAATACATATATGAAATTGATAACTATGTATAGTATAATAAGACATTACAATGTAATACAGTGTGATGTAATGTGATATAGTATAACATAAATTAAAACCAATCTATAGAACTAAACCAGGCTCCAAGTGCCAGGCCATGTGCTGTGTTCAGACATCACATAGGTAAGGCCAGAGCAGCATCACGTGGCCCTGCGAGTTGAAGGATACGACGGGGGGTTTCTTCCTCCTCGGAGGTGATGATTAAGTTTCTTCTGAGCTGCTGGGAAGAGGAAAAAAAATAAAAAGAAAATCCATCAATTTTGAAAGCAGTAAGGGCCGAGCACAGCAACACCCCCTTCCTCTCCCCGCCTGGACTAATGAAAATCTCAGCCACTCTGCGAGGCGACTGGTTTATGTTTGTTCTTCGCTTTAAATGTAGTGGTAAAAAGCCCACAGTTTTGGGCTCAGATCGGAGGTGGGATCATTAGGAGGTGGCAGGCGACGGCTGATACACATTAATGTGCCATGAGCAGTCAGAGCTCCACTGTGGGTTTTTTTTTTAACTGAGGCAAATTATTGCTTCAGGAAAAAGACCATCTCCCCTGGTGGAATTAGAGCAGGGGGAAGGGGGAAAATTGATTTATCTCAGATTTTATAGCACCAGACTGACAGCTCAGGCGATGCAGGCTGCCCCTCTGCAGAGGGGACGGTGGGCAGGTGACATGGTTCTGGGCACTGCCAGCTGCCCCTTTGCAGAGAGTCATCCTTTGGACGGGATGGTGGTGTGGCATAGTGACCAGTCTGGAGACCATGACCATCGGGAATCTTGACCATGACTGTCAAGAGCAATTTTTCTATACAGTGAAGTCAGTTGAGAAACACTGCTGCAGGCATCTTACCTGTCCCTCTGATCCCCGAGGATCTGGTGGTTCAACACCAGGTTTCTGGCATAGGTGGCCAACAAGGTCACCCCGGGCTGGCAAACCCTGAGGTGATGCTATCTATCTCTGGGGGATTTGCACTTCTCCAGGGTCTTTTCAGGTGGTGAGTGCTCTGACGTTGCACATGCTGTTTCTAGGTGTTCTTCCCAGCAGCAACACTGTGGGCTTCAATTGGCCTTCCCCTCCCTCTGCTGGAAAAAAGCAGAAGTGTCTGGTGTCCATCCTTGGGACCTGGGTGGCATCTTGCTGTCCCCTGGCTGCAGGTGCTGTCCCTCGGCAGCCGTGGTGCCTCCAGCAAGGTATCCTCTGGTAAGGCATGGGGACTGGGTGGGTTATTTCAATGCTCACCTCTCCCATATCACAAGGGATCACAATGCACATTGTAAAATAAGCCATTAGCTCAAAGACCACTCAGATGAGTCCCAGTGGGGGAAACTGAGGCATGAGGGCAGAGCTGCTTCACCCAAGGTCATACAGAAGGTTGCAGCAGGGAAGAAACTGCTCACAACCCATGCTGAAATCCCCAGGAAACATGCTTTGCTTATGGTCCCAGATGCCTGGGCCACTTTGGCTGTCACACTATCCTGAGCTGGAGTTTTATTTCTTCACCTAACTGGTTTTTTTTACCTTTTTTTTATGAACGAAATTCTCCCTTCGCAGCTCCTTTTCTCTCAGGGGCTCTTCCACTCAGCAGTAGCCCAATTTCCTTTTATAGCTCGTACAATGACTGTCCTAATTACAATTAAAACCGGGAACACTCTAATCAAATCTTTTACTATTCTAGACAAACTCAGAAAATGAGTAAAATTAGTGACACATGGTGCAAAAAAAAAAAAAGGGAAAAAAAAGTCCATGAGCTGGTGCTAATGCAGAGAGAGAGTGAAAGAGGGCAGCGGGATTTCGGCTCTCATCTGCAGTAATTGGTGGTGGGGAGGAGGCACAGGCACCACTGCAGAGCGGAACTTGAGCATCCCTGGGTGTTCCTCCATCCTGCTGACCCTGTGCTAGCTGGACCCGCTAGTTTGAATAATCCCCCCCAGAAGTTACCATGGCAACAAAGCCTTTTGATGGCGAAAACCTTCAGCATCAAGAGTTAATCAGACCCTAAACCAAAACGGGGTTAAAGGCGGAGCAGGGACGTGTGAACAGTGGGATCACTGGGGCAGAACAAAGATAGCGAGTGGAGAGTAAATAATAAGCAAGGAAGAGGGGTCTGATGTCTGCTTGAGCTCCAGCCAATGGCCAGAGGGGGTTTCATTGTTATTTTTCATTTTCTGAAGGGCTGGCTGGATGATTTTACCACACTGCTCCGTCGTATCTCCCAGCTCCAGGTGCTGATTTAGCAGGGGAAACAGCGTGGCTGTGAAGTGGAAGGTTGGGCACATGTCCCACCTGAGTGGAAAGGTGGCCCTCAGCTGGTGTTGTGTGAAGGGATGAGGCTTCAGGCCAAAGCGGGGCTCGCTAGAGAGGAAGGGCTGCACGTGCCCTGGGCTGTCCCAACACGTGTTATCAGTTTGGGAATGTGAGCATGCAACTCCAGACTTAGCAGCTAGAAATCCATGATGTGGAGAGGTGGTGTCCCATGCATTCATGTTTGGGAGGAGAGAATGATTTATGGCTGCATTTCTTGGAGTGATGCTCCTGGATCATGTAAGGGTTGGAGAGGTGGGATGAAGGCAGAGCCAAGAATTTCAGCCCTTTCTGTAGTTTGCTGCTCATTTGGGGTTACAGATCCTGTCTGGATGATCACTGCAGGTGGTTTGTTTCCAGAGCTAGCATGATTTTCAAGGGACTGATGGAGGGCAGGGACTGAACTGGAGTTCAGGAAGACAAAACCTGGAATGCTGTTCCTACCATTGGATACCAAATGATGAAAATGGTACTGGTGGGGTAAGGATGTCTTTTTATGCTAAAGAGAGCAGATGCTCACAGCTAATCCCAGAATTATGTTGTTACAGCGGCCAAGATTTGTGAGGTCCCTTTCAGTGAAGGATCTCACTGATTTAGAGAGAAGGACAGGACATCATTGGGGGGAGGAATCTGTGCTCATTTTTATTATAAGGATATCTGGGAGGAGTCTGCTCTAGTTGAGGGTTAGTGTTACAGTCAGAGACAGAGGTAAAAGGGAGGAGATTTGGAGTGTCTGCAGAAATGGGTGGAGCAGAACTCCCAAAGAGCCAGGGCTGTTGCTGTGTTTCATGTTACCTGGCATCCCAATTTTCAAGTGATTTAATACCATGAAAGACCTCATGCTAGACCTGCCCAATGCATCTGTGTTCTTCCTGTTCTAAACTGTGGTGTGGTATTTCTCTAACTGCTTTTTCTAGAACAATTTCAGGTTTGTAGTCTCCAAAAGCAATGTACAACAGGGCTTTCCCATGCTCGCACTCAGTATGTTTTTCCTTCTGACCAACCTAAATCTTCCTTGTTCCAATTTAATCCCCTTTCTACTGGTCCTGCTCAGCAGAGAGTTGAAGACCAGATTGCTCACAGATGCTGTTTTTGGAGGGGTGTCTAATTCCAGGGTCTCAGTTATCTCCAATTTCCCCCCCCCCCCATTTTGTTTTAAGAGATGTCTGAAGTTTCAGCAGCAAGGGAAACAGTCTTGGGCAAAATGGGTGAACAAGTATCCTTATAGCTTAGAGTTTATCAGCTTTTCACCCAGATTGTGCAGTCTCACAGCTGGATGTGCCCCCGTGGTTCCCATGATGGAGGGGCACCTTGGAGCTAGGAGTTGATTTAGCTTGATTACAACACACAAACAAGGAGATGGTTGCTCTCCTCAACTCCTTTCCCTCACTCTCCATCTTTATTACTTTGTCAAAGTACTTTCAAGTATAATACTTAAATTTTATTGGTCTGAAGCATGAGATTATTCAATTTGCTTTATAGGCCCAGTTTGATAAATCCACTTGGAAGCCCGTGCTGTGGTAATTGAAATGCACTGCCTGGGGAGGAGGGAATTTCTGCACTAGCTTTAGCTTTCGCTTCTGACTGCTGCTGACTGGCCACACGGGCAGGAGTCACCAAAACCAGATGGGATTCACAGGCCAGGAGCTGCTTGGGGCCCCAGGTGGGTCTGGATAAGATGGGAGATGGGAAAGCTGCTGGGACAGAGCACTCTGAAAACGTTAATTCCATATTCCTCCTCTTGTTCTGATCTTTCTGACCCAACCAAGCCTCAAGGGCTGTTGAACTGTTGGAGCCCAAATTGAAATGACAAATTACACTGAAAGCAAGAGGATGGCCAGGAGCTCAGTGTGACTGCCACTAGGACGTCTTACATGCCTTCAGGAGCAGCATTTGATAATTCATCCCTGCCTGTGCTGAGCCAGCAGCAGCTGAGTTTCTCAGCTGCCTCCAAATGAATGGAGGCTGAAAGGAGGTTCTGGGGGCAGAAAAAGCCTCTTTGAAGGGGTTTGACACCTTCCTGCTGGAAGAGGTGAGGTGTGGGGTAAGCTCCCACCTTCGCCTCAGTAGTAGAATACTGTGCCTTGAGGAAAGTTTTGGTGGGTTTGAGGCAGAAGTAGAGCTCAGATGTGAATCTCTGGTTCACAAGGCTTTTAGGAACCACTCAGTTTCTCACTCATGCCCCATTCCATCTTGCTATTTGGGGAATTTGAACCAAAGATTTCAGCTTTATGTTTATTAAGGGGTAATATATCGTGGTGCCTGTGAGAGCAGGGACTTGGTGCAGTGAGCCAAGAAGCCATTTCCAGCCTCATGTTACAGGTGTCCTTGATGTCTAGCTCTTCATCTGAAGTTTGACAACTGGTCTTGGTTCTTGGTATTAGATGAATTTACCTGGCAGACCAGGTTTCTTCCAGCATTAGCTCCCAGAGGGACAGCAGTCCCCAAAAGCTCATGGTCTGAAAGCTGAAGTCAGTTTACCCATTCAAAAAAAGGGTCTCTCCTCAGGTGTTGGTCTTATGACGCAGCAATGCTTGAGGCTCCAGGGAAAGCAGTAGAAACACCACAAGTTCAGGAAACTTGCAAACCTCTGGGTCACACTTCTGAGGGTACCATGGTGAGAGGTTGCTGTGCTGTGTGTTGAACTGAGGACTTCAATCCAAATGTTGTTAGAAATTTCCTCTCACAGTTCAACAAAAAAACGTCAACGTTACACTGAAAACGATATCGATCCTGCATGACACCAAATATTTTGCAAAGCCTTGGAAAATATTGGAAATGTTGGTTATTGTTTTATTGCTTGAAATGTTTGGTTTGGGCTAAAATGACGCTATTTTTTCTCACTTGAAAAGTTTGAAAAATGCCACAACTGAGTCTAGCGAAGACCTCACTAAGAGGAACTGATCAGGTGTGAAGGGGCACCAGTTTCCAGATTTCTGCCTGCCCTTAGGGCAAAAAGCTGAGTGCAGAGAGTGTGTTTTGAAGGCAGTTTTTAGGAGATGGTCCTGCCAGCTCGGTGCTTCCCACAGGCACAGAAGACAACACTTTCTGCTTGTTCCCTGCTGCCTGCAATAAAGGGAGGTGGCATTAGATGTAGCAGGGAGGTAGCATTAGATGTAGCTGGGAGGTGCACCCCACAGTCTTGACTCTAAACTTTCTCACCACAACCAGGCTTTGCATGGCACTTGGAGGAGGGATGAGACTGTCAGCTCATTGTTTCTGCTGGAGAAGTTGCCCTTCTTTTCCTGTTTTAGACTTCATTCCCCAGGGCTGTTAATACAGAACTTCCCAGAAGGGCTAAATTTAAAGCAAATGGAAGCATATTATATTTTTGGCTCCAGTAGGTAGAACTGTAAAACACTCTGCCTTCATTTTTGCTTTCTCTCTCTCTGCACAGAGTGTATATAATAGACTGTCATTGTATTTAAATAATAAAGCAGAACCAGGATTATTTTGTACACTTTTTTCCTCCTCTCTGATCTCCCCATTGAAAAATGCATGGAAAGCAACAGATGTTTCGACTTTGTAGCTTGAACCTTCTCAACTGTTTGAAGATTTGATGTAAAGTTCTTTGAACATCAGTTTCAGAGGAGACTCTCTTAGTAACAGTTGCCATGCAAAATTCATAATTAATGAAGATTTCAGGGTTATGGTGGGTTTTAAAAATGTTATTTCACTATTTGTGTAACTATCTTGTACTCTTCTTAATCAGCTTGGGAGCAGCATCAGCCAACTGGAAGAAACAGAGTCACAACTGCACCCCAGCACATGGCATTGGCTCAGGGTGCCTTCTCCGGACTGTGCAGCTCAGGAGTAGCCAGAAGGGCTCTCTGGCTGGCCGTGGGGGCATGGATGCTAATTTAGGCAAGAGCTGCTGAAAGGCACGTAATTAATTGCTGAGGTTCAGGCACTTGCCTGCTGCCCAGTGTATCAAAGCAAGAACTGATCTAACTTGGAGGACTGGATTACCCTCTAGTGGCTGAGGATTAAATAGAGGAGGGACGTGTGTTTCTTGCAGACGTGGTTGTGATGTGCTAAATTCTCCTGTCCAGGGGGTGCACCTTAGAGGGCTATGGGGAATACTGGGGCCCAGAGCCCCCCGGGAAGAACACCTACTGCAGCGTGATGCAGATGCCTGGAGTAGCCATAGTGGAATACCCGGTACCTGGTTGCCAGCACCAGGAAGGCTGGTTTTGGAAGTGCCTGCTGCTGGGAATGCTGTGGCCAGGCTGCCTGGCACAGTATTGTGCTGTTGTGGCTATCACACCCAGAGTTGTCTTTGGGATGTCTAAAGCAGATGGCAGCATCACTGTGGGTAGGCAAGGAAAAACTGTGGCTCACGGATGGGCTGTGGGTTTTCTCTTGGCTGTCCCACATTGCTACCCAGCAGCTGCTCTGGTTATTTCTGGCATGAGATGATCTGTTCTCTGTCATGTCAAGGGACGTGGCAGGACCTGTGCTGGGCTGGCCCTGGCTGTAGTGTCCTGCTTAGCAATAGCAGACATGCCCCTGTCTGTGCCAGCCCAGATTTTGGGCAGCTTAAACAAGATTTTTTTTTTTCCATTGGATTCACTCACTGTTAATATTCCAGGGAGATCTGGGGTCATGGCAACGTGACGGTCCCCTGTTTTTAAGGCAGGACATGGGTGACTTTATGGTGTACTTGGCAATAAGCCAGCTGGTACACAGGGATGTGTCACACCGGTGAGACTGACTGTCCTTGGCATCCCCTGGGAGAGGCAGCGGCTCAGCAGTGTCAGCAATGACCAGGGATACTTTGCTGCCACCAGCAAGCCACCACTGGCTGCCATGGCAGAGGCAGTCAAGTCATGCATTTAATTGGTGTCTATTGGATTTTTTTCCTGCAGCTACAGTTCGTGCTACTTATTGTGACATCCATGAGAAGCGGTGATTTGGGTTTGTTTGTGTGTCTGACTCCGAGGATTTCTCCACGCTGGCATCTGACCCCTTCCCCCCATCCTGACGGCTGTTTTTCTGTGTCACTAAACTGAAAATAAGAGGAAGCTTTCGAGTCGTGGGTTGTGGGCTAGGCAGGGCTGAGGGAGCAGAGGAATGAAAGCACAGCCAGGCCAGCCCATCGGGGCAGCTGGAGGGACATGTCAGCGTGTCAGCCTCCTCTCTGCTGATGCCCCAGGGTATGGTGGCAGGGTTATCCTCCAGCAAGAAGCTGCAGCCAGGCCTCTGTCATGTCCTCATCGTGTCACCATGCACCCCAGCTGCTGGCTGAGTTTCTGTGGCTGTGGGAACAGAGCAGATAGGCTGGGCAGCAGTGGAGCTGCGCCGTCTCGGGGTGGCTTGTGTCCCTCTGTGGTTGCTCTGGGCTTTCTGCCTGCAGAGCTGTAACTCTGGAGCAGGGGGTGGCTTCTCCCCTTGGAGGTGAGCAGGGAGTGGGTGGAGTGTTGCTTGCCTTAACCCTGTTGGACCCACTGTGTCTCCAGCTAGGGCTTCCCCTTGGATTCCCACTTAGGGGCTATTAGCAATGTGTCTGAGGGGGAATGACTCCAAACTGGGTGAGACAGAGTGGGATAAAATCATAGAATCATAGAATCATAGAATCGATTGGGTTGGAAAAGACCTCCGAGATCATCGAGTCCAACCCTTGGTCCAAATCCAGTCCATTTACTAGATCATGGCACTCAGTGCCACGTCCAATCTGCGTTTAAAAATCTCCAGGGATGGTGAATCCACCACCTCTCTGGGCAGCCCATTCCAATGCCTGATTACTCTCTCTGTAAAGAATTTTCTCCTGATATCCAACTCCAAAATGATGGAGAAGTGCTGAAATATACCTCCTGCGAGAAATGTGCATCTTAGCCACAGTTTGCACACTTGTAACATGTCATTGTTGCTGGATGAGACAAAGTCACAGAGGTTCTCGGCATGGACAAAAGAGCTGGGACTTAGCAGAGCTTTTCCCCCAGCGCTGGCACCTCTCCTTCTCACCATGGAGGACTGGGCTGGAAATGTTTGACTTAAGCACCTGAGACTTTGAGACATTTCAGAAGTTAAATCTATATTTCTCAGCTGACACTGGTCTGCAGAGTAAGCCCATATCTACTAGTTATGGGCTTGGTCAGGGGGCCAAGGCTGCTGTTCAGTCCCAGCTCTGTGTTAACAAGCTGTTGTAGTGCAGGACACACTGGTGGACTACAATGGCTATTGTGGTGCAGGACACACTGGTGCAGTACAATGGCTATTGTGGTGCAGGACACACTGGTGCAGTACTATGGACTTCAACTTTCACCTCGCAGTGAAACTTCTCGTCCCCAGGGTGTTGTTCACTGTGGTATTGGGCCTGATGGTCCCTCCTAAAGGTCTCGTTTTGATGAAGTCAGAAATGGCTGTGATGGTGCAGATCTGTGCTCTGACCAGGTGGAAATACCTCTAATGATGTTCCTAAAAGAAAGAGAGGAGAAAGGATTGATGTGGAGAGGCGTGTGCAGCTGGGGACAGTTCTCGGCTGTACCAGGCTGTCTGATAGCCCGCTTGTCAGGGCTCTGGGTGCTGTGCTCTCCCCATTGGCCTTCAGGGAACACAATGCAATAGATGGTGACAGCACAGAGAGCTGTCAGACTTGGCCTGTCATCCTCAACCAACACAGTGGAAGCCTCCAGGCCTTGCTGCCCTCCCCTCTTGACCAGTTTGCTGGGCAGTGTGCATGTGAGTGGTGTCACAGTAGCTGTCACCCTTCTGCTTCTTCCCAGATTGGCCAGTCAGCTTCTAGTGCAAATGCCTCTGTCCTTTGTGTCCACCCGGGGATGGAAGGCACCTTCTTCCCTCCCTCCCTCTGGTCCTTCCTGTACCTTCCTGTTTCTCTCTGGTCTTTCCTTTGTATTTATCTTTGGTGTGGTGCTGGCCTCCAGACTGAGTAGAAGGTGCTGGTGGCATGGGATAGGGTGCAGTGAAGGTTAAAGGGGCTTCCTGCAGGAATTTGCCTCTTGCCTAGTCACTTTTTGGGGATGTCATGGGCAACAACAGCTCCCAGAGAGCAGTTTGAGTGAGGTCACTGTTTTTGGGAACAAGGTGTGGTGTGCAGCCATGTTGAGCCATGCTGAGTCACTTGCCTGGGCCAAAGACTGTGCCTTGCTGCATTTTACATACTTACCTTTATTTACTTTTATTTGTGAGTGTCTCTGGAGTACTCTGAAGAAACACTGCTGCAAACCCAAAGGACCCATATTCCTGCAGCTGGAGCTCAGCCCATGCAGCCACCTCCATTCCATTATAATAATAAGTCCCCACTCCTCCTTCACCACTTAACCCTTTCGGCTTGGCCTCCACCTCTCAGGGCAAGCTGAGCTTAGTGGGATGGTGCCTCTCCCCCCCTGCCGCCGGGAGCGCTGGCTGTGACACGGTGCAGCCAGCGCTGCTCCTTCTCACCTCCACCTCCCCGCTGCCCTGTGACGGCGGCGGCCCTCGCTGAGCCCCTCTTGAATAACCAGCCGTGGCAGATGTGGCCTCGCAGCCCTGACGAGGCTCTGCGCTCGGCGGAGGGGAACGGCTCCGGACTCTAATCCAAGCAGACAGATTGAGGTCAAACGCGCCCTTCATGCAACAAGCGGAGAAGGGCAGGGGAAGGGGAGGGGATGCCTGGGCGGGGGGCAGCGAGGAGGGCGAGAGTCCCGTGGGGGCCAGTGTGGACTGGGCAGCCTGTCCCCTCTCCCGCAGGGGCGGTGCAGGGCTGGGGATGGTGAGGGGTGGCAGGCATCGTGCGGGGTGTGCAGCGTGGCAATGGCAGCCAGGTCTGTGCAGTTGGTGTTAAGTGCAAGGGGAGGGCTGGCTATGGGGCAGGATGCAGCAGTGCTGGACGTGTCTCTCCCACTATCCCATGCAAATTGCTTGGCCCCTCTCTGCTGTGATTTAGGCTCCTGAGAGCCTGACGAAGCTGAGGAAGGTGGAAAGTTGCCTCCTTTGGACAACAGGCAGGGCGGGTAAGTGTCAACTGTACCTCATCTTGCTGGCAACCTATGAAGTCCGTGCTGGGGACTGACCTGCCTGCTGTTGTGCCAAATTATGGGTTCAGAATAGTGGGAGGTTTCATTGCTAAGCCTCTATGGATCAGCCACTTCTGCTGCTTCCGTCCACCTCACTGCCCGGTGGCACGCAAATGCCTGTCGGCAGAAGAGCCACACTGCCCACTGCAAAGACCCTTCTGCCTCCTGCCCCACTCCCAGCACCTGGGCTTCCTTCTTGGCTCAGCCCTTCTTGCCTAACTGAGCAGCAAGAGATGAACGGCAAGGAGCCGAGCAGCTGGAGGAGGATTAAATCCGCTCAGGTTCGCCCTTTCATGGTACTTTGGCATTTGCATGCTGTGTTGTGGATGCTGGTTGCTGCCAGCAGGGCAGGACTTGCAGTGCTCCTTGATTCACATCCAGGCTTGGGTGTGGAGGCTTTCACCTGTATCACTGAGCACAAATAACATGTAGTAAAAGAAGAGGCAAGGATATATAAAAAGGAAATAATTCTCCCCAAAACAGGGAGCCCTGGACGAGCAGTCTCTTTTTCCAGAGTCTGATGGCTGTTGCAAGAAAACACTACACTGAGCTCATAAAAAATATGCCCAGGCATTGGACAAAAGTGGCTGGTCCCATTGCACATGTATAAGGATGCGATGCCTGTTAAGATGAGCTATTTGCTGACTGGGAACCGTGGAGCCTTCTGGTACCTTCTCATTTGGCTTAGGATGGAGGTGGCTCAGTTTTCTTTCATTCCAGGTAAGCTCATGTTATTAAGAAAGTCCTGAGCAACTCTGAAAGCATCTGCTCTTGGCTGGAATTGTTTGGACATGTCTAAACTGTACAATGCCCTGCAATGCCTGAACTCTTTCCCTGCTAGTCAGGAGGGGCACTGAGGTGTGTGCTGTGTGGCCGAAGTCCCCCCTGGCTGCCTGGGACCCTGCTTCTCATGCTCAGATGTCCAAAGGTGACGTCTCCATGGTGTGACAAGCTCAGGGAGAGAGGCCAGGAGCTGCATGGCTCTGAGGGCTGGGCTGCTCTGATGCAAATCCTGTTAGTGGTGAAGAAGGATGAGAGGGAGAGAAGTGTGGAAAGAGAATCAGCTCCAGACAGAATATATGTATTTTTTTGCCTGCTCCCCGAGAGACTTTTGAGAGTCTCAGAGCAGCATTTCACATAGTTGCTCAAGTGGAACTGCACTGAATAAATAGTTGCATTACAGCAGTAGAGATTTAAAACCAAGGTCTTGGCAATTTCTGGCTGCTGAAAATCCCTTGGTACTTTTTGGAGTAGCGGGTGTGTTAACCCCAGTACCTTGGCCAAATTCCCAGCTGGGAACCACCTCATAAAATCCCTTTCATACTCCTAGGAGTCACCATCTTAAAAATATTTCCTCCTTTTTTTTCATTGTTTGCCCCAGCTGCCTCCCCTCTCTGGTGAGGCATAATTTTGAGTTTAGATACATTTCTAGCTAGTTTATGTATTTTTAGTACCCCTGTCATCCTTCTCCTACCATTGCTTTTTCCCATGTTTACTAACTACAGTTGGGATGGAGACAGAAATCACATCTCCTTCAACCCAATAAATAAAATATTAATGTGTCCCCTCTTCTTGGGTCATTTCCCATCCTCTGGTTATCCTGACAGCCTTTTGTTTTGCATGTATTCCTGCACTTGAGAGTGGCTGACCAGTCTAACTCGTGAATTGTGAGATGTCCTCCTCTGCTGAGATCCTTCCCTGTATATACCTTAGGATCAAATTTACCTGCTTGGTGACTTCATCTCACTAATCAGCCTGTAATTGACTCCTATGACTATTCAGTTACTTTCAACTTATGAATTCCCCATTTGTAGTAGAAATCCTTGAAAATAAAATGGTTTCCTTCTGGGATTGAGCCATCCTCCACCTGTTCTTCCAGTCTAATATCCATATTGTCTTCCCTGGTTTTCTCCTGCTTCTCACAGGCTAGTTTAATTAAGATGAATTCATTAGGGAAATTGTTGACCAGGGCAAGTCCCGAGACCACTCAGCGGGGAACTCCACTGCCAGCATCCCATCAGGTGAGCTGTACCCTTTGCTCCTTGTCCACAGCCGTCCCCCCACCAAATCCTAATCTTCTACAGTTCCTGGGATAAGCCTCATCATCTTTATCATAACAAATCACTTCCCATCATGGCCCTGCATTAAATAATTCACAAAAACGTGTATTTTTCTTTATCTAGAAGATCAGTTGGTAACACAAAAAGCGAGACAAAACCAAAATCAACCCCAAATGGGATAGTCCAGCACCCCCCACGTTTCACAGCCCTTTGCAGTCTTTGCTTCATCCCCTGCGCACGGCCGTGGGTGACAGCTGCTCAGATTGCTTTTTCATCCTTCTTACTTACAGGTGCTGCATTTTATGTTCCCTCACCTCCTTACTGGTGGATTTATTGAAGCCCTTGCTCCCACTCCTGCTGTTTCATGGAATAGTTCCTCCAGGAATTTGGGCTGTGAGATAACTGGCCTTGTGATGTGATCACAGGAAGATCTTGGATCTTCGCTTCGATCTCAGCTGTGGTAAGTATATTTTCCATACTGGTCACCCAGCTAAGTTCCTATGTTTATAATTATTGTCGCTGTCTAGAGCTGCTGAGGAGAATTTGTTTAGTGTTGGGACCTCACCTAGGTTTTCTGTGAACTCTCTTCCCCCAGACTGAATCACAGCACTGCTTGTTCTATCTTTATTACCCCTGTGTTTGTATGACCACAGAACCTTTCACTATTTAATATCCTTCCCTGTGTCTAACTCAGTTTGACTTCTGGCATTTCTCACTCCATCCCTTTTATTTCCAACCCCTAAAATCCTGTTCTTTGCTGATTAATCATTTCCCGTTCTATGCTCTCTTCTTATTCCTTTTATCCATGTTACTCTACTCATTCCAGCAATATTTTTCTCTGTTTGGGGTGCAGTCCCCAGAGAGTTTTGCCTTTAGTTCAAAGCCTTTTATAGCCAAGGCTGGGTTTGCCCTTTTGAAACCAGAAACCTTTAGGCAGCACTCTGCTGTTGTTTATCTGTCTGTTCTGTTTAGAATAAATCAAAATGAGGCATGAGTTTTAAATAAATCACTTTATCCAAGGTTATTTTCCAGTTCCATCTCTTCCGCAGGGTTCTTATCTTTCACCAATATTGAGGCTAACCTACTATCATGTCTTAGTGATGCATCTACTGTTGGTGTTCAGGTCTGTAACTGTTGCAGCTAGGATGTGTGAGCTTTTACTGTTGCAGTTTTGGGTTTTATTTTGGAAGTTAGTCTCCTAGAATGCGCATTTTTCATAGTTTCTCTCTTTTTATTAATAATGTTAACAGAAATCTCTCAATGTCCATCCAAACCTATTTCTTCTGCTCCAGGGAGGACTTTGAGCACCCACCTAATGGAGCTACTTTTATTTCTTTTGTGCAAGTGGCCCAAAATGATCTTCCATCCTGTCATGAGTCTTCATCTATCACATTAGTGAAGGTGTTGCTGACTTGCCATCTTCTCTTTTCCACCTTTCCTGAGGGAAGTAGAGCCATTGATAGCTTTGCTCCACCAGGTTTGTTGCTCCTCCTGGCTTTTGTCACCTCTCCAGCACCTGGGCTCATGCCATGCACTGTTGTTCTGTCCCACTGGGTATGTTTGGCCCTCTGAAACACTTCCATCCTTTACCTAAAAGAGTCTGACAGAGTGAGGGATGTGAACCCAAGTGCTGAGTGAGTGCTCTACATCAAGGTCCACCCTGTCCAGATCTTTCCCTCTGTATGACATGTCCAGCCTAGACCTCTTTGGCTGCATAGCTTGTGAGACAGTCTCTTTTCACTTCTTCAGCCTTTTTTGTAGCTTGGGATGTTGATGCTGAATCACTGGAGTTGCCCATGCTTCTAACAGCCCTGGCCCTGGCTCTGCCTCTCCAGTGTGGTCCTCTGATGACCAGGAGTGGGGAGCCAGAAGCTCCTGCTCCATGTACAGCTCCTGCTCGGCCTCAGCAGCAGTGCAGAAACATGTTTTTCTCTGAACCTTCTCCCTAATTACCTCTCCCCCCCTTCCCTTTCTGTAGCATATATTCAGTGTCTTCCGGTCTCTTGAGCCTCGTGGGATCCTCAGGTGAAAACATGAGCTGATTTCTTCTGGAGAGGGAATGAGCAGCCTCCAACTTGCTCATCTGGGTGGATTATCTTGTCCTCTTGCTTTTAACAAGCTGCACAGGATTAAAGAATGACTGTGGATTAGATTGGTTGTTTTTTTGTTCCCTGAGTTTTTAACTTGGCACATAATTGGAGATGGAACAGAGGGTTCTGGTCCTCGTGCACCACTGCCTTCCACACTGTCACTGGCAGCAAACCTATTAGTGAATCCAGCCAGGGATAGGGTCCGAGGGGTTTGTGGCTTCGAAGGACTTACATGTTGTTAAACATTTCGCAGTGTTTGAACTGTTTGTATGTATTGGTTTTTGTTTTCTCCCCCTTTTCTCCCCTCCACTTCATCTTCAACGTCTGCTTGCCACAAACCTGATTTTAAAAATACATGCATTTATTAATTTATGAGCTGTGGTCAGTTCTGTGGGAAGCGAGACCTGGAGGGAAAAGGGGTTTGTGCAAGCAGCAGGGCTGTAATGAGATCAGGGATGGGGGAGGCTCTGCATTTGGACTCTGCTCCTGCTCTCACTGAGACACTTGATCCTCAAGTGAATGAACATAGTACATGACATGGTCAGCTCTCCAGCAGTTTAATATTTCTGTGGATGATTGATAGCACAGTGTACAGGACCTTCAGACATAAGGATGGGAGATTTTAGATCACAAATATTCTGTGCTTACGGCTGATAGCAGGTGCCTAGGGGAGAGCAAGTGCCCTGGTGCTCTCCTCTGCTTCCCAGTGCAGCAGTGACCAATTGCCTGGGGCAGGCAGTCCAGCTGTCCATCTCTGTGGGGTGCAGAGAAGGGTCTGTTTCTGTTTATTTCAGACCTCATAGCAACATATTCATAGATGCTCTTATGTAGTGTGTAACAAGCCCTGGCTTCCTCTGCTGATGTTGAGAAAAAGGGAGTCAAAGGACAGTGCCAGCTCTTTCTCACGGAGGAAGGATCAAGACAAAGCTTTCCAGTGTGGCAGGTGGCCTGCTGGCATCACCTTCTGCCTGGTGCAAGTGGTTGACATCCGGGCAGAGGCAGCTCCCAGATGGAATCCTGTAGAGGTGTGGTTGGGGGGAGGGAGCCTGGCACAGCAGGTACCTTGAAAGAGCACCGACCTGGAGTTACAGGAGTGTCCTGGACACTTCAGGCACCTCACACAGCAGCTCTCAGGAGAGTGATGGAAATCCCACCATGCTGGGGTAGGTGAGGAGGGTCTCTGCACCATGAGCACCCAGGTGAGGAGCATGGTTCCCTGTTCCTGTTCTCCATATTTCATGTTCTGAATTACCACAGGGAGCTGGAAGGTTGGGGAAGCAGGGAACAGAGGAACAGACCTGTAAGCATCATTGCTTCCAAGTCTTCAGAGACAGACCTAAGCTAATGTAATGCTAATACTTTGCAGCACCAGGGCTCTCCAGTTCTCTGCCTGCACTTCTCTCCTCCCTGCCTCCCAGCCAACCCTGCCAAACATTCAAATGTTATTAAGGAATATAGATCCATTTCAAGGAAGGATGGAGCCAGTGGGAAGTGGTCTGCATGAGCCAGCGTTGGACCCCATGCAGGGCAGCGCAGAACTGACCCTTCATGCAATTCCCACTCAGATAATACAACATCAGTCTGTCAGGGGTGACCTGGCAGAGGAGGCAAGACCCCTCTGTCCCCTCTGCTCCTGGCTGGAGATAACAGTGCTGGAAGGTACAGGTACTGCCTCCTGAGTACTCCTACTGTACCTTTCTGAGTGCATTTACCTCAGCTAAAAAGTTGTGAAAAACAGTGGAAGGTGGAAGTGTTTTCCTGATTTTAAGCATTGTTTCAATTTGGTGGCACTTCTACTGTAGTCCTACTGAGACCTTGCAAACCAGACTGCTTTTTCTCTCTTAACCCCTTGCCCATACTCCCATGACAGAAACAGATTCTACTTCTTGCAAGCCCCACAGTGCCCCAGCTTCTGGCATATTCTGAACATGCAGTTTGTGATGAAGGAGGTCTTTGTGCTGGGTTGTTGGTGGTGGCTCCTCCAAGAGCTGAGCTCAGCAGCCTATTACTGCAAAGCTGTTCAGGAACATGGCAGCTCTGGACAAACAGGGCTTGTGGTTGAATGGCTCCTCATGGGAGCTTAGTGGCTTCTAGTAGAAAAAGGCAATTAGTGTTGAGGCATCTGGGATGTGTTATGACTCTTGACACACACAGAGTCATATGGATTTTTCCAATGGGATGTAAAACTAAAAAGACAGGTCATCATTTGGCCCTTCTGATCTCAACATGCATCCCATTAAGGAAGGGAAAAAATGATGCAGGAAATTTGTGAGTTGGCTCAGTTGTGTGTGGGAAAAGATAGAAGTGAGGTGGGGAAAATACTGCTTTAAATGTAATGTCCATATGCCCATTTAGGATTTAATAAGAGAGTTACCACATCACTGGTAAGTGACAGCTGGTTATTAGAAGCATACGCTGAAGCTGTGGATCATCTAAAGTCAAAGCTGGTGCTTAGCTATTCATACACCAGTACATCTGCCTTTAATAATAGCTTTTAATTTTGTTAACACGCTTAAACTAGCTTATTAAATCAAACTAAAATGAGAATCTTACTCTTAATGCAACCACACAAAAAGGATCCAACCCTAAACCCTACCTCCCTGGCTGTATCTTGTGCTGTCCTGGCTAAAAATATGTCCCAGGGCAGGTTGAACCCAGCATGTTATTCTGGCAGAGTTACAGCAATGTTATGTTTCCTCTCTCAACCCATTCTTCCTTTTTTTGACTTCTGCATTTCCATGCTTGGCACCCTCCATAGTTGCTGTGTGGTTAGTGTGTGGCATGGGTGGGAAGTTCAGCCTGGTTTGAAGTTGATCTAAAAAATAGGCAGCAAGTGTAATTTCTCCTGACTCCTTCAGAGGAGGCAGCACTTCTGGCCTCTCTAGATGAGTGAGGGACCCGAATCAACTCTTCAGAGTGCAACATCCTGGGTTGTGAGGGAGCAAAAGCCTGGACTTGGAGGCGTAGACTCCGTCTGTTGTGGTTTTGGCTTTAATAACGACAGACAGCGATGCTTTTAGTGTGGTAGGAGTGTCCGTTAGCCCATCATGCTGGATGAGCACTGCCAGCACATTGCTGCACTCCAAATTTGCAAACAGATTTGCTTGGATTGGGCTCGTCCTCTGCTTTTCTAAGCCAGCCTCGATGTTTGTGCCAATGTGCTTTCACGGTGTGGAGGCAGTGCTCTGAGATGGCTGCTGGTGGCTACCACGTGGGCAAGAGGCAAATGAGTGCCCTCCCTTCAATCTGTGCTGGTGGCAGAGGGGTAAGGAGGGCTGGCCAGCCTTCAGTGATGCCAATACCTTCATCTTCCTGTCCCTGCACCCTCTGCCACTCCCTGTTAATTCCCATGGCCTGTCTTAGTGCATGCATGGGGAGATGCACCAGTGTGAAATGTACTCATTGTGTACGTGGTTGAAGGGCAGCAGCATGGTGTTGGATAGTGCCTCAGGTCCCAGTCAGGTATGCTCTGAGCTTGGCTTAAAAGAAGAGATGACTTCTTGACATCAGGTTTTTGGGTTGTCTGGACCACCTGCTTGTCCCTCTCTAACCTGGTGACGGTCAGCCAGTTCCCCATAGGGCAGGTCATATGGCCCCAAGGCCAGGGTGCTGCCTTATAATCATCTGCATGTTTAAGTCTGTTTACTCTTTTTCAGCCAGTTTGTTACTTTACGTATTTGAATGCCTCCCAATTAACAAAATCTTTACGGGAAGAAAGAATGGGATGCCACCCTCAACTCTCCTTTGTGTCCTGCTCCTGCCTTGCTCCATCCTCCGTTCTGGGGGGAGCTGCTAACATGACAGCACGTGCCGGCAGACCGGGAGCTGCCGAGGTGAGTGTGCTCGGAGATGCTGCCCTCACTGGTCCCTACTTCCGTCTAACCAGCAGAGCGGAGAAATTGCCTGTTACCTCGGGTCGATTTTTCATGCACTCCTAAATTGCTTTGTATTGACACGCTGTCAGAAATGGATTGTCACATTAACCCAGCCAGAGCCGGGCTGGGGTTTGCAAGCAAGTGCTGTAGGACTGATCTCTTTACAGGGTGAGGGCAGGCTAGGGGGAGTGGTGGGGGTGCTTGGGATCTTCCCTCTCCTTGGTCTCCTCTTGGATTTGTAGAGATTATTTTGCAGCACTTTCTAGTTATGATTCAGATGAGGCAGTTAAAGGCAAGGCTCACTGTATCCTCCGTTCTATAGCCATTTGTTCTTCCTTTGTTGGAGCAGAAAAGTGACTTGCAAGACTGCTGGCTCCTGAACTATGGGGCCCAGTGATCTGACTCATGAGCTCTCTCCCAAGGTGGGGTTAAGTGCTTGATTGTAGGATCCCAAGGGTTAAAGAATTTGGGTCTCACAATACTCTCTTTGCTCTCCCATCTGGATGTCCCTCCATACTCTTCATTTTATTGCTACCTCTTCCATCTGCCATGGGACAGATGCAGAAAGTGCTGTAGCCCTAGGCCAAGGAGCTGAGATTGGGTCGTGTCAGAGGAAAACCACCAGTTGTATTGGGTTTGTGTGCAGACAGAAAGATCAGTGAAGGAGGGGGAGGAGGTGCTCCAGGCATCAGAGCAGAGATTCCCCTGCAACCTGTGGTGAAGACCGTGGTGAGGCAGCTGTGCCCCTGCAGCCCATGGAGATCCACGGTGGAGCAGATATCCAACTATATCCACTGGAGGACCCCATGTCAGAGCAGGTGGATGGCCGAAGGAGACCATGACCCTGTTGGAAGCCCATGCTGGAGCAGGTCTGGTGGCAGGACTGGTGACCCTGCAGGGTCTCCCCACTGGAGCAGCCTGGGTCTGAAGGACTGCACCTCGTGGGAGGGTGCTTGAGCAGGGTAGGAGTGTGAGGACTCCCCCCCCTGAAGAGGAAGAAGCAGCAGAGACAACATGTGATGAACTGACCACAAATCCCCACTCGCTATCCCCCTGCACCGTGGAGGGGAAGGAGGTAGAGAATTCGTGAGTAAAGTCAAGCCTGGGAAAAAGGGAGGGCTGGGGGGAGGCTGTTTTGGGATTTGTTTTTATTTTTCATTATCCTACTCTGATTTGATTAGTAATAAATTAAACTAATTTCCCCAAGTTGGTCTGTTTTTCCCATGACAGTATCTGGATAGTGATCTCTCCCTGTCCTTACCACAACGCATTTCATTGTATTTTCTCTCTCCTGTCCAGCTGAGAAAGGCAGTGATAGAGCAGCTTTGGTGAGCACCTGGCATCCAGCCAGGGGTGACTGTGAAGATGGTGAATATAAGGAAGCAGGAGTGATGGACTCACCTTTCCCCATGAGCCAGCCTTCACAGAGATTTCTATTTCTTCTGGTCATTTTTCTAAGTGATGTGTAATTTCTAGAGCTTCCCATTCCTACCCCTAATGACCTCCTCCATTTCTCTAATAAGATTCCTCCTCAGAGATTAGCAAATGTCTTGGGAAGTCAGAGTATACACCATCCACTTCATTCCCCTTATCTGTCATGCAGCTAAAAGAAAAATCCAATGCAACAGTATCTGAGCTGGCTAAACTCTACCTGTAAAGCCAGAGGCGTAGACAGTCCTCATGCAAGGGACTCTATCCCTTAGTGATGAACAATTTGACATTGTTCATTGGTTGTGCCCTGAGCTACAAAGGCAGTGGTGTCTCCTTGTAGGCAAAAGATTGATATGACACACTGGGGTTTGCATGGGAATGGTTTGGCTGTGTAGCAGGTTCCTCATGTGGTTCATTCCCTTGTATCAGCTTCATGATGTGGGTGAGCACAAGTGTGTTGTCCTCTCATACATTTGTAGAGAAGCAAGCCCATTTGACAGGTATGCTGTACCCCAAATATGAAGCAGTTTAGGGGCCTAGTTTGAATCCTCAGAGCCCCTGCTCAGCTGCTTTGCAGCATCACTGCCATATTCCTGTGTTTCCCATCCTTCCTGAGGATCTGTTTCTGCTCTCTGCCAGACCCACCTCTGTTTTCAGCAGGCTGAATAGGTCAGTGCTTATCTTACACCTAAGGAACACCAGGTTATTCTGGGCATATCTCTCTCTTTGGCAAAGCTCAATCTGTGAAGCATCTTCTGGGTATGGCTCAGAGATCAGGGTCTGCAGGAATGGAGAAGCTTTGACCATTCTTACAAAACAGTGTATTGGCTAGAGCCCTCCCCCATGTAATCTATTCTCCCTTTGAAAAAGAGTTAAACCTACCTGGAAAGAGGTAGGTTTGGAGTCATGTTACTCTCCTCCTCTCTTCTTCTTCAGCCCAATGAATATTTACTCATTTCATGCCTGGTGGAAGAGACTGAAATTCATAATATGAGCATACTAGACTAATTTCAAACTTCTATGCAGTGTTCCAGGTCTCCTCTCCAAGTCCTTCATCTCCTAGAATAGGAGGGAGCTCCTCCCTCTCCACTGCAGTGCCCTTTCACAGGCATTTCTCTGAATCCTTGCCTAAATTTATTCACCTTTTTCTTCAATGAGCACAGCTTTAGTTCATTCCTCAGTTGTTCCTATTTTTGTCCAGCTTTGCCTTTCTTGACTGGATTGCAGGTACCTTTCTATGCAGGAAAACATCTGGGTGGTGGCATGAGAACTGCCCCAAGCCATTCCTTCAGTGACCATTCTCTGGGCCCCTTGAACTCCTCCATGGTACAGGAGGGGTAGTCACAGTGCCATGGCCATTTGGTCATTCTTGGCTGAAGTTGCTGATATCAGAGCCAACCCTGAACTGGCATTTAGCCAGGCACACACTTTATCTGGTACCTTTGTCCCAGCAGCCCACTTTACATTAATTGCCATGCTGCTGATGTGGCAGCGTATTTCAGTCCCTGATACCCGAAGCCAGGTGGATGAGAGACACCAGACTTCAGCCCAGGAGCCCTCCCAGGAGCTTCCTCTGCCCTCCTCTCTGCGACTCTGTATCTGAACATCTTTGTCCTTTTCGGTGCTTGACACTGCTGCTGTATCACAGATGAAAAACATCCTTTGCTGTATGAAATAGTTCCTGCTTGATTTGTCTTTCTTCTCTTTTTTTTTTTTTTTTTCTATTCAGCCTTTTCTTCTTGTTCCTGTGCTCCCTCCCCCCTCTCCTCGATCAGTCAGACTTCTCCTAAGCCCTGATGTGTTGTGACTGGGGCTGACTGACAGCGCTTCATGCCTGACACACATCTCTGGGATGCAGCCCAGGATGTGTATTTAAGAGCAAAGCTGGATTGTAAAGTGCCATGTGGGAGCCTCTGAGAAAGGAGTCAAAACACCATCAAGCCTATTCTTCCTGAGAGGAATGGAGATTTTGCATGGAGCCTGTAGATGCCAGGAGTGACTCTGCAGCTTGAAGGCTTGGCAGGGGTCCTCCTGTCCCATAAGCACTTAAAGCTGTATTTAACCTGTCCTCCTGTCCCATAAGCACTGAAAGCTGTATTTAACCTCTTAGCAGAGCCAGAGCAAGGGAGCCACAGAGAATCAACCCCGCTTTTCTGATTGGCAATGCTACTTTTAAGCTCATATTGGGTCTAGGCGGATGACATGGAGCAAACAGTGAAGTGACCTTCTACTGCATGTGTTCTGGGCATTGGACATGGTACCCTGTGGTGGCTGTCTCTGGTGTTTTGTCAGAGAAGGATGAGAAAATTTGGGATGCAACTGAAAAGAGGGAGTTGATTCATGAGACTTCCTTCCATCCTCTCTTCATCAATGGACGTTCAGAAAAGCTGTTCTTTACCTTCCCAAAATTTTTTTTGTTTCCACCCCAAACCTGGAATGGGTAGAGATCACAGAATCATTAAATAATTTGGGTTGGAAGGCACCTTTAAAGGCTGTCTAGTCCGATGCTCTGCAATGACCAGGGACATCATCAACTAGATCAGATTGCTGTTCAACATGACCTTGAATGTTTCTAGGGACGGGACATCTACCACCTCTCTGGGCAACTTGTGCCAGTGTTTTACTATCCTTGTTGTAAAAACTTCTTCTTTATATCAAATCTAAATTGACTCTCCTTTGGTTTAAAACTCTTTCCCCTAGAGATGTGCTGGCAAAGCTTTGGCTGGAGTCACAGCTCTGAACCAATTTATTCAGCCACCACACTCATCTTGTTTCAGCCCTGCCTGGGCTCTTGGGTTATTATTGGTGTACGTGAGAGCATTTTCAGCAGAATGGGCTCTGATGAGTTTGCAGAGAGCCATGGCTCTGCTGGGGATGAAGGAAGGGTGGCCTGGCATGGAAGACTTGAGTGAAGTAGAAACAGCTGTTGTCCTCCTCTCTCTTAACCCACCTGCAGCCTCAAGACTGCTTGCCCAAGCTCAGCAATTATCTCATGGGGCTTGGAGCCAGGCTGTTCTGCTTTCTCCCAGCCAATGCAGACTTTAGACAAGCTGGCTGGACTGGAAGGTCTAATCTGCACTTGGAGGAGGCCTGTGGTTATGAGAAGCATACTGAGCATCATTGTGTCACCATCTGCTGCTTGCCACCTCCCAAGTTTTCTGAGTGCAGCCATCTCTGAGCACCTTTTGTGTTTATTTCCCTGTCTTATACAAAGTCACCTAAAAATCCTTTTTATTGGCACCCCTGGAGACCCTAGGTGCTGCTTGGAAATCTCTTAGAGAAGTAATCATCCTCTTCGGGTTGCAACATCACTCACCTTCAGTCCCTCTGACAGTCCCAATTTACTTGTGTGTTTGGCTGCAGAGCACCAAAAGTAAAACACTGTTGGTAGGCTTCTGGTTTGTAGTTTTCTTCACCTGGGAGAAAAACAACTGGGTCACAACTTGTCCCTTGATCTCCTCACCTGCTGCCCTGTCCCCTGCTCTCCTGGTGGCTCTGACACTGTGGTGGAAGGGAGGAATAGCACCTCAGTGTAACTGGTGCTGGGGTGGGAGATGTTCTTACTTCTGTAGGTGGGGAAGAAGTACATGGTGATTACACAGAGAAGCAGGGATTGTTTTGGGGTTCATGCCTTCTCCCAAATAGTGTTAGTGTTCCTCTGTCCTACCATGGGACCAAAAGGAAGGGGTTGAAAAAGACCTCAGAACCTGCTTGGAGCAGGACAGCTTGGATTAGATCACTGAGGGCCTTCTTGACTTGATTTGACTTGACTACCATGTTAGGTTTTCTGCTGTTTCTTAATGCTATATCTTTTTTCATCTGAATTTTATTCATTTCCATCTCTCCATTTTAGTTTTTTGTTCCTGTTTTCCTTTTGTCCAGCTACATCTCCAGCCCATGGCAGAAGTGGAGTGTTGAAGCCCATCCTGCTTTACCCCTTACAGGCACAACCCACCATTCACACTTCAGCAGATGCCTCCTGAGCAGGTGAGAGTCAGAGGTGCACCAGCAGGGGTGAACTGTTGCAAGAGAGACCTGGACTGAGCTATGAAAAGCTTCTTGACTGATATCTTGGTTAAAGCTCCCTTCAGGAGCTAGCCTGGAGTTGGCTATTAAGGGCCATCCCTTCAGAGTGAGGGGGTAATTCTTGTGCAGGAATTAGCAGTTCAGCACACCTGTTACCACAAGAGACTCCAGCTGAAAAGAGAAGAAGGATGGGAGGGGGTGAGAAAAAAAAAAAAAGAGGCTCTTCAATTTAGCACAATTATCTCAATTTTCCCAGGATAAGGATCCTTGAGATATTTATCTGATTTATAAGGGTGCACGGCAAGGCGGCAGACATGTCCTTAAAGAGACATTTATCAATTTCTTATGCGTGGATGAGGGGAGAAGAAAGAAAAAACAAATGAGTAAGACGGAGACGCTGCAAGGAGAATGTTTTGGAGCTGGGAAGGAAAAAGGATGCCAGGCTGCTCTGTATGTTTTCACTTCTGTTTAATTATTTGTAGACAACTGTGCTGGCCAAAAGAAATGCCGAGGGCTGCTTCAGAGAGGCGTCTGGGCAGAAGCAGGAAGAGGTTGGCCAGACTGGGACAGCAGCAGAAATCCTGTTGTGGACTGTGTCACCTTTAAACATTTGGCAGTTGATACTCCAGGGTATGCTTGTTAAGTATTTCCTGGAGAATTTCTTTTGCTTACTTTTCTGCTGGGGGAATGATGAGGGTTAGATTTATGCCTGCCTGGAGAACTTGCCCAATCACAGAAAAGTGGTCCAACACTGCATCAGTTTGGCTATGGTGAGACAAGGTTTCTGTAGGATTCATCTTATCTAAGTGCAGATATTCTGGGCTCAGGAAATGCATGATGGTCTATATTCTCTTTTAGGAAAGGGGAGCAGAATTCACCTGACACTCTTGGATGCCCACCTTTGGAGGGAGCATACTCCTTTCCATTAAAAAATACAGCCCTTGTTTTTATTTCATGCAGTATCATCATACCTTCTACTTTGTCCCTCTTGTCCATACCAATACTCTGCCTCTTAGTCCTCCTCCTCTGTACCAAATCCTAATGCCTCTTCCTCCTTTCTTATGCCCTGCAGCTCCCAGTGTTTTCTCTGCACCTTAGTAACTAAAATGATTCTGGAGACCTTCTGCAACTCGGAGGCTGCATCTTTGCTCTCACCCTCATCCTTATCTTCATATTATCTGTACAGGGAAGCAGGTATGAAAATCCTCATCTTTCCCAAAAGTATAACTGCCTGCTGCCATCCCTGCAGCTCCTCACAGCTCCCTTTCCCCTCCATCACATTCAGGCTTCTCAGCATCCCTCCGCAGCCCTTTTGCCTCTCTGTTGCTCCTTCACATCTACATCCCTTATTGTTCCGCCAACACTGTCTTGTCACATTGTGCCTTACTCCCTTGATTTGACAATAGAGAGAAAAAAAGAAGGGATTCAGTGGAGGCGAATGAAATGGGAAGTGGAAGAGGAGGAGGAGAGAAAGAGAACATCAGAGGGAATGTGAGCAAATGCTCGTAGCTTAACGTGGCTCAGCAAGTCACCTGGGGGAGTCATCGACTGAGGGGTCACTGACCCTTGTGAGTAAATTTCTGTAATAAACTCATGAAAGTACTGGCAGGCCCAAGTGATTTAGTTTAGAAATTGCCATAGTTCAGCTTCCCTCAAATGCAATTCAGCAGGACTGTTAGCAGGCACAAAGCCCTTGCCAGCCTTAATATGGATTACTTTTCTTTGTCCCTTAAGTTCATCTCTTTACAGCATGGTTATGTTCTCATAAATTTGTTGCAGTGTGTTTGCCGGCAGCTGACCCATTGGAAAGGATTTGCGTTCACCAGAAAAGCATCTTGGATAAACCTATCTTTGGCAATATGCCTTTTAAGGCCCTTCTGCACATATGTTGCTCTAGGAAATAACTGCTTTGTCAAAGACCAACTGGCTTCATTATCAAAGTCAGACTGAGACAGCAACTCTTGGCCATTGCACATGGGCACCTGCTTGTCATCGCTTGCTGTGGATCTCACACCTCCTGCCCCCCTTTGTAATAGCTGACTTCAATAAATGAGATGCAGCATAACTATGAGGGGACAGATTTTCAGATTCCCTAATCTCAGTAAGTTTCTTATAACATTAGAAAGTCAGAGGTGCTTATCTCCCTGTGGTACTTAAATTCTTCTCTGGGATCTGTGTATATATAAACCTCACTTACCCAGTTCTGTGAGTGGACATTGCTGGGGTGGTAAGGGAATTCATGAGCCTCCTTTGGGCTGCAGAAGTCCAGTTGTTCAGCTCCCTGTATTGGTATTGTATTGTTTAGTGTTGGTATTTGTGTAGTGGGATGCTGCTCCATGGGTAGGGGAGAATACTGCAAGGGGAAGTGCAGTCAGGTGCAGGGTGTCTACATTTATCCCCTTTATCTTCATCTTGGCCTATCTGCCCACCCTATGCCTGGCAAGGCTGAAGACAAGTCCCTTTCAGGCCGAAGCAGCCTTTCAGGACATCCCTGGTGTACTCTGGAAGGAGAGACTAGTATGAGGAGTGTTTCCAGCCCATTGGTACTTACCTGCTCTCTTCCCACTGAACTGCCTTTAGACATGAGCTGTGCTGTGCACTTAGGAGGGAAAAGAAAAAAAAGAGAAAGAAAGAAAATCGGGGAGGGGTAAAAGCATATCAAAGAACAGTGTGTTTCTTGTTGTTTGATCTTTGAGGAATGCTGAAGAAATCTCTTAGGCTACTGTCTCCCCAGTTGTGCTCGTAAGGAGATTACGGACCTCGTGCTTTCACAGGAAAACACCCGGCCGCTGGGCCTGGCACACTAATCCAGACAAAGGATAACAGCGGCCTAATTAATTCTCATGTCTCTGAATCTGATAACAGCACAGTACACAGATGAGTCCGTAAGGACTTAATGAGTTTAATCGACTGCACTTGATGATTTTATTTGAAACCTTGTGCCACAAATTAAACTATTAAAAATGCACTTGAACTTGATTGGCAGCTGTAATCCAGGCAAAGTCGACTTAATCTACAGGGGCGGGGAGCAGGGATAGATGCAAAAGGCTGGAGATGAGGGGAGTGGAAGGGAGTCTTAGGCAGGTAAGGGGATTTCAGAGTGAGTATAAGGGAAAGCCAGAAAGAAGGGCAGTGTCTTAGGGGAGGTGGGAGTGAGACAGGGAGGGTGGTGGGTTAAGGCGTTTATCTGTGGTTACCCAGCTCTGGACTGAGCTGTGGAATGAGGGAAGGATTTGCATCTGTTCTTGTTCTGTGCTCTTCTCTACAGGGCTCTCCGAGCAGCTGGAGGGGCTTTTGGCTGTCAGCTGGTTGGAGCAAATTAGCTGCTGGTTTGAGGTGTAGCACCAAGGTTTTGCACAACTGGGATGAGGATAGCATGAATCTTGGGCCCAACCTCCAAATCTTGTGCAAACCATCTCGGTGAAAGGCCAGGGAAATGCATACAGGGATGTACACTGCAGTGTGTCCCAGGTGTGCACACAAATACTCGGTTGCTCTTCCTCTCTAAAATCTGCCCAGGTGAAAAGCAGCCTGTAAAAAGGCACCTTCGCCCACATGGACTCTCTGACACACCTGTGCAGAGGCAGATACACCCTCCTATGTGTTCTCTGCTCACTGCTGTCACTGACAAGTCCAGTTGTGCTCATCCAGTTTGTTCCCATACATAAGTACCTATATACATATGCACACATGCACAAGAAGTGATTTGCTCAAAGTGGGTCATTAGCCCAGGAAGGAAATAGCATGGAAGTCTGCTTTGAAAGTCCTTTTTTCCCCTACTCTGCTATTTAAAGTAATTTGCAAAAGATTTACAAAATTATAAACCAATTTGCAAATAAATGATCATGATTAATGGCATATTCTTTAGGAGGTGACAGATCCATAATAGATCTGTAATCCCTCTTATTATGTGGGAACCATTAATAGCAGTAGGTGTTGAGAGACTACATTAAAGCTAGAATGGGCTTCAGCTAAGTCTCTGGAGTGGAGCAGGTCAAGTTTTTGTTGCTATGGCTTCTTTACCTATTGTTGTGTTCATAATCGATAAAAAGCAATGTACCTCAGTGTCACTTGGGTTTCACAGCTTGCTCACCTCACTTATCCTGCCCTAAAACTCATGCTCTTTGGCAGCAGGGGGAAAGCCCTTGTCAGCTGATGAGTGAAGGCAGAGCACAGCACCATGACAGGAGTGGTGGGTGGCTCATCTCTTTGTGCATCTCATCTCCAACTTTCCTTGTACTGTCTTCTGGAAGTGATAGGACAAGGGGTGACGGCTTCAAAGTGAAAGAGGATAAGTGTAGATTAGGTATTAGGGAGAAAATCATGGCTGGGAGGGTGGTGAGGCACTGGCACAGGTTGCCCAGAGAGGCTGTGGATGCCTCATCCCTGAAAGTGTTCAAGGCTCAGTTGGATGAGGCTTTAAGCAATCTGGACTAGTGGAAGGTGTCTCTGTCCGTGGCAGGGACGTGGAACGGGATGTTTTTTAAGGTTTCTTTCTAACTAGTCTATGATTCTATGATCCTCACTGGTCCTGACTGCATCTTGTGGGAGTGCTGGGAGTGAAAGGTTTTTTGGCAAGCAGCTCTTGAGGCTGTGTGTGGTGGGGGAGGCTTTGGTGCAAGGTGGAGAGGAGTGGGAGGGAGTGCATGTGGCACACCTGCACCCTCTGCCAGAGGCTGAACCACACTGGCTAAAGCACTCCTTGGAGATATTGAGTGATCAAGAGCAGTGCCAGTGTCTTTGATTTATGAAATAGCAGGGCTTTGCTACCTGGAAATAAGCAGGTGGTCCAACAGTCTAAAGCACACACCCTACTGTGAAGGAAGGTAAGAGCCTACTCCAGTGATTCCCTTCACTCAAAGAAAATCCCTTCCTGACCTTACACCTTGTGAGGGGTTTAATGCATTGTACACAGATGGGACAGACTGAGCAGCTGCCAGAGAAATTTTGTGTATCCTGCTGAGTACCAGCCTGGGGCAGAGGGCAGCCTGGCCTCACTTGCACCTGCACATGTTTTGAATATGATGCTCTGAATTTGGTGTATTGACAAATAGCTGAAATGTTTTTATTTGATAGTTTGCAGCTTCTAACTTTCCCCCCCACTTTTTGTATCTAACACCAAACCTGTGGCAGGGGCTGGGCAGCGTCACAGCGTGCCATGACCTTGTGAGGTCCATGGTGTCTGCACTGGTCTGTGTCTGTGCTGTGCTGTGACAGGAATGTGAGTGAGGAAATGGGCACTGCAAGCAAAGTTAATGATTAGTGAGTTGGTGATGCTCTTTCTATGGAAAAAATGTGTTAGGGGAGGTTTTTTCAGGTGAGGTAACACTGAGATCCTGCCTGCATCTCCTTCTGAAGCCTGGCACTTTTGGAAAGCACAGAGATGGTAATTTAAGGTGTTGTGCATCCTGACTAATTACAGTGGTCCTGGCCATAACTGCCTTTTGCATTTCTCACCCTAAAATGCACTATAAAGTTGCAATTTACTGTTAAACAGATGCTGTATGCTTTCTTAGTAGTGGCTACATTTAAATTTTTTTACTGAAAGGAAAATAATTGGCATATCTTTGACAGACGAATGCTTAAGGATCTTAACAGGGGAGATCAGCTAGGGAATGGCAAAATATTTTCGTCTATTTGGTGTTGTTAGTGCTTTGATTAAAAAGACTAATATTTCTGAGTCTGTCACTTAGCATGAACAGCAGGGTATTTTGTTATCAGGTAATTTCCTGCCTACAGTGGCTACAGAAATGGTTGGATGTAAATCATGCAGTTAATAATACTCCACTATAGAAGGCAGATGCAACTGCTAATTGCAGAGCCTGGGATGCTTGGTGAAATCACAACAACTTATCAGCCTCTGTCAGGTCACTCCAGCTCTTCCCCAACCTCACAACTTCTGCTAGGCAGGATGCCACAGATGATGGTGCAAGTCTGTCCTTTCTGCTGCCCTCACAGCCAAATCCTGGGGTGATTACAGGCTAGGGAGCAGCCCAGCTAGTCCATGGGCTGTCCCCATGGTGGGGAAGCACAGGCAGCACCGGCACAGTCGGCAAACAGCCACACAGCCAGCACACACAGCACTCGTCAAATATTTACCCTTTGTTTCAATCCTGACCTCTTCGCCTCTCAAGATAAATAATTTAGTGTGGAAGCCTTGAAGGTTAATCTTGCATTTATTTAATGTTACAGGACACTTGGCTCACTTACAGCTAAAAGCTCTGCGCGCTGGTTGTTAGTTTATTTAATCCAAGTGCCATTTTCTTCACCCTCTTCTCTTTGAATTGCTGAAAGGCAGGAAGGAGAAGGAAGTGAGGACATGGAAGAGTTATCTGTATGCAGCTTTTAGCTCCTGCTGCAAACTCCATCAGGAGCAGCACCCTGGGGAAGCGTCGATCCGAGTGCCTCAGCCCAGCCAGGCATGTCATCCGCCAGTCGATCCAAGGGGCTGGCTCTGAGTGCCAGTGAGAAAAAAAGGGGAAAAGCAGAGGATCTGACATCCCAGCTCATCGGCTGTGATAGAGCTGCCTGCCTTTGCCCAACTCTGACAGAAATTGCTGGTGTGCCAAAGGAAAAAAAAAAGAGACAGCATGATGGGGGCAAGGAGGGGGAAGAGGTGAGGCAGTGGGGAGGAAGAGTGTTTGCCTTCATTGATGAGATGTTTTTTCTCTCCTTTGTCCGAAAGCATCAGGTGGTCCTTTGTGGGAGACCTCTGCAGCATTGCTGGAAAACTAATGCAGAGAGGAGGGTGTCTGAGGGAGCTCTGGGCTCTGATTTACCTTGAATGATGTTTGCAGTATTTTCTGGTAGGCTAGGTAAAAATTTTTGGGAGGCTTGCAGGTGGTTCAACACTGGGAGGCTCAGCAGTGGGGGGCTCAGCACCTCTTCCTGCTGCCAGGGCCAGCAACGAGCAAATGACAGGAGCTCCCAGGCTTCAGCAGAGGTGGAGATCACCTTGTTGTCGAGGAGTTTCACACTGATGGATATGAAAGGAGTTGTAAACTTACTTGACAGTGACTTTCAAGGACTGGAGGAGACATTTCAGCATCATCCTTCTCTTTGCTTCTCATTTCTAGAGATGCACGAAAACAAATGCACAGTCCTTCCTGAGACTCTTTAAACATATCGGACAAAACAGCTGCAAAAAAAAGCCAAGCACGTGAAGCAGGCTGACTGCTGAAGTTGGTTTGGCTTTTACAGCCCAGTCCACCATTTTGGATAAGAAATTTGGTGCTAGCTGCTCCCTCCCACCTGGGGCTTGCAGCCAGTAACTCATGAGGAGGGCAAATTCCAAGACTTCAGACCAGCCTATCTGTATGCATTCAAGAGCAGACCCACATGGACAACAGGCAGTGAGGAAGTCAGTTTTTCCAATCCCCATGGCCGAGCCTAGTGGCAGTGTCACTACCACATTTTGGCTCCAGGCACCCTCTCAAGTTCTGGCTTAAGAAAGCTCCCTCCCAGCCTCAGCTTGTGCCTCACTAGCTCTCAACAGACACTTTGGCAAGCTCTGCATTTGTCTGGATGCGCTCCTCACCTCTTGCAGTGATAGCTACACTCATCCACCACTTCAGAGCATCTTGTCAACTTCCTTCCCACCCTTTTCTAGAGGCCTCCTAAGGAGAAATGTCTCTGATTTCTCTAAAGGAAATAATCCTTGCATTTGGTAGCATTAGGGCCAGCTAGGGAAGAGAAGTGTCAGAGGATGCTGGCAGTGCGATCACACCCTAACATAGTCACATTTTCACCTGCTCATGTCGTCCAGCCCAGCTGCGACTTGCTGGTAATTACTCGCTTGTAGCTGGTGTGAGACTCCCAGTTCTCAAAGCCATCTGCTTACCTCCAGGTCCCTGCTGTGTGATCTTTCATTTGGAGTTCACCTCTAGAGTTTATGGCAGTTTCCAGGATAACATTCCAGCTGGAGAGCCTCTTGACTCCATCCTGTGCTGGCTTTTTCTCCTTTTGAAGGACATTTCACTTCCTTCAATAAACACCAACAGGATGCTGGCAGGATTTGACCCAAAAGGGATAGCCACGTGTGGATAGACTTGAGTGTCTTGGTGTTCATTCTGTACAATCCAAATCTCCTCAGGTAGAGATGTGATCAGAATGACCTTTTCCATGAGCTTCAAGTGCTTCAATATTAAATGGGAAATAGCACAAGATCAATGTACCTCATGGCTTTTCAATGCCTCAGCCTGAACCAGGAGAGACAGTAATAAGAAAAAGTCAGAATAATTTAATAAAGAGTGTATGAGGTTTTTTTTTCCTTCTAGTGGGGGTGCTCATATGTGTTTGGATTGGTGAATAGGCTTATTTTTGTTCAAGGCAGTAATTCGGCTCAGTTTTAATTTCATTTTGGTTCTTACTGGCATTTAACGGTTAGGATATGAGCATGGGATCTCTGGGAAGAGGTTTAGGGCACCTAAGTTTGGCCCCTGCCTGAATTACCTCCTGCAGGAATCACTTTCCCCAAGCTGCAGAGGAAGATCACCCACCAGCTGCTTGGAGATGCCCTGCATGTGCAAGCAGTCTCTGGAGGTAGGACCACCTGGGGAAACAGCGGATTGCAATTGGTGACTGCTTAGTAAATCCCCTCACGTTGGAAGAGGTTTGAGCTGAAGATTTTTTAAGGGTAGCTGGGAATTTGCAATCGTGAGCTGTGTTTGGCTCCTCGGACCTTTGAGAACACGCACATGGACGTGTTCTTCTGACACTTCCATGTCAGCCTTTATGTACCACTTCCGAGGTTTAATGCTTTAAATCATGACAAACGCCCTTTGAACACCCTCCCAATCAAAACAGCTCCTATCAAACTGGCACTAACTCTCAAAACACCCTGCCACCCACATGGGTGTGCAGATTGCTGCCAACCTTTTGGCAAGCTTTTCCCTTTTGTACTAGGACAGGGTGATTGACGTTGCTTTGTGTGTTTTGATAATAGAGAAATGCACCATTTAGAGTGAAAAAAATTCACATCAGTGTCTCCCCAACAAACATGATCTGCCGATTGCCTTTTCCCTTTTTTTTTCCCTCCATATTTAAAAAATATATCAAGCCAGACAGCTGCAGCAGCTGAAGGAAGCAGCTAATTCCCCTAACAATTCTCTTGCAGAGAGAAGTGCTGGGCAACCCAGGTATGAACATGGGACTGGAAGTGTGTATAGGATTAGGGGCATATCTGGTGGCCCAGATTCCCCAAAGCCAATTAATGACTGTTACAAAAGGAGGATTTTCTTTCTGAGGTTAGAAATGCGTCCTTGAGTCTGGAGGGGGAAATAAAAAAAAAAGAATTAAAAAAAAGCTAGAAGAACTCAAGACTCAAAGAGAAAGTTCAAAGGGTTGGGTTTTTTTTGCAGTTGGAGTTCAGAAGTGAGGGGTTTGTGCGTGTGTGTGTGTTTCTGTACAAGTCTTCCTTCCTCCAGCCCTGCTCTTTCTTATTGATCCCTCTCAAAATATGATTTCCCTCTTGTATAACTGAAGGAAAAATAACTGAAAGTAAAGTCCTGTAGATTTGCTCCTGACCAAGTGTTAGTCATGTCCTAGGTGGGCCCCAGACCAGCACAGATGCCAAGTGCTGCTCGGTGCTGTCCCACTGAACCAAGAGCAGCTTTGGAGCAGCCATACAAGCACGGATGTTGGGGGCTGGGGCTGCTCAGCAGAGCAGGGAAACATGCCCAGTTTTCCTTGGGCCCTTTTTTCTTTTCACTTAACATTTTAGTAGTGGGGTTCCCGGAGAGCAGAAGGATTTGCTGGAGGTTCTCTATGTGACCGTGCACCCACATCGTGGCACCGGTGGGCCGTGATTGTGCTGGACCCAAAGGTGGCTCTTGGGCGTCCATGCAGGAGATTTGCACCACTCCATCACCTCTCCCAGCTTCCATTCCATGCATATCCCTGTCTCTATTTACTAAGAGCTTTGGGATCCCCTGTGATGAAGGCGTGCAAGCAATTGTCACTGGAGCTAGAACAGAAAGTGGAGGGCCTGTTTGTTTTTTTGGATCCAGGGCTGTTTGCTCAGCTGCATCTGTATCACTGCTAATTATTAAAACATTTATTACCGTGCTTTATTCATGTGTGTGGGTGCTTGTTTACCTTTCCCTGAAGCCTACAGTTTTACTTGTTCTTGAAGAAGGATTTTTGGATCCTCAGTAGGGTGGCTGGTGATTCCCAATGCTCCCATTGAGGGGTAGGGGAGCAAGATATCTTTGGCAGTTCAGGACTTACCCATTTCATTTCTATTCCTTTATTCACAAGAGCTGAAATTTTTCAAGTTCCCTGGAAGAATATGGGACTTCTGCTCCGCTCTTCATTTTTTATGTGTCCCTCACCCTATCCATTTTAATCAGGAAATCCTGTGTTCAAGAGGCTTCTCTCATCTCAAAATCCAGCTTGAAGTGCTGGAACAGGGGAGATGGCTGGTACTGAGAAACTCACCAGGAGCCAGGGCAAGGTGGGGGATTAATGAAAGAGATCTGTTCATACAGACCATTATGAAAAGTGGAGTTGAGGCTTTGCAGGTGCTATGTGTGGATGGGGAGATTAGCCTCTGCTGGGGTTTACAGCTTGGATCAGGGAAGGTGCAGCTGGCAGTAAGTAAATAGAAAATATGTGAACTTGATATTAAAAAGGGGCTCTTATGTGGAGAAAGCCTTGAAAGCTGTTCACCTCTGCCCCAGCCCTGCTGCAGCTCATCATGGAAGCAGGAACAGGAAAGGGTGTATTTTCTTGAGGGCTTATGTATCCTTATGCTGGACTGTTTTAGTGATGTCCTGGTAAGGAATGGGTGGCATTAAAATAATCTCCATGGCAACAACCAGGGAGGGCATGGATGGAGTGGTTAGGCCAAGGGTGTGAGAGTCAGGACTCCTGGTTTCTGTTTCCAGGACTCATAGTGTGATCTTGGGCAAATGGCTCAATGTCTTTAACCTGGCACTTACCATCCTGTCCCGTGTAAAGTGGTTAGAGACTGAGGATTAAAGGTGTTTGCAGGGAAAGCAGGGAATCAGCTTGTGAAACTCCCACTGATATCTGTGGGCTTGTGATCCAAAGATGTGCAAGACATCAGCACT
This sequence comes from Pipra filicauda, assembly GCF_003945595.2. Classification (NCBI taxonomy): domain Eukaryota; kingdom Metazoa; phylum Chordata; class Aves; order Passeriformes; family Pipridae; genus Pipra; species Pipra filicauda. The sequence goes on from NW_024104162.1 coordinate 2,104,372, forward strand.
GCCAGAACTGAAGGTCTTTGAGGCGGGAAGGGCATCCAGGAGCTAGGAGCTGGAGTCTGCAAAGCTCCATAAGGACAAGGCTCAATAAGGACAGTGGCCCCTATCTTCTGTGTATACAGCAAAGGACACCTGTGACACGATCAGAAGTGGCAAATACCCAGTGGTGGTAAGGTGCAGAGAAGGTCTAAAACTCCCACTGTCTTTCCTGTAAACCCTCCTCTAGTAAAAGGCACCTCTGAGTGTGCATGTGAAGGCCAGAGGTGCTTCAGTGCACATAGTTGCCTCCTCTTCTGCTTCCCCCTTTTTGCCCTTACCTATTAGAGAAACCCAATAGTATCTCATGATTCTGTGTGACCTCTGTCCCTTAAAAACTCAGGAGGCAGCAGGATGCTCAGCTCAGCCCCTGCCAGAGGGGCTTCTAGGACCAGTGGCTCCAGGAAGCCACAGTTAGGGTGTCCTGTTGCCAGGCAGAACCATGTTTAACTTAATGATAAGGTGTCTTCTTTTCTCATTCTTTTCCCAGTCTCTTACCTGGAACCTTTACAGTGTCTTTTCCCTGATTTGCATGGGTCTAACTGGCTTGGCCTTGCCAGAGTGCTCAGAGCATTTGCGGCTGCGAGGAGACATTATGCAGGAGGGATGGGATAATTTCATGAGTGTTTACATACATCTGCATTCCATATCAGCTCCAATTTGTGCATTTGTCAAAATCAGCACGCTGGTATTTCTCAGAAATTTTGCTAGCTCCTGCTTTCTCTTAACCTTTCCTGTGCAGAGCAGAGAAGAGCCTCTGTCCCCCAGGCAAGAGCAGAACTCACGTGTGGAAGCTGCCTGCCTGTCCCAGCAGCTGGAGGGATGCCCTTTGATAAACTCTCAGCTGGATGCAGAAAGATGGTCTCTAGGCTCCCCCACTGGGGTTTCTCAGCTCCTGAAGCAAGGAAAGGGCTGTGGTCACCCCTGCTTCATCGCTTACGTGAACATATGGTGCACATTGCAGCTGCAGCAGAGCCGAGTGCCCCACGCAGCGAGGAAGGGGATGCCGGCTGGTCTCTGTTTCTGTATCCTGCTCCATCTTGGTCATCTACAGCACAGCAAGCAGGGGACTGAGCAGGCAGAAATTTGTTGAGCAGCAGCAAATAATTTTAGCTGATCTTTTTTAAGCAGGTGGTGTTTAGTGGCAGCTTGCCTTGCCTTTCTTTGGTTTATTGATTTGAAGGTGCTACAGTGTTGAGAGAAAAAAAAAACAGGCAACATGGACAGACCTGGGGGATCTTGGAGCTGGTGCAAAAGTCTTGTCTGAATTCTCATCTTAAAGACTTTGTGGCTCATGAAAGGAAACCTGATGTAGTACTCTGGCTATGACTGTTGGGAATGATCCTGCAGTGAGGGAAGCTGAATGGGAAAGGTGTGACACAAAAAGAGATGATCTTCAGTCACATCCTGCAAGTACCCTCAACTTTGATGCCTGCTGTGACCACACACCTTCTTTGAGCCTACAGGCAGAGCAGTGACCAGTCCAGGGCTGCTGAGCTGTGTGGTGTTTGCAAATAGAGAACCTGCACTTCCCAAGATAGACCTAAATCACCCAACAGGCTGACAGTGCTCAGCTGGGTGAAGAAGCAAGACCACGGTGCTGGCAGACAGAGGCTGATGGTGTAGGAAACATCTGATTTGGGTTGGGACTCTTGGTGCTCCACTGAAGAGCTTCACCAAGATTTAAGGTGTCCTTGTGGGATCTCAGGGCATGGAGGCTGTCTCAGGAAGGCTGGGCACCCCAAAATCATGAGCATCCTTATTCAGGGTGTGGAGTTCAGTAAGGAAGCACGTGAGCCTAGTCAGAATTAATGAATCCTTTAGGGTCAACTCTGCTCAGGTGGCACCATGACTCTGCTGAAGAGCTGGTCTGTCAGGGAAGGAGGTAGGAACAGCAAAGCAATGGGACTAGATCGAGCTCTGGTCTCAGGAAAAATGACTGTGACTGGTAAAACCAATCTATCATTACAGAGTGTGTCTTTGTCACTACAGGGGCTGGGTACTGAAGAAGGTGCAAAACACAATATGCAGAGACTAGCCATTAGTTTAGTTCTTATTTACTTGGGGTGTAACCCTGAGAATTAAAAAATTGCATAGAAGTTGGCCAGTTCCCAGTAAACAGTGGTTTGGGAGGGATGAGAACAGCCTTTCCTTTCAGGCGAGGAAACACAGAAAAATAGATGTCCCCTTATCTCTTTCTCTAGAGAGCAGAGCTGAAATGACATGCCTCCTCTTTCCCCTCATCTTGGGATTGCTCTGATTGTTGTGATGATTGCCTCAATCCATAAGAATTTTAAGAAAAATACCTTTTGATTAGTCACCCCAGCCTCGTGCAAGAAAACCAGGCATCCTTCAGTCAGCCAAGTAAGCATCAACTTTCCCAGCCGGCTGAGAGAGGAGGGTGGCCTGTGGAGCCAGCCCTGGGGTTTGGGGCAGAGCTGACTTGGCTGCAAATCACCCAAGAGGGTGCAAGCATTAGAAAGAGAAAAAAGGTGAGTGTGAAGAGGAACACAAATTGTACAGATGATAGCAGCACCATGTCCAGGTATCATTCTCTAAAGCAGTCCTTTCTGGGAAGAGAACTGCATCAGCAAATAAGTGTTGGCATTTGCCAAAGCCTTTCCTGGCTGTACATGTCATTTCTTCTTCACTGTTGTGGGGTGTTCTGGAGCCATCCTTTCATATGTCTGACCAGTAATTAATTAGGAGGGGATCAAGGCTGATAATTCCCTGTAATCCCTTCTCTCTCATCTTTTTGTTCCGTAATCCTTTTAATGCTAGCAACTGGGGGTGGGGAGTGGCTGGGCCAGTGAAGAGGGGAGAGCCTGAGCTGTGGTGTGGTGCTGGTGCTGGCAGAGCTTGGCTGTGTGATGTCAGAACATCCCTCTACTTCCCTCCAATGCCATCCCCTGAGGGTGGCATCCCAAACTGGGGGCAGTTCACAGGGTACCATGGAAGGTGAGGGTTTTTCCTGTGGGGAGAACAGGGTTGGGGGGCAATGAAGCAGGGAAGGGGTAGACAGCAGAATCCCTCATTCTCTGAATGCTGACAGATTTCAGTTTAACCTCAAAGTCTCCACTGAGTGCCACAACATTTCTGCTACTACAAAAGGCTTTTCACAGCCAAGTCTCTGCAATGACCATTAGGAGATCCCAGATTTGCCTCCAGCTCCATGCCATCTTTCCCATCATACCAGTGAGGACACTCAATCAGCACTCCCCATCACATTCTGACCTGGACAGAGGCACTGCCATCTGAGAAGGTCTGATATCTGCAGTGGTCCTGGTGTTGATAGCGCAGAGGAGGTGGGGAAAGAAGCCCTGGATGGGGAGGCAAGTGGGAGGATTTGGTGATGGGTAAAGTGCAGAGCTGCTGGTGGGCTCAGGTGTGTAGGAGAGGAGTGGTCAGAGATGGTAGGTTTTGGGCAGAAGAGGTTTAGGAAATGACAAAGCCCTTGTCTGATGTGCCAGTGACAGCTGACAGTGTAATAGCTCTACACTTCCATATGAATTAGCCAACATGAGTGCTGCTAAACACTGACCCTCTTCTCCTGCCAGGTCAGGAGGAAAATGGAGGGTGTTGCCAGCCTGCACGACAAAGCGTTTGGGCGTTGAGAAAGCCCAGGGCTGCCAGCACTACATCAGCCTCCAATCTACGGGAAAGTTGTTCACATTCTACAGCCACAGCTCAATGTCCTCAACTCCCTCTGACTAAACTTCTTTAAATACTTTCTTCCCCGACAGCTGGAAGAGGAGATGTGAACCTGTCGATTCCAGGGACTAAGTGGGTCTGAAGGGCCTTTTGTTTGATCAGAGCTGTGGTTATTACCCCTGACAATCACAGGCAAGGAAGTCTCCAATGTGTGTTTGACTGAGTTAAGGTGCCTTTGATGCAAACTTCTCTTCATTCTATTTAAACTGCAGATCATTTCCATTCACAGTGAGGGGAAGCTAAATAATTCAGCGCCAGACAGAAGCACTGATGCAGCTGGAGGTATGGGATGCCTTTACCATGCAGGCAGTATGGCCTTGTCTGCTTGAGGGGAAGGAGTTTTGGGAGATGCAGAATCTCTCTGGTCTGGGTGGAGGTTGACCCATAGTAACACATCATGATGAAGCAGCTAGAAAAATGCACATGATGTTTTATATACTAAACAAGGGCCGTTTGCTATCACAATCCCTAAATCCCCTCTCTCTGTGTGTTTAATAACACAGATGTCTATAAAGTAAATGCCAGCTGATTATCAGAAAACATATTTTCTGAGCATGAACAACTTTGTAATAATCAAACACTGCAGATAAACACTGACTGTGGTTTTGTAACTTCAGAGATTTATAATCTGCTGTGTACCAAAATAATAAATACACATCAAGTAAACTCCTCTGCCTCTGGATTGCAGTGCAAATCCAAGCTGAATCCTTGGAACTGTTGATATCTGGTGGCTCCTACCCTTCTTCTTTTGGGGGTGGAGATGGAAATCTGTTTTTTGGATGTCCTGCACTGTGTGTTTCTAATTCTAATTCTTACAGTGTGACCACCAGCACACAGGATGGCCAGAAACATGGTTCTCACAGTATGCAGCAGCCAGGAGCCTTCCTCCATCCTGCTCCTCACCTGGCAGGTATGTAGCTCACAGTGTTTGGAGACAAGCATGGGTATTTACTGGGCTGCAAAAGCAAACTGAAGAAGCCTCTAGCAGGTCTGTGATTGTTCCCTACTGAATGACCATCTTCTGGTCCAAACAGGGCCGTTTTCTTCAAAACAGTCACCTGTGGATCTCTTTTGCCAAGATCCCTCTGCACACAGGTAGGAGCACACAAGGCTTTGTCTTGTGCAGTCATTTTGCTGAGCTGCGGCTCTGCTGTGGGCTTTTTTTCCCCTATGCATCATTTAAAATAGCACAGATAGTTAAGCATCTGTTTTAAAATAGCTTTGTTAAAAAAAGAAAAGCTTACTCCCCGTGACAATCAAAGGAAGAAAGAATAACCTCCCCGCAGCACCCGCCAAGTTACGGGTGAAGGGGACGGTGTGAGAAATAAACACGGTGCCTCAGCTTGACACTTCTGACGGGGTCAAGTTTTCCCTGCACCGTAATGAGGTCTTGTTAGGAAAGTGGGAGCAGTGAGCGATGCTCCTTTCTCTTGGATCTCTGCATTTCAAGCTACCTGTAGAAGGAGTGTGGCTGGGGATGGGAAGGGAAAAAAAAAAAGACTTGTTAGATATTTCTGCCTTGGGCTTGAATGTTCTGAGGATACAGCAGTGAAGGAAGAAAAGATGGGCGCAGGGGTAGCAGGAGGCCAGACAAACTCTGCAAACAGTGCTCATCTTCCCCCTCTTTCTCTTTTGTGCCAGTCTTTGTCGGTGCCTCTGTTAGATGTTTTAGCTTCAGTTTCCGTGATGAGGAACCTGGGAGATGTGTTGGCAAAAGCTTTACTTTCCTGGCAGTAAGAAAGCTATACAGATCTGGGGGCTCTTGTGGCATCTAAGTGGATGGGGAGGGAGAAGGACTCCAAACTTTCAATCAAGCCCTGCCAGCTCTTCTCCATTCGAGAGGAATGAGGCTTTGCCTTGTTAAAGGCAAAGCGTGAGTGAGAACGGGCAGCATGCCAAGAGCCATTTGAGAGGCAGGTGAGACTTTCTGAAGTAAGAAATATCCATTCCACTCTAAATTGAAGTGTGTTAAATAAGGATGCTGTTTAGTGCTAATAAGACAGGGAGTGAGTTGGAGAGCACAGCTGGGGTTACAGCTCTCGGCTAGCACAGGGGCCCCGGATTCGGATTTGGCTGCGGCTCTTGCTGCGTGCAGGGAAATGAGCTCCAGGCAGGTGTTGCCCTAGTTCCTGAGGATGCACATTGGTCAGTGAAGGCATGATTTGCTTGGCTTAGCTTTTTTTTTTTTTCCCAAGCGTTAAAGCCCGAGGGTGGGAGTGATGGGGTTTGTGGAGGTCAGGGCTGATCATGCAGAGGGATGGGGCTGGTTTTGGAGCTGTCATGATGTGGGCAGTTGCAGTGACGGACTGCAGCATTTGGACTTTCCACATAGGGATGGGGAAATCTGGCACAGCACCTGCTCCTATTAGCCTTTTCTCTACCTGCAGTCCCAACCCTCAACAGGAGAAATGCTCTCCTTTTTTTTTATTATTATTTTTAATCTCTCTGCTTTTCTAAAATGCTGGAATATAAAAGAACAGATGCAAATTAACACATAAATCCAGGTTGGAGGGTGTCACCAAAAGGATAGGTATTGCACAGTAATTAAAGAGCATGAAATTCTCCATTAGATGTTAGTGGGCTCTAAATAGCCAATTGCTGTTTCTTAAATATTCAGTAATTACTGTAACTGGATGCAGTTTGACTTGGAATTTAATAAGACCTTACTGGAGAGTCTATTAGATCACCAGGAGGCCGGTGGGATAATTTAACAGCAGTGCCTGTCTCTTTGCTTATTGATTGCCCTCCAGAAGCCAGTGCAGTGGTGGCCGGTTGACAGGGCATGGGAAAGGGGCACGAGGCACAACCTGCCCCCTGCTCCGCTGCCAAGGGGGCTGGGGGCTCTGGGCGTGCTCATCTCCCGTGCTGCGAGGGGCTTTGTGCAGCACAGAGCCCTCCTTCCTGAAGCCCTCCCTTGATTTTATAGGCAGAGCAGTGAGGTGCAGGGGTGGGGATGTGTGTTTCCTCATGTTTGTGCAGCTCTGCCTGAGCTGACCCTGGCGCTCAGGTGAGTTCTGGGCTCTTTGCACGCTGGGTACAGGGTGTGCAATGACCCTGTGGCTGGTTTGCCTCTCTCATCCCAACATAGAGGACCCTTGAGGTCTGTTGCTAAACCCTCCTACCATCTCTGTATGCAGTAGCCTTTTATATTAAGGATGAGGAAACACACCCTGGATATTTACCTCATGACATAGTGGAGAAAGACTCTTTGGAAAAAAATGCTATTTCCATCCTTGCTGGCTGATGTGTCGGAAAACATGAGCTGCCAAATATGTGTTTCTCTGAAACAATACAGGGCCTAGGAAACTACCCATGAGGAGGGGATGTTGCCCAGGCTCAGCTGTGCTGAGGGTCAGCTCTAGGGCAAGGCAGGCTGGTGTGGGTGGGCAGCTCTGCTGGGCTGCGTAGGAAGGGGCCTCATTGCCCAGGCCCCTGAAGTTGTTTCCAGGTTTTGTCTTGGATTGTCTCCAGGATGTCCCTGGACACCTTCTGGAAGTAGGTTCAGCTTAGGAGCCATGCCCAAATGGCAGCAGCTATCAGAGTGCATGCTCCTAGGCAGAGCGTCCCAGCTGACTACACTCCTGAGCATCTCCACGTGTTTTCTTGCTGTACCTTAGGGCATACATCTCACACATACTGTTGCATACTGCAGAAGATATTCCTCTGGCAAACTGCTGTGCAGCCCCCAGATTATCTCAGATATTTAGGACTGAAAAGTTTACAACCCATATTTGGCTGGTGTGTTTTACACAGTGCTCTGAGGTCACAGATAAAACGCTCTATGGAAGGACTGTCAGGTCGTTCCCTGCCAAAGGCTGAGCTTGTGCAGTCCTGGTTGCCCTTAAAATGAATGCTCAGGAGACATGCTCTGCTCTCAGACAGGAAGGGGACAAATTCCTTTATCGCAGCTCAGACCTGCCCACCCTGCTTCCAGCACCAACCAGGAGAAGTTCAGTATGTCTAAGTGATGGCTGCAGCATCCCTTTATGCCTGGAAGTGATAAGCCCTGATTTAAGGCCGTGACATAATACTGGATTTGAGATTTCTATTTCCACACAGTGTTTCTATAATTAGGTGGTTTTGTATTGTGTGCCTCTCCCCCAGGAATGGGAAAAAAAAACCCCAAACCTGTGGGAATTTTTGCAGAAGTTCCTGCCCTCCAAAATGGAAAAACAGACTTCGTGTCTGAAACAACTCCAGCTGCTCAGTTAATTCCATTGTGTGCAAGTGAGGAATAGGCACTTCAGCAGAAATGCTTCTTTTAATTGCAAACCATCTTTCCATGATAATTTATTTCTTTTTCCTCCTGAATGAGATTTCATCCTGCCCTCAAAACCACAGCCCTTTGGATCACAGAGGCAGGGCGTCACAGGATTATTTTTCAGGGAGGGAGACTCAATTCCACCAGAATACCTCTGTCTTCCAACTGCTCAAGATACAGTTGCCTGATCTTTCAGACACATAATCTAAGTGGCCCTGCATCACTGGAGCCCAGTTTAATGCCAAGCCATAAATTGAAGGATCAGCAGTGCCCAGCTACAGTGAAATCCTGTTCACAGATTAGGGAGTCCTGGCTGAAAAACCCTAGAAATTGAACTAGGGGACTGGACTAAATCAATTTGATTCACCCAAAGGACAGAGCCACCACTAAAATGCATAAAAGAGAGAAGGGCAGGATCTCCCATTACCATGAACCTAAACAGGGGGATAAGCCATTCAAAGTGCAGCCTGACCTTTTCTAGCTGCAATGTCCCAAGTGCTGACTTCACTCTCTGTCTGCTTCCTTTTTCTTTTCTTTTCTTTTCTTTTTTCTTTTCTTTTTTCTTTTCTTTTCTTTTCTTTTCTTTTCTTTTCTTTTCTTTTCTTTTCTTTTCTTTTCTTTTCTTTTCTTTTCTTTTCTTTTCTTTTCTTTTCT